>NC_060171.1:5178698-5206338 GCF_021292245.1 Micropterus dolomieu
TGTGTGTGTGTGTGTGTGTGTGTGTGTGTGTGTGTGTGTCGTTTGACTCTCCAAACTCCATCTCCTTCTTTGGCAAAGCATCTTGCAACACCTTCTCGCCGTTCGTTCCTCTTTATCCCTGCTGTCTGTTCTTCAGTCTCTCACACTCATGGCTCTTTGTCTTTTTCTCGCCTCCACATTTCATTTAAATGTCTCTCGCCCGGTTATTAAATATTCCTCCTTCACCAACCTTCTGCTGCTGATGGATATGAATCATAAGTATTTTAATGAAAATCTTCTAAAACTGTTTCATCCATGCCTGCAGTTGACATTGTGAAAGAGAACGCTGCTTAAAGATCAAATACGTGTTTGGCCTTGACAAGTGACTCGACTGAAAGATTTTATAGATTTCAAAAATTAGCTAAACCAGCTCTGATGGTTTTTGTTATTGATTTACCTTTTTATATTAGTACTTCATCTCCATTTTAAATGTATGGGAAGTGATCCTGATTTATTACCCTCACAGGATGTTTCAGAGAGTTATAACTCTCTTACCACCACGTATGGTCAGAGACTTTGGTGTCTTTGCAGCTGCTGTACTGCAGCCAAGTGGGTTTTGGTTGGGTATTATTTGACAGTTGGATTACTGCGAGTGGTCATCTGGTTGTGGTCAGAATGATTAAGAGCAGGTTTGATGAGGCTAATGTGACCGAAGTGTGCTCAGGGCCAGCTTATGCTTGGAGCAGCAGCAGTAGTAGGATAACGCAGGACTTTACAGGGGCTTTATCCTATTTACTAATCACAGGATCTGATGAAATGAGCCCTCCGGCTGTTTAGGGTGAGCACCTATCTAGAAACCTGGCTGGGACATTGGAAAATTTGGGAGGTGGACAGGCAGTGAAAATGTTAAAACTAACTTGGGGTACCTTCCAACTGAAGGTCAAAATAATTCACATCTTTCACCACCAACCTTTATCTACAGTTGCTTTACTGTAAGTAAATTGTACATAACAAATAGTTGGGTAGTGAATAAATACAAAGGAGAATAATTAAAACATACTGTACATACAAACCTGATTCTAGACCAGAGTACATCCAGTGCGTCTACGGTTAAACTTGTTCTTTAGACCTACACATTGGATCTTTTTTTTGTCTTCTTTTGTCTATCTTTGTCACATTTTAATTTTAGTGGTGTCGCACCTGCTGCATGTCGCCACAAGGGAATGATTCAAAGTTTCACTCGCATGTAAACATTCAATCATCTAAGGAACAGGAGGAAAGGTTTGCATGAGTAATGATGCCACTGCTTTGTGTGCAGCCAGCGTATGTCACTGTCACATTGCTGGCTGTTTTGAAACCGAGCTGTTTTATATCTGCTTTAAGTTTAATGGCGCCGTGGGAATGTACAAAATCTAACCTAAAAGGCTCTAAATAATGGTAGTTATTCCAAAAGGCATATGAATACACAAGAAAGTTTGGATTAAGTTTTATTTTCCACCACAAAAAGTTCTGTGCAGATTTGTCTGATATTTGGTAAGCGCATTGATCTCTGACAGATGATACATTTAGTGTTGCTGTTTTCTTTGTTTTTTGGCCCGAAGCATTATTAACATTTAACGTTGCCCTCATATGCTGTTTGGAAAGCTTTTCATCTTGGGCTTCCGATTCATCTGCTGAACATCATTTTATTTACATTCTCTTGGAAGTCGAAGCTAGAAGATGAATGATAAACATTAGAGAAGGCAGCTGTGCTGTTGAAGAATTTCTCAGCCACAGTGAAGTTTTGCAGTCAGTCGATAGATCATCTAGTTAAATTATCCACAAAAGGTGCTAAGTTGAGTCCTAGTATGAAAACTGCGATACCTGGTCTGGCTGTGATACCCAGATCGACATTTTCCCATAATCATGCTTCTCACCAGCTCAGAGAACTTAATCTACCATCTCCGTCTGTCTGTGTAACCTGAGAGCAGCCGGGCCTGCTGCAGTGTTGAGTGGTTGTGGAGTCAGGCAGGCGGGCACACAGGGGTGTGTGTGGTGGGGGGTTCAGGGTCCACGGCCTGATGGACTGGACTTCCTCCTGAACCACTGAGTAGGAAAGGGGGTTTGGGCCTCGACGTTGATAGGTGCTGATGCTGCGTGGACTTAAATTAGTACCATCATTAGATCCTTATAATAACCATAAATATGTGCTTGCTCTCTCATTAACTGTTGTTTGATGTCAACATACGCACTCACTGCAACTGTTCAGGACATGAACTGAATTAGGATTATTATGACAGCCTGCAGACATCTTGAGCTGAAGCCGTGGAATGGCTTGAGAAAGTGGAGAAACTGAAATGTAATTACTTTTGGTTAGTATACCACATATTTGTGTGCAAGTATTTGTAGTTCAGTGGCTCCCAACCTTTTTGAGCTCCTTAAAGGGCCCGAAAACACACTTCTTAAATGCTGTCTTACTACAAGTGACGAGATCATACATGAACGCACATCTCTGTCAAAGTTAAAATAGTTGTGGTTGTTTTACATGAGTCTGTGCTCCTGTCACTGGTTGGAAGTTGGCGACTTTGAGTTGGGAAAAGGAAGAGTATAATGTCTTTAATTAGAAATTTTTAAGGATGGTTTTTTCCTAACTTTAACTTTTTGTTGCTTAGTCATTAATATTTAAATACTGAAAGCAAGTTTTTTTATGGGACTTTAAACGCAGTGATGTATCTTTTGTCATTTCTCATCACAAGTTTTGTGTCTTAATTAGTTGTGAGCAGTTCAGCTGAAGAGATACTTTTCCTTGTTAAATTGTCAAATCACAAGAAAAATTAAACCATTAGAGAAAGTTAGAAAATAACAAATTGCAAAAAAAGTGATAAAGATTGATCTTAGTTTAAAAACGTAAGAAGTGTATAAACACTAACATTCCAGTTTAATGTGTTGATACTTTAATATTCAAGACCAAATCGGGGTCTGGAGACAAAATCATCAATCTTTTTTTTTTTATCCATATAGTAAACTAATATTTTTTTATTAAATAATATTTTCTCCCCTTTTCTTTTTTCTTTAGGCTCAGAGGAAGGAGGTGTTCCTCCAAGAGCGATACGGTCACTACAGCCTGACCGACCCCTTCCTGGCACTTCAGAGGGACTTCGAGTGCGGGGTCCCAGGAGGAGACAAGGAGCGGCGGCCCCTGGGCTCCAGCCCCATCTCTGTTCTGGAGGCTGTCATGGCCCACTGCAGGAAGATGCAGGAACGCATGTCAGCCCAACTGGCCGCCGCCGAGAGCCGCCAGAAAAGGGTAAGAGACCAAGGAGTTTGGAGTGAAAGACAATTCCAGCTTTGAAATTTCATTTCAACTAAATTGTCATTAGTCTAGCTATCAGTGCTGTTCTTAAAACATCATTTTAATTCCCAAAAGGATGTTGTCAGCTTTTAACCTTCATGTCAGTGGAAACTCTATTGAAGTCTGTATGACCAACAAATACTCTGCAAGTTCCGATGGGCGCACACATTATAATTGTTAGGCCAATAGTTAGATTCAAGCAAGCCCATATGAAAGTCCTCTATAAAGAACCTGGAGAAGTTGGAGACGTCGCTCCTGTCAACAACACTAAAGTATTAAACAAGATGGCCCAGTAAACTGTTGTTGATAAGATAGCTGTCCTGTTTGCCTAACAGACATTTATAATTGTCAAAACAAATCTAATCCGCCTCAGAGCTATCAGACCTGAGGAATCTCAGATAGCAGAGTTTTCAGTTGATAGGAAATACTAGGTCAGAAGTAAAATAAACCGATGCAGCTCTGCTTAACACACAGTACTACTAACTTTACTTACTAAGATACGTTGACAAGGTAATTCAATAATTATATTCAGTAATTTAATCAATGTTGTGTCAATTTTCCCCCGTGGTATCGAATATTGATATTTTTCAAGGTTGCAAATTGCCACATAAATAAATGAGGCGAACATTTCTTGTGTCTGTTTTCATCTTGGTACTGGTACAGGCAAGAACTTGGATGATTTTGCTTCAAATGTTTGTTGTTGGGTGGTCGTACTCGTAGGCGCTTCAGCCCTTCATTGCAATGCACCGACATGCGTTATGCAAATCAACGGATTTCTGTTATCAGCAATGTCGATTACATTTGTAAATTTACAAGACAAAACGTAGTTTTCGGGTTAGAAACAGGGGGCACAGGGTGCCAATGACGGAATTTAATGTCTCTGAGATAGACATACAGAATATTAATTTCTTGAAGATCCAGATGTTGTTTGACTCACACATAAGTTCCCTGTCAACATTAATCCCATACTGGTTAGTATGTTATACTTAGAGCATTAATCTCGAAGTGCAGCTGAGGCTAGCAGGATTTTAATTCAGTCTTTTAAGGGATCTCTGGTGGTGGTGCTACAGGAAAGTCAGGGGATAACCAAAATTATTAGGATTTATTCCCTGTGGACCTGAAAGTAGTAGTAGTATCGGACCAACAGAGAAACCAACATCACCATCTTTAGAGTCATGTAGCCACAGCGGCCAGGCTACAAATCATTCACATTTTACAAAATACATCATTTATGAACTTGTTTATAATTAAGTTCATTTTAATTGCTGTAGATCAGTAGTCAAATTAAACAAAGGTAAATAAAAATAAGACATGCCAGTTTGGAAGAGAGATTTCTTGTCTTTGACCACACTTTATTTACACATGACTCAAATCTCTTGTTGACGTTCTCCAGAGGACGATGTGGGAAAGAGAAAATTGTATGCTTTTCTGTGTGCGTTAATGTTTTTGGTGTATGCTTGTGCATTATTTGAATTTGGAAGATGGGAATACCAGCGTGTGTATGTTGTGTATGTGTGAACTTAATTCCCATTTTCTGGTATGTCATATCTGTTTTGGATTGTTTGGTTGACTGTGTGTGTATACAAGTGTGTGTTTGTTCCAGGTCTCTTTAGGATTATGTGACCATGATTAACTGGGCAGCCAGATGTCTGCTTTGGCCCTGTCCCATTGCTCTCACTCTCTCTCCCTCTGTGTAGAGGAATATGGATGTGTGAAAGTGTTTGGATGAGAGGCTGGCAGAATGAATGTGGGTGAGTAACAGAAAAGAAAATACCGTGTGAATTTGTGCGTGTGTGTGTGTGTGTGTGTCCTGTCCGTGAACTCTGTAATAATAACAGAGATGATCTAGTTGTGTGCCAAATGGAGCCTTTTAAACACACACAGATGAGGATAGGAAGGTATAGAAGAAGGAAGGGAGAGGGTAGGAAGTGGTCTGTTTTGACAGGAAAGCTGGTTAAATAGATTTTCGGGCTGTGCTTTAGTGTGTGTGTGTGTGTGTGTGTGTTTTGCTTCCGTCCGTCAAATGTGAGTGTACAATATGTCACTTTTTATTTCATTTTGAGTTTCGGCCTGATTATGACCACTTATTATGGAACTTTCACTCATGCTGGGTAACGATAGCAAAATGATTTTGTTACCCTAGTTTGGGTATAGATGGAAATAAAAAATACATTTTTACAAAAGGTGCTCAATGCACTAGTGTTAAACATGTTTAAAAGATAATACGCCATACATCATATATTTTATGTTTACCTTTTGTTCCAGATGAGCGGAGGCATGACATTTACCAAGCCATGGGATCTGATTTCACTGTGTCTTGTATTTTGATTATAGTTCACACTATAATGACAACACAACAAGAAAATCCCCCCAAACAAAAGCGAGAGTTGGAGATGTCATAACATTTTTACTAGACCATGTCTGTGAAAGCCATGTTGTCATTTTCAAAAAACTTAATTTTCTCCTTCTATACTACATATTGAGACCTGTATTTTTGATTTAAAGAGCAGCTATAAAGTGCCATTTAAGGCTAAAACAGGTTAATTTCAATTCCATCTGCATCAGTGTGGACGTAGCCCAGGATGATGGGAAACCAGACTTGGATGTATGTGGTTGGGTTGTTTAGGGCTCCCATCATAGATGTTTGTTTGAAAACAAGGCTAGGCAAGGCCACTTTGACCTTGAGAGGTTTTGTGCGAAAAGGAAAAGCAGCCACCACAAAACAACAGTTTACCCTCTCTAGCACAGAATAAATCACCAGGTCACCAGTAAGTGTACCTTAATTGTCAACAACAGGGTACGAACCCGTCAGGCAGGGATAAATTAGTTCTTAGAGGGATCTTCTGGTTGCTGGGTAGAGTGAATTTCACCCAGATTGTCCGTGCTATCTTTATCCCCTCCACTCTTGTCGTTCTTCTGTGAGTAAGTTGTTGAATTATCCATGAGGTCTTAGGCAAGCTGAAGGCAGGCAGGCAGTTATACGTAACACACTCTGAATCGGTTTATGGGCATAATGAAGACACCCCCACTCCCTCATCTCCTCCTCCATGAATCAGTCATGAAGTTGGAGGAAGCCCCTCCCACACCCCAACAGCACCCAACAGTGACGAAGAAACACTGTACTTGTGGTTTTGTGGGTAAACATGCTGCCAAAGTGGTGTTGACGTTGTGTTGTGAGGCTGAATTTGGAAGGAAGATCACAAACTATGGTGCTGAAATTTCCTTCTCTTAAAATAGTCCTCAGGCCTCCTCCTTCGCTTCCTTCTACTCTCATCCCCAATTCTCCACAGTAGCTGAATAGGCTGCTTTATTCTGCCGTGCTGCTAGCTGATACCTCGGTACTGCAGCTTTTCAGATGTAAGGACAGACCTTTAAAGAGAAATTCTGCTTGTACGCTTTATTTAAATATTTCATTAAGCGGTAAGTGTGGGATCTCTGTTCCAGGGAGCACCAGTGCTATCTGGGGTGCCTCCAAGGTACCTCACCTAAAGAGTTTCAATTTAATATCATTATTATTTCACTCTGTAGATGATGGCAGAATGAGCTTATACATATGGATGGCACTCTGTGGTTATCATTGCACACTAGGTAAGGAAGGTTAACCACTTCATTATGCTGCATGAAATCATCTAACTCTGCATTCAGACCAACAACAACTCTAACAACAATGCCTTCTTGTTCATTTTAATGAGACAACTGCGTTGACAAGGTGGGTGGGGGGTGCAGGAGTCCTGCAAATTGCACGGTTATCCAGCAAAAGAACTGGGGAATAAAGGATGGGCTATTGTCAGTCTGGTCATGGCCTATTCCAGAGTCTTGAAGTTAAAGAGGTTGTGCTTTTTCCCTCTCCTTTAATGAGTTATATACTTTTTTTTGTGCATGTAATAGGTTTGCAAAGTGAAAAAGCCCAAAGTCCACCCCAAAGGGAGTTCCCATCTCCCACAGAAAACTCCGCTCTGAACTGCCTGAACACAACTTGTTTGTAGTCCAGCCCTTACCATTGATCTCTGTGACATCACATCAGAAGGCGTGTCATAATGCCCGCCAAGCGGCTAGTCTGACATGCATGTGCAACTCCCAACAAAGATCTTGTAGAGGTAAGATGTATCACTACATAGCTAAAACGAAGCCTTCAACACACATGGTGAAAAGAGGAGCTGCAGCAATGTGTAGTATGACAAAAAAATATAATGTTTTCAAAAGGAAACCGTGTAAACCTGTTCTGGTACAACCCCTAAATAGGATTTTGAAACTGAAAATGACCATAATATGACCTTTAAAGGAAGTCTATAGCTTAAAAGTTTGCTATTTCAGATCCCTGTCCTGGATTCAAAAGGGAAGAAATGTCCAAGTGTGAATTTGTGGAACTTGATGCACTTTTCTGATTAAAAAAAATTTTTTGGTGTGCCCTGGTGACTTATACTTGAAGAACTAGTGTGAATGACATCTTGTCCTGAATGACCACACTCAAAGGCGGGGTGAAAGGCCGACAGTCAAAAGTGAGACCTGCTAATTGTTTAATTAATGTCTGAATGTCAGATTCAAGATTTCGGAAAGTTTCAGAAATTAATGTCATCATTTGCAATTCTTAATTGCCATATACATTTTAAACTCTTCTTAATCCTGCAGACACTGCTTAGTGTGTCACTCCCTTTACAACATCCCTAAATTTGTTCTTCCAAGGCATTAGGCTGATTCACAACACACATAATCCTCACCCAATTAGCAGCTAGTCGTAGCACCTCCTTTTGAGTAACGACTAGCATTCCCTTGGCGCTCCCCCTTGCTTACAAACCCCTCGCTCCTCCTCAGCATCAGCTGGTGGTGATATTTACTCCCTGATGGTTTGAACAGGGGAAGTGGAGGAGGGGAGGGAGGTAGTCTCGTTTGGGACAGGGGTGTCGACTCTTTTGTTTGAGGCTTGTTAGGGAGATGGGGTCTTGGCAATTGGGTGGAGAGCCCCAGTTAAGCCTTGTTACCCTCTGTGAAGCCAGCTCTGAGCTAACAATAGCAGCAAGGCTCCAGATATAGAGGCCAGGGCTTTGACAAGTCATCGAAATTCAAGTATGCAGAGACACTGCCTCTCTCTGAAAAGATAAATTGAACTCTTTATTTTTTTTATATATTTTTTTTTTTCCTAAGCCACCCCATGGATTAATAAAGTGTCTTTGTGTAAATATTTGCTTATCAATCTATCTTGCCTGTCTATTTAATCAAGCTATTTGGTCTGGCTCATTTGGTTAATCTGGTTTGTCTATGCTCTTCTTCAGAAAATTGTTCCGGCTCATTTTAGCTTTGTGACTAACTAATGACTCAGTACTCGAATTTGTATGGTTGCATTTCCCCAGAATGCAATTTTCTAACTAATACTCAATTACAGACTAATGGAAACAGAATGTTTGTACCCAAGGTTTTTGGTTATTCTAGTAATAGACTATAGTTTCAGGATGTATGTGATGCGCAGTGTGCTAAGATTAGCATTGTTTCACTGGAGGGTTGCCGGTGCACAGGTGGCTTGAAGTTTGCAAATGATGTATGTGGAAAATGTCTGTGAAAGATATTAGATGTGAGTTTCTTGTCGCTTGAACAGTATGTATCATCTTTATGGATGGTGGGTTGATTGACTGCAGATGATCTGTATTAAAGTGGAGGAAAGGGGATGATATCAGTGTGTCCAATGTGTCTAACAGTCATAGGTAATTCTGTAACTGAAGATAAATTATGCGCACATTGATTTATGGATTTTCTTTTTCAATTAATTGTTGAGTCTATAAAATATCAGAATATAGTGATAAAATATTCAATGAAATAAATGATGGGATTGATCTTTGCTCCTATCCCCTGACTCTGTGTGTAATTTTTCTTCTAGCTGGAGATGGAGAAGCTGCAGCTCCAGAGTTTGGAGCAGGATCACCGCAAGCTGACGGCGCAGCTGAAGGATGAGCGTGAGAAGAACAAGCACATTGTCATGATGTTGGTGCGTGAGTGCAAGCAGCTTGCTACACGGGTGGTAGAGGAGTCTCAGCGCTTTGATGAGCTCCAGGCTCGCTTGGACGAGGAGAGTCGCACCTCTGGCCGACTGCAGGAGGAGCTGAGCACAGAGCGTCAGCGTAGTCAACAGATGGAGGCCAAGATGGAAAAGCAGCTGTCGGAGTTTGACACGGAGCGGGAACAGCTGCGTGCCAGGCTGGGCCGCGAGGAGGCCGAGAGCCAGGGTCTGCGGCAGCAGGTGGAGCAGCTCAGGACTGAACAGGGCGATGGGAAGGACGGCGCCGCTGTCGCCCTGCCTGCTGCTGCTGCCGGAGCAGAACCTGCTGCTGCCACCAGCACACCATCTAAACCTAAAGCTCTGATCTCTGTTTCCGTAGCCACAGAGCCTATCAGCTCTCGAACGGCGTCTTGCCAAACGGACCTGCCCCCCACTGAGGTGGAAGGTCCCAAGAAGAACCCCCTCACTATACCAGTCAAACCAACCCCTGCTAACTATGTGGGCTTGAGTCTGCCAAAGACGACGGGCCGGGGTATTGTCCACAGCAGCTCAGGAGGACTGGCACAGACAGAGAATGGCTCAGAGGGTCAAGCCCCCCACGGCTTACCCAGCGGAGTCAGCCCCCGTGTCCAGGCGGCCCGCTACAAGTTCCAGGAACAGGACCAAAATGGCACGGCGTCCCAGAGTCCTCCAGCCCGTGACCTTTCACCCACCAACCGGGACAACTTTGCCGCCAAGCAGCAAGCACGCCACACCGTCACACAGGTCCTTTCACGCTTCACCAGCCCTCCCGCAGGAGGTGCCGGATCCCTTCGTCCAGGCCTGCCCCACTCTGCCTCAGAGGGAGGCCCTTTTCCCAGCCGCCTGACCCATCCAATTGGCATCAAGTCGCCCACGGTGGCCAGAATTGACCGGGGAAACCCTCCCCCTATCCCTCCCAAAAAGCCAGGGCTTTCCCAAACCCCTTCTCCTCCTCATCCCCCGATCAAGGTGGTGGGGGACAGCAGCCGCTCCCCCGCGGGTGGGCTAAAACCGGCCACGCCCCAGCTTCCGCCCAAACCTGCCCTGGACCTGGTCCCAGCCCTGACGGCCTCTCAGGTGGGTGCCTGCCCCCCTTCCCGCTCCGCGGGGTCTGGCCGGGGCCCTCAACAGCAGCCGGCAGCAGCATGTGCAGAGTGCCCCCCAGTCATCAGCCCTGCAACCACTGTCAGTAGCCCCTCCTCCATAAACCCCCCCTCCACCTCCTCTTCCATTAGTGCTCCATCCTCCCGTAGTCCCCGTTCCTCAGCAGGCAGCCCCCTGGCAACAGCATCAGGTAAAGGGGCTCTTCGAAGCTCCATCTCCCTCCAGTTACTACCTCTTTTCTTCGACTCTCTTTCCATGGCACTAGCCTAGCATAGCATAGCTATCAGGTCACAGGGAAACTGGTCTAACCACAAGAATGCAACGCAGAATAGCGCATGAGTCAGTTCAGTTTATGTCACTGACTTGATTCCTCAACCTAAATGACCTTGCAAGATCTGATGTCGCCCACTGCATTCTATCTCTACTCATCTCTCTTTCTCTGCCCTTTAATATGTCCTCCCTCTGGGCACCTTTTAGTCTCACATGTTGTCACGGAATCAGTATCAACAGCAGACAGTGACAACACGTCTCCAACATGGGGCTGATTGTTACTCAGAAACTAGAGGTTAGCTATCCCACAGCAGGAGAAGTATGTCAGGGTGAATTGAAACAAAGCAGATGCTGAATGGCTGTAGGCCTTCCTACCAGTAACCCCTATCCTCTCTGAAGCTGATGCCAGAGGCTGCTCTCTCCTCCCCTTCCCTTTTCCATCCTCCAGTAGCATGCCATGACCACTCTTCTACTTCCTGCACTCTTCCTGTTTGAGCTTTCATTAACTCTTCCCACTGTTCTTCTGTCCTGTGTCATTGACAGCTCTCTGTAATGTATGTAATATTCGTTTTTTATATAAATGTTAGCATTTACATTTACCTTGTGATGTGCTTATTGTGCTATGCTTGTTTGTACTGTGGGATTATTAAAAGATAATTCCAGTGTATTACTGGTAACTTTGCTCTTATTTTCATAGTTTTGGACAACATTGGACTGTGGCAAAAAAAAAACCCATCAAGAGCAGTCAGATGGTCAGACAGGTTTGGAAGAGAAATCAAAGGCCAACATAAATTATTATCCAAACTGTATTTGCAAATATCCATCACAGTTTACAGAATGAAGTCTTAGTTCAACTTACTCTACTTACCGTGCACTCTGCACAATGGGGGATATATACCAACATTTCAGTTGTGCTCACTTTAGGTTTTTCCTCTAAATGAACTCGTTTAGATAATTTGGCTAAACTGATGGCTGTCTGCTGTCTGACCATCTCGTTATTGTGCAGTCTGTCTTAATTCTCTAGTAATGTTGCTGTGTTCCTTGTTATCATATCTGAAAGAAATTACGTTAAAACCTAGGAAAACAAGACCAAAGTTGTAATAAACTGGAATTATCCTTAAATGTACCTGTGAAATGTGCAAAATACATTTAAATTTTTTAAAGTCCTGTTCTTTACTTGCAGATGTATCCTAATTGAAAAATATATAGGTGCTCTATCTAGTCAAACAACCAAGTACTTTGCCAAGAACTGACTTCTTAGGGCTATTTTATTGCTCCTCTGAAAAAGTCGTCAGATGCTGCCATCAATAAAAAACATAGGACATCTGAGGAGTAATGCCCTCCAAGTGTTATTTACCAACATTTTAGAGGTCAGATGCAGTCTTTTTTTTTTTAGGACTAAAATAATGTATTTGTTACTGCATACTGATCTCAAGTAATAATAGTGTTAACAACAGTGTTGCCAACCTTTCGGGTTTCATTGCATTTGATTGCATCATCTCCCACCGACAAATCTGATAAAGCTGTGGAGTGTTTGGGGAAATTCTGCTACTTCCCAGACTTATGTATCACAGTTTCAAAGCAGGTGCACAATCTCACCTGACAGCAGCCAGATATGTTTTTGTAGCCTTTATACTTTTCCTATTCCCCAGCACCACCCACTCAGACAGTGCAACCATAACGGCTGCCATTATCTATGTCCTTGGGATATTCTCCTGCACTTTATCTTTTGTTTTGTATTTCTCTCTTTTTTTTTTTTTTTTATCAGTCTGAAAATTCCTGCAGCAAACCTCTCCATTCTGCCTTTTTCTAACCTATTTTAACCTTGCCAGTTCAACAGCCATTTAAAACCATGGTTAAAAGTAGCATCTATATCCTTTAGCATTACACCTCTTAGAGCCAAAGCTGTTTAGTTAGTAATTTAAGCTGTTGTTGGGTTTAGTAATTAGGTGTTTTTTTTCTGTTCTTTACTCCATCTGTTTGTTTTGCTTAATCATTTAAAATATTGCTGTATAATTGCAACATTATCCTTCTAAATAATGTACATGTTTTTATTTATCCACTGTGTGAATATTGTGGATGAATGATTGTACTGACAGATGAATGCAATCTATCCTCACCTGTTTATCTGATGCGATGACACACTCTTTTGTCCAGGCTGCTGCACGGTTCACATGTTGATTAAATTATCATCAGAGGGTCCCTGGGTTGAGACAAAAAGATTTAAATTAAAGTTAAAAAAGTAGTTAAATTATTGCATTTTCCAGGGTGAGAGAAAAAATTAGCATATTCCAAAGTTCGAGAATATATGGATAGAAAATACAGATTACCCAAGTAAACAATGGATGTAAAAATTATCTAAAAATGTTTTTATAAACAAGTAAAACGGTGAACATCTTACTCAAGTTTCAGAATTTTTTAGATACTTTTCCTTTAACATTTAAACTGCGTCAAACCCCTGGTGGGTTAATATTTACAAGCCTTTGTTGTGTAGTAAAAAGTTTGTTTTTTGTTCGAGTGGTGATCACAAAGTTTCCAAATATACCAGATATGTCGGGCTAAATTTCACAGCAATGTGTAAAAAAAAATAATGAATATATGCAGTACACAATCACAATATGATACTGTGCTGCAGTGTGATAATGTTATTTTTCTCCACATTTAAAGGACATTTAAGGAGGTAATCAAGAGTTTTCAGAAGTCTGATAAGAAGTGACCGAGAGTTGCATTTGGATTTGTGGTTGAACAGATATTTCTAGTAGGATCTGAAGGGATAGCCTAGATAATCTAACTGGTTCGGTAAAGGGAACGGCGCCTTAACCATAGTGTTGCTGGAAGAGTTCCACTTCCAGCTACGGCTGAAACAACACCTAAGTATGTCACTTGACCCGTTTGCCGGCTTTACCTATAATCCTCCCATAATCCTACTGATTTGTTCATAACACAACTAACCACCACATTGGATTTAACCAGGAGTAGCTGCAGGCTACAGAAACAGAAACCATCTGAGTGCCTTTTTTTTTAGAGGTTAAATATTTGATTTCTGTGGTACTCATGGACTGAAATAAGTGCACTTACCATTAGTAGCAAAGTAGTTTGCAATTTGAGTATCATATATTACATCAAAGTGTGTTAGTTGTGTCTGGTGAAAGTTATTCAAACTTTACTAGTTGGCAGTGTTCAAAGTAGACCTAGCCTCAGTAGCATCTAGCTTCAGTGCTAAATAGTTGCCCTTCAAAAATGATATGTGCCCAGATGCAGAATTGCTAGTTAGCTAACATTTTTGACTCTTGACACTTTTCTTCTTTGTGTCTCAAGAATCTTTTAAGGTTGCTGAAAGCATCCTATTGCACACTGTCTGACAATGTCACACTGCATGCAGTACGTTCTGTATCATCTTGTTCCAGCACTTCATCAAAGTTATGTGATGTTTAGTTTAAGATCAAACCTTTACATCAAATGGAAATATTGTAGCTATCCTTTGTTATAAACATTTCCCCCAAATTCAGCATGATTTACCTGGTATATTTGAAACTTTGGGATCTTAACTAGAATTTAGAAAATAGATATGGGAGTTTAGACATTGATGGCTGAACAACCTGAGCTTGTACTCACTTTAAGAAGCAGCCGCCTGCTGAGGTTAATACAAATACGGCCTCTTCTACTTTGGAAGTGTTTATTTAACTACAACTCCAATCTCCTACTTTATTTACGCCTGCTGCTCAGACAAAAGAGACGGTACTACAATATTTGCAGAACTTAAGTGTGCTCTCCTTCCCTTCCAACCTGTCCACCTTCTTACACCCTCGTTCTCCTATGATCAGTACTTCTAGAAGCTTCGTCTTCCTCCTGCTCTTCCTCCTCCTAGTTTAACCTGTGCTGCTCCTGCTCCTCCTTCCCCCTGCAGGCTGGTGTCCCTCCGTAGTCTCCCCTCTAAGCAGCGGAGGGCCTGCTGCCCTGGACGGCGGGCGCCCCCTGCTCCCCCAAGCTGCTTCCCAGGGAAATGTCACTTTATTGTCAATGCTGCTTAACCAACCAGACCCGACCGCCATCACCATCACCACCACTACCACCACGTCCACCAATACCACCTCTACCACCAACACCACCTCTATCACCGCCATGGAGAACAAGCCCAATCATCTTGATCAAGACCACCACCTATACCACAACCAAACCTCTGCCTTGTTTGCTGCTGCTCAGAATGGACACACAGGTAATTGAGATTTGAGTAATCAATAATGGTTTGCTGGTTGACATTTACGTGGTAAAATTAAAGGTTCTGCAGTTATTGTCCATGCTAAAGCTAGAAATGGACAAAGGTTTGCTGCCGTCTTATTGCTTTAATACAGACGGGCAGCTGAGTACAGTGAGGTCATGTGCTTTCCCTTTTTTTTTTTTTTTCCCCTCAGGAAATTTGTTATTTTTAGCAACCTGAGAAAAGATCACATTTGTGTTTTTACTTATTGCAGTTTTTTTTGTGCCAGTATTTTTAAATCTGACTACTTTTACATTTAGCTGACGCTTTTATCCAAAGCAACCTACAAATGCTATATACGTCAGAGTTCACACGGCTCTGGAGCAACTAGGGGTTAAGTGTTCATCTCATGGACACATTGGTGGATGTCACAGTGGGGAAGTGGTCTCTCACACCAAAGGCATGCGTCTTATCCACTGCTCCATCACCACCCAGCAGCGGAAATATTAATTAGATTAAATAAAGAAATTATTATAACATTTTCCCATCAGAATCTAATTCCTGACATATTAGAGGGATTTGGAACTACACCTAAATGCTTTAGTTCTGTAGATCTTAAACTTGAATGAATTATTAATTAAAACATTGAATAGACTTCATTTTAATGCAGATTTTTTTCTTAAGTAAGCCATTATATACTTGTGGCCCTCACAAATTCATCAAATTCTCAAACTCTTTACATAGTATTAGTGTTGGGTGAACTAACCTTTTTGAGGTTGCTGAAGGATTCTGCACACACATCTGTGTTTCCTGTCCAGTGCACCAATGTGTATGAACATTTTAAAGCATATGTGAGCCTGGTGGGAATCTGGTTTTGGTCAGTGGTTGGCTGGTTGATTGATTTTAAAGAGTAGTCTTCAAGAAACGCCCACAGGCTTTTATTGATTTAAATTGACTGATAGCAAGAGGGTGATGCATCAAAAAAAAGTTTTCACACAGGATTGATTTTTATGTGATCATGGCTGATTGGCATGATTGAATGATGTATTTCTTAAAGGATCATAAGACACCACCATGATAATAGATAAATAGGATATATTTTATACATACACACATCCTTACATTGTGTATTTTTTCTGCTTTTCAGCATATTTTGCTTTTACTGCATATTAAAGGAAAATAGAAAATGAACTCTGCACTCAATAAGTACATTAACTGTAGTTTACTCTTGTTTGATTATGCCAAGCCAAACGTATTACTAAATATCTATTAGGTATTGAATAATAAGTTCTGTTTCTGTTGCATGTTAAATAACTTTAACTTGAAGTGTTTCCTTAAACAGTTATCTTAACAAACTGAAGACAACGTCCACCTTTCCAGTGTTTGCATCATCCATCTTGCGAACGATGTGTTTTCACACACCCACATTTCACAGGAGTTGTGTCTTCATAGGTGCCGCATGAGCTTCTTTTATATTCTCACCTGAACAAACAAACTGTGTAAAGGCTATAAAGTGTGAGTTAACTGCAGTAAACATACCTGTGATAATGCGTCTCCCTTTGTCAATAGCTATCACAGCCTTGAACAAGGCCCTATAGTAGGTTCTTTTCTCAGGTGCGACCATGTGGAACTGCATGAAAATAAAGCAGATTGATGGATTAGATTGCTGAAGAAGAGACAGTTGCTCAGAGTAGAAAGGTATACATTGATGAGAGACTGGACACAATGGTTAGACACTATATGCCTCAAAAAAAGCGAATTTTCTCTTTTAGTCATATAGTTGTTGCCCTTTTCTAGAGCAACTCAGTGAATGATACAGGGTTGAATGTCTTGCAGAAGAAACTTTCTGAAGGAACCTGATTTAGTTGTTCAGACCTCAAATTAGCTTTTGTTGTACTTGTAGTGAAAAGAAAATTATATGCTAATGGTCAGTTTGAATAAAAGATTCCCCTTTCATGTAGCTTGACTTGTAGTATGTGCTTTAGTGAAGAAAATGCAGACCAGTGGTCGTTAAAGGTTGGCATCTGATATATGCAAGTGCTCAGATTGACTAGTCAAAGGAAACATCTCATAAACTTGGATTCATGGATTTTAATGCCACCTGTTTTCCTGTGGCACAGGACACAATGAAAAACATTTATTTCATCAGTCTCAGTAGATTCTTCTGTGAATTTGAGCATAACTCATCTTATCTTAAACCTGCTATTACTTTTTTGCCACTTGGTAACATATTACCACCTTTTAAAGTTCATATGGCAAATGTATTAGTATTTGTTTGCTTATTTACACACCCAGCAGATATGGAACAACATGAGCAGTCATTTTGAGTCATATTGGGGACAGTTGGGTGATCATTTTCTGTGGGTTTGTCACAAGGAGCGCCGCCTTTCACACAATTTGTCATGTGATCCTCTGTTAATATGAAAATATAGATTGTAGCAGTTTTATATCACCACGTGTACTGGAATGCAACACGCAGCATCAGAATAGCTTGTTTAGAGTTATGTCTAAAACATGTGTCCCTCAAAAAATAAGATTGTTCTTGACTCAGTTATGCGATGTTGACTCTCCTTGTGCAGCCTGATGGCAAAACGGTTAAACCATTTCTTGTAGGTTACCCCTGAAGACTGAGTATTGCCATGCAGGTACTTGGATGGGCTTTTTGTAGCTAGATGAAGATGCAGTGAGAGGACAAAGACCTGGTGCTGATAAACACACTCCATGTGCCGTTGTAAAGCCTGTAATTGTTTGAGCTGCGGCTGATCCCATTACGTTGGCTGCCATTAGATGAGACTGTCATGTCAGGGCTATAACCTCAGCACGGGTGTCGACTACATGCTTGTTCATTTGACACACAAAACTACCCACAATGGCAGCGCGCGCGCACACACACACACACACACACACACACACACACACACACACACACAATAATTGATGCATGTAGACTGATGTACACATACACTCTGCAGGTCTGTCAGGGTTCGCTTCCCTGCTGAGATGTTTAGGAACACACTGAAGGACAGCTGTGCTGAAGGTTTATAAGTGGACAGAGGATACACACCTACTTTAGACTCTCTCTCCTATCAATATTTCATTGTCCTTTTTCTTTTTAAGAGTTTTCCTTCTCATCTGTTCCGATCATCTGAGACATAGATGGTTGGGTGTTTCATGTGCAAACATGAAATACCACACATCTTCCCGTTATGACAGAGTAATGCATGTATCTCAGCAGAATACCAGGCTGTTTTTACTGAGACTAGATGTGCACGTTTTCTGGTGGGCCTGTAGAACCTGATGTGTTGTAGAGTGACATGTGAAACTATTTTTGTACATGTCACATCATACACTAGAGAGAGCTGAAGTCCTGCCCCAGTTCTGGTTCCTCTGTTCCACTAGCTTTTAATGTTTAGTGCAATTTCTCATAAAAGGTTTCTTTTATCAGTATCTGTAAGAATCTGTAATATTTTTCAAGGGATTTCTGTTTATATTCTACGATAAATGGTTACTGTACTATTACACTAGCGAGTAAAATTGGGACGACTTGTCATTTAAACAAAGATAAAACACCCTACTTCTGATATTGTTGTTTTTCTTTGTTGCTTTAAAATGAGGACACGCTGAGATTTTGCTATCCAGTTCAGAAGTAGATACGTATTTATTTCAGCATATTGGGCAGAAAAGGCAGCTTTGTATCATGTTACATCTTTACAGAGCAATCGGGGAAAGAAACCCTCCGAGTTTTTCATGAGTTCAATCTCTGACTGAGGTTTGTGGAACAGAAGCTTTGTTAACACGGTGGCAGGACTTTTCAAAAATGACCTTCATTTATGGAAACTTGTGATTCAAAAGAAGCTCTTTCATAAATTGACTAGCACTCATTTTTGGAGGATTTTTTTCCCACAGTAACTATACCTACTACACATGGCAACAAGATAAAGTGGTTGCTATGCTCCGTTATGTGTACAGTGTATGTTTACTCTGAGATGTTTTAGTAGTTTTTGTGATGTTGAAGGCTATAATCATTGTATTTAGTTAAGCTGCCTGATCACATCTAGTGTTAGAGTTTAGATTGATGGTTTTACAACAATTATAGGTGACTAAATTATCAATCATCTTATCTCTTTCTCTGTCATTCTTCCTGTCAGACTGTGTGAAGCTGCTGCTGTCTTCGGTATCACCTGCTGATGTATCAGATGAAAATGGATTCACACCTTTACACTTTGCTGCCGCCCACGGCCACAGCAGGTGAGCTCATATGGGTCTTTTCCTTTACTGTAACTGCTACACACACACACAGTGAGAGAGAGTTTTTACCCTAACCTTCACCAAAACCATTACATGCCCAATCCAACGTCTAACCTATAATACCTCCTCCAAGAAAATCCTTTTGAACATTTCCCTTTTGTTCTGAATTCCCTTATTTTATTCCTTTTACCTGTTGTATCTGTCCTTTTCATTCTTTCAAACCAGTTAGGGTTTTAAATGACATTAGAGGAAATTGTTTCTTTCTTTTTAAATAAATCTTTTTATATTCAGGGATTATGTGACCCAGGGAACCAATGGGAAGCCAAACCCAAGGACCCACTACTACATAAAGACATTCATTATGCAGAGGGGGAAATCATTTAATAAATTAATTTGACACTTATCTTTACTCTAAGCAAACTAGTTAAATTAAAGCTGAAACAATTCTGTCAGTTTTTTGTATTAATTAATTAATTGTTTTGGTTCCCGGAGCCCAAGCTGGCATCTACAGATTGCTTGTTTTGTCTGACCAGTAGTCCAAAACCTAAAGATATTTTATTCGCAATAATTTAAAACAGATCAAATCGCATTTGAGAAGCCGGAACCAGTAAATGTTTGTTTTACTCAAATGAATGAAATGGTTAAACAATTATCAAAACGTTGTTTTGCTTCATTGTCGATTAATCAGCTAATTGTTTCACAACATGCATTTCTTCAGATTTAGGTCTTCACCGACAAAATACACGTTGAATCTAGTGGCATGTGGTACCTTTTTAGTGTTAACTGTTGTATGAGAGCCTTAATGCTGTTCTTGACTCACATTTTTGGGACTTGACCTTTTTTTTAGTGTATCACATTAAATGTTATTTTATGGGCTTCAATTGATGATTCATCACACATATTTTGCTGAGATACAAGCATAGCTGGAACCTCCCATGTGACTGCTAGACCAATGCCTGTAGCCATGTTCAGTTCCAAGAGTAATGCCATCATGTCTGCTCAGTACCGTCACCACATCACTATGAACCTGTGGCTTTGTAGCATAAAGTACTGTATATAGACTGTCAGGTTGACAGCCCTGCATCACTTGTGAAGCTTTATGGGGTGATTTCCCACAGCTACACTTTAACTGGGCAGCTGTCATTAATGTACGCAGCTTGATTTTTCACCAGAGCTCTCATTATTAATGATCAGCGATGAGGGGAAACATCTGCACCTACTCTGCATACACAGTCAGTTCTGATCACACGTATCGATCCTGATGTATTAGCAGGATGAATCCCAAGCAATTACAGCCAGTGAGACTCTGTCAACTATAGTGGGTTGTGTGTCTGTGTGTCAGTGCTTGCCAAAATCTCGATGCCCAGGACCAGCTGGGGAATGTGCAGTGTTGTAATATCTGATCACAGTGTTATTTATAGAGTGGGGATATCCAGAAAGCATGCTGACATGCACACACACACCCAGCACTGAGTTTATTTTATGGGGTTAACTATTTATTTATTTATTTATTTTTGGTGGTTGTGACTCAGTGGTCGTGTTGGACAGGCTCAGGTTTCCTCAGATGATTGACTCTCTCTTACTACTGGTGGGGGGCTGATTGATGTCTTCCCTTGTCTCTGAACAGGTGCTGCTCGGACTCAACTGTAGTATGTGTCTGTGTATCATTGCATGTTTCGTGCATATATGCATGTAGAGTTCAGCAACTGTATGAATGAGTGTATGCAGCTGTATGTGATATTGATGTCATGTATTAAGCTTTGGAGCCTGACCTTTTAATTGATTTTGTCTTTTATGCTCAAACCGATATCGATATTTAAGAATGATGTAAATCTTTTAACAGTGATTGAGTTGCTATTTATATTTTTGAGTGAAACTAATAATAAAAATAATATTTCTTCATTTTAATAAAAAAATCACTTGTCACTAACACTCAGTCCATATAAGATGACTGTAAATATTCAACAATAAATCGAAATTATGTGGTCACAAATAAAACAAAATATTTGTAACTTTCATAATCAAAATTTAAGATCAAGAACCACAAAAATGCACCCTATTAAACATTATTGCTACCGTTTTTCTTTTTTTCTTTGGCATCTGCCTACATGTACACCAATATAGACACATACGATAAACTAATATATTTTTAATCTTTATGTTCATCCTAATTTTAACCTTTCAGCTCAATAAAATAAAAAGTTGAAAAAGACGTGTTCCCAAGTGTTCACATTGCCTTATAACAGTGAGTCACTGTCATAACAGATAGAGCAGTGAACAAATCATCTTATCATTCCTTCTTACAATAAAAACGATATATTGGATGTCTTGTTCAGCTCATCCTCCTCATATATATGAGTTAATACTGTAGAGTGCATTGTATGTGTATATTTATATGTATGTTGGTACATGTGTGTTTCTAACCTCGCTCTCCGTCCCTTTCAGCTGTGTTGAAATGCTGCTTGCTGCAGGAGCTGCTGTGGATTCGGTGGCGACGGAGGGACAGACTCCCCTCTTTCTTGCCTGTGAGGCAGGAAACCTGGACTGTGTCCGGGTCCTGCTGAGCGCCGGAGCCGATCGCTCGCGCGCCACCACAGTAAGTCATAATTCAAGATTCAAAGGGTTTATTGTCAGATGTTCAAGTTTCCCTGTACACTGGAATTCTTACTTTGCTGTCCACATCAAACTACATTAAAAAATTAAATGAAATATATGTATAAATAAACATACAATGAAAAATAAGATAAATAGAGATATAAAATAAGCTTCAAATGTAAAAAGTATATCAGATGTAAAAAAAATGAACAAATATATACGCTTTGTCGTTGTGCAGGCAGACAAATTAAACAGTTGTGCAACTGATGAATTATATACATGTGGAAATTGTGTACGGAGCAATGTCCAGATGTGCACTAAGAGTGCAATCAACATGTCATGGTACAGTGTAGTGTTGTAGTCAAGACTGCCCAAACTGAGACCAAGTCTAGACCGAGATAAGACCAAGACTTTTAGGGGCTGAGAGCAGTCGAGACCGAGACCATTTCCCTGCTGCATGGCACGCAATAAAATGTGGAACGAGATCATAGGTGCTTCACAAATTGATCTGAAAGATCCACATTCCCATTAAAACACCCACATACAAACACTAAGAGCTGAAATCAACGTAAGCATCGCAGGGAGGGGTGACTGTCGTTAATTAGGGTTATTGGTTGCATTTCAAGCAATATGATTTACTTCCAATCAAAGTTAGGATGTTAACAAATCAGACGATGCAAAAGCAATTTATTGATATTCCCAAAGTTACAGTCTTGACTGGTCTTGAAATAAAATCCCGAGTCTTCAATGTCCGAGACCAAGACAAGGCCGAGTACAAATGCGGTCGAGACCGAGACAAGACCAAGACCATCAATATGTGGTCTTAAGACCAAGACCGGTCTCGAGTACTACAACACTAGTACAGTGTAAAGATGGGCATGATTATAGAGTCTACATGCCGATTAACTGTTGATGGCAGTGGGGAAGAAAGAGTCCTTCAGTCCTACATTTCAGACTTCTATACTTCTGACCCGAGGGTAGAAGTGTGAACAGTTCGTGTTGGGGGTGGGTGGTATCCTTGATAATGGAGGCAGCTCTCCTGTGGACTCTTTGATGGTAGATGCTCTGCAGGGAGGGCAGTGGAGTCCTGGTGATCTTTTCAGCGGTCTTCACCTCTGTCTGCAGGTGTTTGCGCTCCATAGCAGTAGTGCTGCCACACCACACGGTGATGATATATATCAGAGTATATAATTTTTTATTTCTAAGGGACCATGTACAGTATTAAACATACTGTAAATGTTACCATTTAATGTTTTGTACCAGAGTTAGTTTACAGCAGATTTCACATTTGGGGGACTGCAGGTAGCTTGACAATTCAAATTTTATGGATCTTGTGTCCTTTTTGTTCAGTAACTGTGACCTGCTGTTGACATTTACTAACTTTCCCTGTTTATTTTATTAGTTCTAGAGTTTAAATCCATTTGATAGACTCTACAATTAGGCTAAATATTCCGCTGAATGTGAGTCCTTCATAAAAGCAAACAGAATCATCTCTTGTTTCCTCATTTAACCTGCTGTTTCTCTGATATTTTGTCACTCGTCACTAACACTCATCATTGTTTCAAACTTCGCTTGCTCCACATAAAGGATCTTGGCATTCTCAGCGATTCGGTTGTCTGATTGGTGCACAAGCTAATTGATGTATCTGCTTCCTTGGTCTCCATGGTAACCATAGGGGTCAGTTAGTTGCTTGGCAGCATGCGATGAGACCCTATATTTAGTTACCTGCTTTGTTCTATATTTAGCCTGGCTTCCCTGCTGAGCCAAAGAGTCTCTATTGCAAGTCTGACCTCTTCCGCACTGGTGTATTTTCAGACACCAGAAAATGTTGGCCAGTGTGTTGGGTCAAATGTAATGATTTAACATGGAGGAGGTGCTCTAAACTGGGTTAAGTGAGTAGAGTCTTAACGTGCTGTACATTTAGAGCTCATTTCTGTCAGTTTTTATTTTGTTATTCTGGAGTAAAAGTAGTAAAAAAAAAAAAATCTACTTCTCAGTTTTTAATTACTCAGCTGCTATTTGCATATACTCACATTTATTTATTTTCAATTTCTATTACCAGAGCCAGTGTAGGCGAGGTTCGTGTTTAAAAATTTAAGCAAAGATGCCTAAAATTTACTTGTCCCAACTTTTAAAATGTGATTATTCACTGGTTTCCTCAGTATATTATAGAAAACTGAATCTTTTGGGGTTAAGGAAAACTAGACATTAAAAAAATTGTGATGGCCATTTTTCACTATTAGAGACGTTTATAAATATCTGGCATTTTATAGACCAAACGATTTGTTATTGAGTAAAGAATTGGCAGACTAATAGATAATGAACATGGCTGTTAGTTGCAGCCCTTGTATGAAGCTGCATGGGACACAAGTGGACAAGTTTCAACCTTTCTTGACTTGTTATCAAATTATTGTGTGACATTCTTTCCAGAAAGGCAGCATGAAAAGCAAAACCATATTAGTTCTACTTTACACAAACGTTAAAATTGCAAAATACATGAAGTAAAAGGTACTCACTAGAACTTTTAATGACTGATTAACAATGAGAAATTTTTGTGTTTTGTATCACATGGACGTAAAATCACCTTTGCCTCTCTGCAGGACGGCTGCACGGCTCTCCACGCTGCAGTGCGTTCAGGACACGTGGACACGCTGCGTCTCCTTCTTTGCCACCCGTGTCACGGTGATCCCACTGTAAACCCTGACCCCCCTGCCATCCTGGCTCTGCCTGCTGCCCTGCTGAACCAGGCCAACAATGACGGCTGGACTGCTGCACACATGGCTGCTGCCCTGGGCCTCAAGGTGAGAATAAGCTGTCAAAAAATGTGATTACAGTGAATTAACTGACTATGTTTGATGTAAAAATGTACTGTACAAAACTGCATAGCTTTTCACCCTTTTAGATCCTTGTTTTGGATTCAAGGCACATTTACTGTGTGGTTTAAGCTCTGATAAACTGACCCGATGTGTGAATATGCAATTGCTCGCCAACAATGTTAGCAATAACTTTATAAAGCAATAATGTATCAGTGCTGTATGTCTGTCTGCTTGTTTTGGAGTTCTTCTGTCCCATACTGGCCAAAAAATGGTTTAGCAGCTTTAATCAACCTCCAGTTTTTACTACTGCTGTTCTACAGTCCATATTATAATGTTATAATGTTTCCACTATTATGTGCATTTATGTACACTTCATTGATTCTCTACCTATAATTGTTATAATCGGTCCACTCTGTCCTACACTAATGTCCAGCCCTGCCATCGGTCTTCACAGAGGCAGGCTAATGGGACCGCTGACCTTGCTGGCTGAAACGCCCCGCTCAGCTTAAACGAATGCAGGAGACACCAGACTAGACTAGACTGAGTGTCTGACTTGAATATAAATGAAGACCACTAATTGATACGTGCTTTCATAACACACAAGAGCTTGTGTTGCAGAAATACTGAAATATTTGGTTATTCATGCTTTGTTATGCGCATACTGTGCACATGTATTACTCACAAGAAACCTGTCCTTTTTTTTTCTTGTCTTGTTAATTTTGCATATGTATGTAGGAGTGTCTGGAGGTGCTGTGCAGCCACAGTGAACAGGATGTCGACAGAAGGGATATGTGTAATCGCACTATTCATGATGTGGCAACTGATGACTGCAAAGATCTACTTGAAAACCTCCGTGAGTGGCCTCTGGTGTGAGTCGGTCTGTCTGTGTGGTTGTGTTTGCGCATGGATTTATGCCTTAAAGAACAAACTCTGCCTTTTATCTACTCGGGTCTTCTTTTATCATTTTTGGCTTTCATTCTTATTGGTTACAATGTAATTTTACTCACCTGATTTGGGGACATATTTGGGGCGATATCAAACGTAGTCCAACACTGCAAAACAAAGATGGATGTCCACGTGCTGAGATCACAGGATCTATGAGTCATGACCATATTTACAACTTCCCCATTATAAGATAGAGAAGATGTTATATTTTACAGTGGTTTGTAAGCTGTGTCAATCATCTATACTTGATTGCTCAGTACAGTATACTTTTGTTGGGAATTCATATACTTTGCTAAATTGATATATGGGGCAGCTGTGGCTCAGGAGATAGAGCGGGTTGGCCGTTAATCGGAAGGTCGTCGGTTCAGTCCCCGGCTCCCCCAGGCCGCATGTCCAAGTGTTGGGCAAGATTCTGAATCCCAGTGTATGAATGTTTGTTTCAGTTTGAGCACTTAGGCTCAGTGTGAATGTGTGAATGCAGATATAGTGTAACAGCGCTTTGAGTGGTCAAAAAGACTAGAAAGGCGCTATACAAATACAGAGCATTTACATCTTGGATACTAATTGGACAAAACAGATGGTTTATTGTCAATGGGCTAATAATCTTTTTTATACAGTCTCCCAGGCCATTAAGGTGAACGACTAATCATTGTGATTACCAGGACAATTAACGTAATATAATAACTTATCTGCAAATTTTATTTTTGCACAGTTTCATTATCATTATTTAAAGCTGGGGGGGGGGGTAATTTATTTCAGAAGCATTTTTTGTTATATTTATTGAAATTCTTTTTACATCCTGACAGCAATCAATAAATCAAATGCTCTGACACAAAAATGAAAACAGTCAAGTATCTGTGGCTGTCGCAGGTCTGTAATAAGCACAGCCAAGGTCGGAATAAATAAAATGATTGGTTGGCCTGCCTGCCTACTCGCGCTCACTCCGCCCGTTGACTCACTGTGCATGAAAATGTATTTTGAAGGGAGGCCTGAATGGAGAAGGTGGAATTTTTTCTGTTGGATACTTTCAAAATCTAACTCCAGTGTTTTTTACCCCAGCTTTAAAAAAGGGATGTCAAAGTAGGAGATTAACAAGATATGGATGAAATCAATACCACAATATTAATGTGTAGACATATATATATATATATATATATATATATATATATAATACACACATAATTTATTTTCTTGAAATAGTTTATTTTTACATTTAAATAACTAAATTTTGTAAAACTGTAACATGACATGGCTTTTCACAGGAAGTGAAAGCCTACGTTTGGAGTATGTTTTCTAAATATAAACTGAATGTTGCTTTTTTTTGAGTATTGTAACACAATATGTTTACATACATTTAACCTGAGGTGATCAGTATTCAGTCCTTTTGCCCATCGATGCCTTGATTGGTCCCAGACTATTATCAAGAACTGTCAAGTTTAACAATAAATCACTGTACCTGCAATCACAGTATTATATTTTACTCCATATCGTACTGAAGACCTTTTCTGTCCATTTCCTTGCTTCTCCTCCAGACTTGTACCGGGTCCTGGTGTGTCTCCAGTGTTCAGGTGGAGGAGGAGCGGGGTCTGTGTGTCCTGTGGAGGCCCTGGAGGAGGAGGCGAAGGGCGTCACCAGCAGCCAGTTGGTGCTTGGCAAAGTGTCAGTCGACCGGTCGATGCATTGGTCTCAGCTGGGCTCCACCCTCAGCCATGCCTTCACCTCCTACCTCCAGATAGTCTGTGGAGAATCTCAGACGGCCAGGGAGGAGGAGCAACGCCCACCGCTAGGCCTTGCTCCCACCAGTATCGCCTCCATCCTTATAGGTGAGAATCTTTTTATTTTTATGTATATGCCTTCTTTCTTTCCTTGGCTCTTTCTTTCTCTTTCAATCCTTTTTCTCCCCTCCACACCCTTCCATCTCCTTTCCTTCCTCCTTTCTCTCTCCTTTCTTTCCTTTCCCTATCTCTTCTAATCTCTTTTCCCATTTGCCCTTCCTGTCTTGCCTTTTCATCACTCTCACCCATACCATCTCTTATTTTGCACCTTCTTCTTTAACTCCTTCCCTCCTAATCTTTAATTTCCTTCATTCTCCTTCTACCTTTCTTGGATCTTTTCATTCTCATGTCGTCCCCCCCCCCCCCCCC
>NC_060171.1:5206358-5292572 GCF_021292245.1 Micropterus dolomieu
ATTCTCCTGTCCCCCCCCCCCCCCCCAGATACAATACTTTTATTCCCCTCCTGATGATCATTTCTACTACCTTTTTAGTGATTAAGTACATGCTTAAACATCAACAGGATGAGGTGTAGCTTGTTGGCAGTAGTCATTGCCTCCTCTTCTCTCTCACTCTTAACTATAGGTTAATGTTGCCAGCTCCTGTCCGTGTAATGTAAACTTAACAGTCCTCTTAAGTAAATAGACTGTAGCATATAGAATCCTGCATCGTGTATGGTAGCCTGTGGTGGCCATATTCATAGTTTTCAGTCACGTGACATGCGTGGTGACCTGGAGGGCAAAACGACAAACCAACACCGCGAAGCCCCGGTAGAGACGCCGCAAAAGCAGTCACATTTTATTTGTATCACCTTTCAACTTAAGAAAAAGAAAGATATGAACACAAACTGCAAGTGTTGGCATATCTGATCCAAATAACGGCATCCGCTGTCGCATTTCTACCGTTAAAAACCGTCAGGTCCCTGCCGCTGCTCGACTGCGGCAGTGTTTAGTTTTACCTTCTGGGGAATCCCTCACCTTACACAGCCCAGGCTTGTCTCCTCCTGGATTAGTAAATCCGAAAGCACAACAACCATCCAGCATTTTTGCAACACAAAAAGTAACAAACTCAAAGTAACCGTGTATCTCTTGCTTATTGGTTGGCAGGCAGCGGAAAATAACGTCTTTTTTTGCCCTCCAAGGGAGCGTTTTCCTTGGAATGTGACGTCACGTGAAAACTATGAATTGGACAACAGTGTTTGTAAGCAGCTGATTGCGTTAAAGGTAAAATAAGGCTGTCACATAATAATTAAATTGCTAATTTCTGTGTTGATGGAGAACTGCTCAGGGATTCATCTGGTTGAGTGTGTGTATGTATGTATGTATGTATGTATGTATGTATGTATGTATGTATGTATGTATGTATGTATGTATGTATGTATGTGTGTGTGTGTGTGTGTGTGTGTGTGTGTGTATGTATATATATATAGTTACCTATAGGTCCAGGAAACCTAAATTAACATAAATTAATCTACCAGCTACAATATTAAAAGCAGCACTGTGTTGACTCTAAAGTCATTTGGCTTAACTGGCAGGCTAGATAGCTAACCAACCATGACAATTTAAGTAGATACAGAACTATTTTAAAATGTGTAGCATAAAATCCTGAAAAGTATCCTATTGAAGAGCTGGGAGGTGTACTTTATTAGCTTGATTATGGTACACAGTGACACACTTTTCTGAAGTCAACTTTAAATGTGTCCACCTAGCATAGATTTAAAAGGGTCGGTACTTGCTAGCTAACCTAATAGAGACTAGCCTTAGCATGGACTAGTGTTTGTGCCAGTTATTTTGCCTTTAATTATCTGTTTATATAGCAAGGTAACAAAGCTTTACTGAATTGATATAAACAATGAAATAAATCTACCTTATTAGTTGAGCTTGGAGACATACCAGTAGCTAACTACCTACAGCTAAAACTATTGCTGTGTAATCCAACCGTCCTGCAATAAACCCACCCTCCATGAAGGGTATAATAATGTTTTTCATTGAAACTGTTCAACAGAGGTGTTTATTCCTCTTTATGATAATTGCTATACACGGGGCTGAGAACATTTTTGATTCACCTGTCAGTATAACTCAATACAATTCAACAGCACCATGAAGTACAGCTCCCAGAATGACCATAAAGTTCAATCAACGCCTCTCTAAAACAACATCTGAACATTTTAACCTCGTGGGATTGAGGCAAGGGCAGCTGTATTAGACTTAGTTTTAGCTAGGTGTTCCTGTGTACTGTGTGTATGTTGATGTACTGAGTCAAAAGCATTGTGTAATTTGGTTTTCTCAATTTCACTAAATTCTATCTCAGACGGTTTCCTGTCATTTAACATTACTGACTGGCTGTAACCTGTATGTATTTTAACTGTAATGGAAAGCTGCTTCCTGTATTTTCAGCTGGAAGATGATGTGCTGTGTCAGATGAGATGGTGTTTGTTTGGCTGATGGTCAGAGCTTCTCACACACACACGATACTGATCTTCTTTTTCTTTGAATCGATGAATTATTAATTTGCTGGAACATGTGGAGAGCGCATATGTTGCCTTTACGTTTGTTTTTTCTAGTGATCAAATTTCACCAGTGTGTGATTGGCTGGTTTAAGTTTAGCGTTAAATGTGTGTTGGATTAGGTGTGTGTGTGCAGTGCAGGTCTGGTCGAGACTGGGGGGAAAAAAAGGAACTCTATGTCCTCAAACAACAAGGACTCACTCTCTCTGCTTTTGTCTCTCCTGTTTGTCTATCTTTACATCCATGCAACATAGATAGGTGTGTGTGTGTGTGTTATGGGGATGATGATAAAAGAAAGCACTAGCGGTGGAGAGATGCATAATGGATGAGATTGGGGTGGGGGTGGGTTGCAAGATGCCAATTTAGGAGAAAATGTCTGTCTTCTGAGGCAGACAGGATCAAACTGCAGACATCCAGACAATCTTTGGGGGGTGTGTGTGTTGCTCAGTAATACTTTTGTTGGGAATTCACATTTGATTCAGGCAGTTTGACGGCAGTGTTTTGACAGCACTAAAACTTCTTACATGTTTCAACTAGTTCTTAACACCAAAGTCAATCGCCAGAAAATTAAGCAAATAAATTCGATATATAGTTTTTCACCAAGAATAAGCATCATTATTAAGAATAAACACCTTGTTTACAGGAATGTCTTGACCAAGAGAGCAGCAGCACAAAGAACACTGAGGTTATTAAACATATTTGAGCTGAGTTTGCCAAAACTTCTCTGATAAGCTGCAGTGATTAAGTCAATGGATAAATAATTAATCAGCAGCTAATTTGATTATCAATTAATGTTTTAAAATTTTTTTCAAGCAAAACTTTCAAACATTAGATGGTTCCAGGTTTTCAAATGTGAGACTTTACAGGGTCCCACATTCTCTTTAGGTTTTGGACTGATGGTCAAAGACAAGACATTTGTTGGCATCATCTTGGGCCGGATGAAATTGCAATGGGCATTTTTCACTGTTTTTGGTGTTTTACACTTCAACTAATAATCAATAATTAAAATAATTGTTAGTTGCAATCCTCCTTCACTGGTTCTAGCTTTTGAAATAGGAATACTTATGCTTATTTTCTGATCTTCTATGATAGTACTGTAAATGGAGTAACTTCAGGTTTATGGCCTGACATGTTATAGACTAGAGGATCAATTGATAATTCTTGAAAAATAAACAGCTTAATCGATAATAAAAATGATTTGCATCCCTAGCTTCTACATGGCTGGTTCCAGTGTGAATACAACCAGCAACCTCTGCTCCTGTGTTGCTTTTACTGTGGAGCGGTAGCACATGATAACTTCTTTGTAGAAAGGGAAGTTCAACATGAAATATAAAGTAAATTTCTCATAAAGTTGGATGTTCAATTAGGGAGAAAAACCGCTACCTTTTTTAAGAGTTTCTCTTTGGGGATGAAACAAAAGTGCAGCAATAGTTTAGTAAGTTTTCAGGACGCTCTACTGTATTTTACCGCAGGGGAATTTAAACCCACTTTTGGACTTTACTGTGGGAGTGTAGAGCTGCCCCCCCTTAAAACTGCGACTTTAAGTCATCTGTTACTGAGCCTTTTGCTGAATCGTCAGCACCTCTGTTGCCATTGTTCCATTGTTATTGTCCACAGAACTATGTTGGAAAGGCTTTTAGTTCTACAGTATGTGGTGACTTAACTTAAAACTTTACTAGTGTTTTACTGTAGGTCTCAGTTCAATTCAAAACAGTCTCCTCACACACAAATATGTGACAGGTTGTTAGAGGGAAGCACTTGAATAACAGTCTCCATCACTGTCACACTGCTGGTATATTTATCCGTTTACGACATTTCGGTCTGTTCGACTTTTCCAGTTTTATTCAATTAGTGTTGTAATAAGATTAACTTATGCCCCTTTTCCTGTTTTAATATAATCTATTAGCTGCATAGTACTGTAATTGTAGCAGCATACGAAGTGAGCTTTTTTTGTTTGTTTTATAATAAGCAGAAATGATTTAAAGATTGACCATGACCTGCAAGCACCTAGCAGCACGTTCTTGTTTGTTAAACTTATGAAATGTGCAACGATGTGAGCTGGTTGACATTGTTTTTCTATGGAGGAAGTGATGTCGCCCAAATAAGCTGTCTGGACATTTACCGATGCATTTCATTTTTAAAGGTTTTAGAAATATAGTTCTTCTCTCATACATATGTGAAAAGTGCTAGTGAGAAAACAATCAGACATGTCAGTATGATATTGAAACAACAACAGAGAGTGGAAACCATAAACATCATGTTTTGTTGTGTTGTTGCACGGCGATGCATTTGAGAGCAGGGGCTGTTCTGAACACTGTTGTTGATGCATTCAAGTGCATGAAAGGGGAAAAACTTGTACCTATGAGATTTGATTTCAGGTGCAGCTATCCTATTAAAGAGAATGCTTGATGCAAACGTATAAGTATCATGGAAAAGAAGACATGAAGTCTAGTAGGAGAAAACGGTGTACACAATGTACTGACACAGCACAATGTTCTCAGCATGTTATGGTTTTCATACTGGCATTCTTTAGATCATGTAGTAGGGACCTACTCCACTGTCCAGAAAATATATTTAGCACTTTATTTCTACAACAACACCAAGATGCATCGTCTTAATGTGATGTGTATTTGCTCTAATTAGACCCTGTGAGAGAAGCAGGGATATTGTTTCACCAGCTTCATATAGAGGAGAATAATTTTTTATATTAATGTTGTATCTCTTTAGCAGTCCTTAAGAAAAGTACATTCTGTGCTTCAGGTATTATTAATGAGGGTGTGGCAGAAAGAGACATGTAAAATATCATGCAGATAAATTATACATTGTAGTGCATATAGTTTATTCATATACCATATTTTATGCATATAATGTATGTATTTTATGTCTTTTTGTAAGCCAGCAACCCCATTTGTCGTTTCATATTACTTGTTATGTGTGTGAACTCATTTACACTTACTGTCCTAATGCGTCTCTGTCCCTGCTTTTCTCTTCCAGGAGATACTGAGTGGTTGCCAGGTCAGGAGCTGCCTCTATCCCCCTGGGACCTGGTCAGAAAGCCTCTCAGCCAGTGCATCACCATCCGCCTCAAAGGTACAAACCTGGCAACCAGAGTCTGAGTTCATTCAGCAGCACTGAGCCAAAACCAGAATCAGAGCTATTGTCTCTGATAACAAATGCCATTTGGTGGATGAAAGGGCCTTACAAATCAGTTTGGATGCATTTGTAACGTGGGCAGTGATGTACCAGGATCTGCCTACTGAGCCACATTGCATGAAGGGAAATTTCAGCCAGAACATTTTTAGTATTTTGGCTAATAATCAGTCTAAATCTGAACAAAATCAGAATTAAAAAGTTATTGTGATTAATCAAATTAATTATTTCAATAGTCCTACGCCAACAGTGCCACTGTGACAGAGCAGGTATGTCGCAGGGTTGCCCGTTAATCGGAAGGTTGGCGGTTCAATCCCCGGCTCCTCCAGGCTGCATGTCAAAGTGTCCTTGGGTAAGAGACTGAACCCCGAATTGCTCTGGTGGCTGTTCCACCAGTGTATGAATGTAAGTTTCGGTTTGAGCACTTTGGCTCAATGAATGTGTGTGAATGCAGATAAAGTGTAAAAGCGCTTTGAGTGGTAGAAAAAACTAGAAAGGCGCTATACAAATACGTAACACTTACATGTACATTACCCCAGCTTACAATTACATGTCCTCAGGGTCCACATGTCTGCAATCACATTCAACACATCCATTCAGCCAAATAAAATGCAGCAAAAGTAGTATTTCAAAAAAAGTAATAGTGCTGCACATACTGTGTAAATAGATATAAATCTTAACAAAGCTGACCCACAAGTCCATCATCCATTCAAAATAGAGCCATAATCAAGATGCAAAACACACTATCCACTTGCAGAAAATAATGGCATACGGACACGTTTGCACAGAATGGGCACTTTCGTGGCCGTGAGGCACATCAAGCAAACAGGCAAGGATTGAGAGGAAATGGTGCCAAGGAACCATGTTTTTCACAAGTGTGACTGGCACTTACAGTCAAGCGGATGTCGCTCCATTCCAGATTAAATGTGGTCACTGATTTAGTTTTGTGCAATCGGTACCGAGCTGCTGAAAAAAGAATATGGGTTACCTCAGCCAGCTGTTGCAGACTACATGCTTTTTTTTTTTTTTCTTCACATTTTTAATTGCTACTGATAGACCTGTGGCTGCCTAACCAAGATTAATGCGAAAGAGCAGAATCATGATGGTTAAATGACAAAATCATAAAAGTATTGGTTTAAATTAATGAAAGTTCAGGAATAATTTGGAAATAATTCAGTAATTCATAAGGAGCTGTAGTAACGGCTGCTTGGACCGTTTAACTTGCCTTTTTACATGATATGTTGATTTAAGAGTTGTTATTTTAACAACCTGCACAGGGGTTATGTTTCATGGATGTAGCTAGATTGCTAGCTATGTATAAAGATGATTATCAAGATTATCAAAGCTGGCGCAGAAAGGAAAAAAAAAAGCCCTTTTAAGGTTGATCTGTAATATGAAATGATGGTGTTCAGTAATATTGGCACTGGAATGTTGAAGCTGTGCCTTTTTTTTTTTTTTGATGATGATTATGAAATATCCAAGCAGTACCTAAAAACCTGCTTAAAATAGCACACACCATTTTGAAAGACATAACTGGAACCACAACAGGGTCATGGAAGACACCACAGTTAATGATTATAGATGAGTCTCGCTCTACAGATATTGGAATAATGTTTCTTTCTGTCTGCTGCTGCTGCTTTTTAGCTGCCTCAGTCGCTTGAATTGCTTTATCTAGTGCCTTTCTCCTCTCAGTGAGTCAGGAAAAAAAGACAATAGTCTGGCACCATGGAAATCGGGGCTAGCAGCAGCCAAGCTCTCCATCTCTGCCCACCTCCTCTTCACTCCATCAATTTTCTGTTTTTCTGCCTCTCGTCCTGACTCAGAGGTCCATATCGACCTGCATGTCCGTCAGTCCATCACTGTGATGGCGTAGAGCCAGGAAACATCCAGCGCTTCGGCTTTCACCCTCTGTTTGTTCAACTGTCTCTCACTCACAGCATTCACATGCTTCGGTGGAAAAAATCTATTTCTGAATGCAATAACAGCTGTAATAAATTCATCTAAATTTGATAAAGAGACGATGAAAATTGGTTGATGGTTACTAGTACTCAACAAATTGAACCCCCAAGTTTTCTTTTTCGCTTTCTTCTTGTGTCATACTTTCCTCAAATTCCCAAGAAAGGAGCTAATATGTAACTTTACGACTACTACTACTCATTTTAATTAATAATGAAAGAAATTAATATCATCTTGGGTTTAAATTCAGCTGTTCTCTTAAGAAAAGGTCTCCTATTAACCAATAACCATTTATAAACTCAACACAACTGACTAATCTCAAAAAACTGTAATAATAGTGTCAATTTTACTAATAATTAGTGAGAAAATTACGTAATTCATTCCAGACAACTTCCTGGGTAATAACAGACCTGTAAAATAAAACATTAACATTACATTTGATAAGTGCAAGAAGTAGTAGGCAGGGTGCGGAAATTAGGAAGGCAAAACTTACTGGGAGAGTTGTCACGCGTCAATGGCGGAAAATAGAACAGTGTCGTTTCCTGACAAGTTGATGTGCGTCAATTCGTGATGACACATTTCAAAGGGCTGTAGGCGTGTGGTCTTACATAGAAACAATGGATGTTTTGATGCATATGAGATGGTGCCGGTATGCGTTTCCCTTTGTACTGTGTGGAAATCACTTATTGTTGTTGTTAGGTCCCCACATTTAGTTAAAAACAAGCAAAATGTCTGGATTTTTTTATTCTTTTTTGTCTCTAAGGAATCTATAAAGAAGGAATAGGAAATTAAGGAGAAACTGGAAGGCAGTTTGGACAAATTACCCCGCTTGTATCAGGAAAATTGCACTTGGTTCAACAGTATTCCTCCAACAAATATTATTATTATTATTATTATTATGTTATTATTGTCATATTTAATTACATGGACGATTTTGAGGCAGTAAGATTGATCTCCATATCAAACTGATGTTCACCATTAAAAATAATTAGAAATGATTCTGTGGGGATCTGAGAAAAAATGTTGTTTTAATGGCAATCTTTGAGGAATAATGAGTAAATGTGTGTGTTTAGTGTGCATTTCCTCAGGACATAGATTAAAACCTCTTACAGCTGTAATTCATCCTACTCACTGATATAAAGCATTAAGAGCTCTTAAGTGAGTTAATAACCACACTGACCACTCGTTCTGTTCTAATTAATTGACATTAGTGCTTACATTTTCTATATTGCAGGCACTTAGCTGAAAAGCAAACAACTGCTGAATGTTCTGGGCATTGAACGTGTTGTTTTTAAGTTTCAGTCTAACTACAAGGGCACCTTGAGCTTTGTGGCTGTGGGATGTATCTGGAGTTGAAGCTTGCTGACACTGAGCATGTAAACCAGAGCGGATTTGAGGATTTATTGTGTGAATTTTGTGCTTGTGTGTTTTTGACAGGTCTGTCTGAGTCGTGTCTCGATGAGTTGGCTCTGGAATACCTCTTCCCCCTGCCGCTGCTGCACAACTACGTCCGCCTGGTACGTACACACACACACACACACACACTCATTCATGCAAACACACACAAAGGACTGCGAGGGATTAGATGAGTAAGACGTTCAAAAATAGGGAGGAAGCTAGAAGACTGCACCAAGAGAATGGTAGAGGAAGATGAAGTGATGGACAGATAAAAGGAAACGGGGAGGATTAAAGTGATCTGACAGCTACAGTGCCCCCTCCTGGCTGAAGAGAAGAAATAAGAGCTTAAGGGAATCAAAGTGGGTTTTTGTCATCAGAATTTTACATTTTACACGAGCAATAAAACGCATGATAGCACAGTGACAGTACACGCAAAGAAACTGCAGAATCTCAAGCCCTTTTCATTACTGATGTACATTTTTGACAGTAAGCTGATGCTTTAATCCACAGTGACTTGAGAGTCTAACAGTGAAATCTGTTTCACAGCTTAGATCATTGCTGTAGCATTTAGGCTGCAACTATTGTATTATTAATGAATTCATGTATTATTTTCCATTTAATCAATTATTCATTTAATCCATAAAATGTCACAAATAATGACAAATGTACTTCACTCAGCAGAGCGCAAAGTTATGTCTTAGATATTAAGTTTGATCTAAAGCCAAAACCTGTGCAGATTAAAGTTTTATTTACAAGAATATATAAAAAGGAAGCTGCAACCTACTGTTTTTATTCTTACAATTAATTATTATAGATCAACTAATTGATTAATTAACTGTTTCAGTTTATGTTAAAGAAGTGAGTGGAAAAATATAAATATCAGTGCCATCCCCATGTAAGAGAGTATCAGTAAAGCTAATTATTATAGCTAATTAAAGGTCAGTTTTCTTCTTACATAGTCAACAGATCTAGAAAGCAATTATCTCCTTAAGCCAATTTATTTATTTGTTCATTCATGTTCTCTTTAAGTATTTAGTTTATGCCCTAAACCAGAGAGATTGTCAAAGACTGCAGCAGTATAAAAACCTCATTAGCGCTACATGCATTATTAAACTGTTCTCACTTTTGTTTGTCAGTTCACCGAACTAATTCATCCACCTGTTTCTCTGTCTCTGTCCAGGTGGAACAGTATGGTAGCCTCATCTTTCATGGGCTTGAGGGCAGCTGTCAGGAGTACATCGCCAATCTGGTTGCTCGCTGCATCAAGGTACATCCACCAGTTCACAAGCACTAATCGTGGTGAAAGCTACCATCTTCCATGACGGAGCATAACATGCCATGTTTAGAGGGAATAATTCGGCCCACATGCAAATGAGAGAGAAATCTGTCAGTAAATTGTACGTCAACAATTGTAAATTGTGGTTATTGTAGCTACCCGTAGAGTTTTATTTGAAACCTTAAACAAACCATACAGGCAAATGCCACTGATTGGTGCGTCTGTCCATTCAAGGGAAGAAAGGGTTCATGTTGATGTGTGAATGGACTAACTGTCAGTTATCTGTCGTACAACCCCTATTTACAGCGATGTCTCTTCAGAGCAAATTCACACATGGCCCTACCATCTCAGTGAGATTAAAAACAAGGACAAGTTCTCCCTTTTTAAAGAGAAGAAAAAATTGGCTCTGCTGCACAGTATGATGCAATGAAATCTCTCCCTACGACATGATGAAACATACTGCAGGGTCAGCCACTGGTCCTGCATCTACAGGTCAGGGATTTGAGTGGAAGAAAGATAACTGAGAAGAGCTGATAAATCAATAGTGATGACGGCCAGCACACTGGTAACTGTCAGGCAAATACTGTTCAGTCACTGCGGCGTTAAATCTGATGCGTTACCATGGTTAATGCATGGTGGTGTTTTTTGCAGTGGCACAGAAATTGGATGAGCATATAGAGAAAATGTGGTAGTATGGAAAAAAATTATGCATTTTTAAACAGAAATGGAAAAAGTACACCATTTTTCTTTCATTGCATTTCATGACTATTAGGTTTTTAAATTTATAACACTGATCTCTTTGAAAAGACAGATTGTTGGCCCTCTCTTAAACAGATCATTGAAGACGGTGTTTAATTAATATGAATTCAGTCAGAGAGAACAGCTGTATACATTTAATTTCTCATCTTGATTTCTCTGTTTTTCCACAGTGCAGCTTTAGTGCTGCATGCCTCCCTTTTCACCTGCATTTTAAACTTGTGTATTATACTGATATACGACAAAACTCAACAAGAAATAAAAGGCAGAAAAATGTCTTCCGCAGCTGCATCTCGACTGTACTCTCCTTGATAGCAGTGATGTGCCTGGAAAAGCCCTTTCTGCTCATTCAAATTCTCCTCTTGCTCCATTTCTCTCGGCGCATAGTAGTAGTAGATTTCCTTTGTTTCCATGACAACGTGCTCCCATCTTACCTCTCTGTCTTATCACTCTCTCTCTCTCTCTCTCTCTCCCCTCTCTGTCTCCACCAGGCCAAGCAGGAGGCGGGGGGGCTCGGCTGTGACGTGGTGAGGGTGGAGGTGGAGGAGAGCCTGACCAAAGAGCAGCTGCTGGAGACTTTCATCACCTGTGGTAGGGACACACACACACACACTCTTTTGATAATTAATCATTTGTTGATTGATTGTTTAGGCAAAAATACCAAAGATTCACAGGTTCTAACGTCCATTCTGGTTCAAAATGTGAATATTTGCTTGTTTTCTTAGTCTCCTATGATATTGAATATTTAGTTAGCCTGTTAGTCTGACTAAACAGCACCTTTGAAAAGGTCATGGGCTCTTAGAAACTGTGGCTATATTCAGAACCTCCTAGTCCATACTAACAGCAATATGTACTACACACTGCATACAGTGTTTCATAGTAGCATGCAGCATGAAATTGTTAAATTGAGCTGCATTTGTTCTACTACCCACAACACTTTACTTTAGTGATTGTCAAATAGAAAACACACAACATGCATAACTTAAATCTTAATGTCGACCTATATTTTTTCTCTCAAGGACAGAGCAGTTATTTTCCTCCTTGTCCACCACTGATGCGGGGATGCTGCAGTTCACCACTTCAACACTGACCGGTTGTTGTGACCTTTGTAGCACTTTGCATTATTGGAAACGGTACACAAGATAGATTGGTCTGATGCATACTGGAGATTTTTTCTAAATCAATTCCTCAAAGATTGCCCAGAAATTCCCCAAAAAACACATTTGCCAAAATTTTTGGCATAGTGCAGATTTTTGCATACTGTATACTTCATGCCAAATAAGTACATACTGCTAGTGTAGTAGGCGGTTTTGAACACAGCCTGTGACAGATTCCTGTTAACCCTTTGACAACAGTTCTTCAAATAATTCCTAGGTTAAGGTTCCTTAATACACAAACAACTCAGCTTTACCTGGAGCATAAATTACAACACCTTAAACAAAATGGTTAGTCAAATACAGTTTAAAACATGTAGTTTTGTAAAATAAGTACAAAACTACAAACTACAGTAAAACAAGTACAGCAGCTAATGTCTAGGTTCAGCTTTACTGTCATTATGCAATACAGCTTTGCACAATGAAATGTGGTGACCGTGCATAAATCAAGGCTTAAATTGTCAGAAGTAAAACAATATTTCTCAAGGTATATTCTTGGGTTAATCCATTCTTGAAATCTGAATTGGGAAATTTCAGAAGCTGGAGTTAATTATATAGAATGCCTCTGTTAGCACTTAACCATCACTGTCCTGTTTTTAAAACCATATACAGTTTGTCCTCTTTGCCAACAACCACATAACTGTCACAACATGACTGAAACACTTGTACTTTACTTTCACAAGTTATTATTAGTAATCTGACTGTTGGCTTGTGCCTCTTCCTTTCCCAGGTTTCCTGGTGCCAGCAGTTGGGTCAGGGGTCAGGGAGCCTGGTGGTCACACTGGTCAATGTGTGGTAGTGCTGCTGGAGGGACTTGAGAAGGCTTCATCCCTAACAGGCCTACTGGGAGACCTCTGCCACAGTCTGGACAACAGGGGCTCTGCTTCACCGCTGGTTCTCAACACTGGTATGACTAACTGCAGCCAGGCTTTGATTTGAATCATAATCACTTATACAGCTTATACAGTCTCTATGTGCAATATTTATGTGCTTACAACATTATATTATCAATGTTTACTACTAGGGGGCACCAAAGTCAAAAATGTTCAAACGTTTTTATTTCTTCTTATAAGCCTTAAGAAATGTCACTTTAGAGCAATGTTAAAAATTAAAGTTGATTTAATTAGACCAAGTTAAACTAATTAAAAAGTTGACACTTTAAGCTTAATACAGCTTGAGCATTAGTAGAAAATCTGCTCATGCAACCATAAATCTCAAATATTTAGTCTGCTTTAATACTTTTTCATACCTGATCTTAAAAGGTCTTGTGGTGCCATTAAAATAACACCATACAAATATGTAGTAGAATCAGAACATATATAGGAATTGGGCTTATTGGTGACATGGATCTGTTTGTAAAAGAACTAACAGAATAATAGAAAATTAATTGATATCCTGTTCTACTTTCCCTCCTGATTATCAATCCCCCCAGGTCTCCACCACTTCTGTGAAGGCAGCTTCCTGATTGCCACGCTGTCTAAGCACCGTCTGCAGGGATCAGAGCTCCGCCTGCAGCAGCACTTCCGCTGGGTAACACTGCGCTGGGACCAGGAGCCACTGCACGGCCTGCTGGGAAGGCACCTTCGCAGGAAGCTGCTTCATAAGGTCAGTGAGACAATTTAGTTGCAACTGTCAAAGACAGAGACAACATCATTTATTGTGGACGTGGTGTTCACTGCTGTTTTTGTTTTTTATGGTTACCAAACTGGGATGTATAATAATAATAATAATGTCATTTATATGGTCTCACAGCCCGGCAAAAAGGGAGGGCAAAGAGGAGAGAACACGTGACTTTTAACTAAAGATTTATTTAACAAAATGGGTAGGTGATTATCTACTAGATGGAGAAGCTGGTGGGACTTTTTAAAAAAAAAGAAAAGATTTTAGAAATCAATGGAAGTTTGGAAATGGGCCTGTAGATGGCTAAAATGGTGGCATCTAGGGAGGTTTTTTTGAGGAGTGGGAAGACACTGGCTCTCTCGAAATAGTCTGGTATGCAGTCAGAGGCCAGAGATGGATAGACAATAGAGAGAAGACAGAGAGCAATGACAGGCAGGAAATTTGGTAGAGATTATGTCAGTAGGGCAGGATCATGGATATGTGAGAAACTATATCAGAGATCTTGAATGGAAATAGGGCTGAACTCAGACAGCAGAACAGGGCAGGCAACTTGATCAGAATGATAAATGCTATAGTTGAAATGTGATCAGACACCATAAATCAACACAGCAAAGACATTTGGAAACTTATCACACGCAATATGCAAAATCACATCTAGACTGATTTTAGTAGTTAATAACCATGTGGCAAATTTCACTCCACAAAAATGAATAAAACAAGTGTTGTTTCAAAGATTGATAAACATGTATCTACCATCTTTCTCATTGTCTTAGTGAAAAAGATAAACACACAAAAGTCAAACTTAAAATGGTTAATGGTAAAAATTAATGTCAAACAGCAGCTGTTATGAAGATTGTAATTCCAAAAGACTTTTAGATTTATCAGTATTCATAGTGCAGCATCAGAGTGCTGTGACTTTAAAATAGAGCGATAAAATGAATATATGCAGGGAGAAATCGTTAAGAATACATAACGAGCTGTTTTGTTGTCAAGCGGAGTGTTTTAATTGATTAAACTGTCAAGAAAGTCAATTAAAATCTGTTTGTTGCATCACTCTCTTATTTCAGTTCAGTAGTGTTTTATCAGCAAGACAAAGGCAAAAAGTAAAAACTTTCATTTCTCCTCCAGACGGGGACTGGAGTTTGGTTACCTGATGGCATCATGGAGCGTTCGGTGTTGTGGGTGAGCCAGGTTTGGCAGCAGCTCAACGCCTGTCTGTCCCGTCTGGGGACCCACGAGGCTTTGCTAGGCCCGCAGCTCTTCCTGTCCTGCCCTGTGGTTCCAAGCAACACAGAGGCAATCGTCAGGTGTGTTCCTGTGTGATAAACAAAACTGCTCATGTTATTAAATTGCATGTTACCATAGAATAAATAATGATCTCATTCTTTCAGATATAGTTTACAATGCAGTGTTGGCAGACACTGGCTAGTGAAGTCAGTCTGGCTAAGTGTTAGATTAGCTAATATGATGTTTATATGAATATTTACCCGTTTCCTTTTACTAAAACACTTGGAAGCATGAGAAAATATTGGACTCAAGGTGAGAGCAGGAATAATAAAGCTTTCTTAGCTAACTAGTTGCTATTAAAGTTACTGCAATTGTTGTTTAATCTCTGCATAATGTTTTTATCATTTAGTTTCTAAAATTCCAGAAATTAGTGAAAAATACCATGACAACATCTTCAAAGTGTGTCTTAAGGTTTACTATGATATAAAACAGAGAAAACAAGCAAATTGTCACATTGAGAAACTAGGAACCAATGATTGTTTGAAATGTTTACTTAATAAAAAGAAAAGAAAAATACTGTTTTATTGGATGTCTAATGTCTCAAATATTTCCTATTTGAGAAACTCAGCACATCTGCCTTTATTTTCTAGTAAAAGCAGGGATTTCTGTCCGTATATCTTGGAATTAGAGCCTGGAAACGGGGACTTTCTAACCCTGTTTTAATTGTTGTCACCTTTTCAATTAAATTACATAATAGTAAAAAACAGCCATTCCCTTTTTTTTCTGGGAGTTAAGTGTCCATGTTTAAGAGCGATAATGATCTGTGAAGTTAAACCAGAAAATAGTTTATAAAACAGCTTACGACAAGGAAATAAACAACGGAGAGGACACCTGCACGCCTTAACAAGGCCAGACCCACGACTGTCCAGGCACAGTCAAAGATCAGCTTGTCTATCCAGGACCTCCTTGGGAAACAGAATCCCGTGGAGCTATGAATATAAAGGCTTAGACACAATGGTAACTCTAATATGTGTCACGCAGACCTCCGCCCGTCTAATAAAAATGTTAATCCCACAAAACGAAGTGGAGACCTTCAGTCTGACTATGAGGCTGATGTGTGTGTCTGCCCGTGTGTGTGTGTGTTCAGGTGGCTGGCTCGGCTCTGGAATGCCGTGGTCGTCCCCCGCGTGGAAGAAGCCATCATCTCTCGGGTAACCGCCAAGCGCTCCTCCTCTACTACTTCCACATCGCCGTCGTCTCAGCGACAGTCTCCTAGCAACTGTGGGCTGAGTGCCGGGCAGCAGGCTGTGGTGAAAGCCGCCCTCAGCATCCTGGTCAACAAGGCTGTTCTCCTGGGCTGCCCTCTGCCTCGACACGGTGTGTGTGTGTGTGTCACAGTTGACGAGGAGGGTTCATTCACGTGCTTCAACAGCTGTTGTTTCAGCCGGGAACAAAACGATAGACAAAGAAAAGCAATTGGACAAAAGTGTGACAGAAACTGATGGTTTTTTTCCTTCACCTCCTGCAGAGATAGACAGATACCTGCTGGAATTTCGGGGCGGGACCTTCCCTCTGACAGCCATCGGCTCCTATAAAGGAAATTGCAGCGGACGGGGAAGAAAGGGACGAGACGGCAGCAAGTTGAGACGATCCAACACCAGCCCTCGGAAGAAGGGAAGCCCCGCCTTAAACTGGAGCTGTGGCGGTTCCTTTAGAGAGGGTAAGATGGCTGCTCTGCCAGCAGTGAGACAAGCTGTGTCCCAGTTCAAAGGGTTTGGACCATCTTAAGCACCATGAAGCTGTGTCCTTCAAATCACCTTAAACTCACGCTGAACCAGTTGTTCCTCCTCCCCAAATGACATTGTGCAGCCTCACAGAGGACTTGAAAATTGACCAAAAGTAATGGTGTTTTCAGCCACGCCTAGTAAATTTTGTAAAGTCAGAAAATTCCATGTCTGTCAACAGGAAGATTCCCTCATATCTGTGTAAAAAACAGAACTTGGGCAGGCTGATAACATTTCACATAAATACCTAAAAATCAATGACACATGCAGGGTGCAAACAAAGAGCAGTTAAATCTTGACTTTCATTATTTACATCCTGCAACTTTACAATATGGCATGGTTATGTAATAAAATCCTGACATTAGGACAGGACGACCTCAATGCCCCATTAAATGTCCTTGCAACAAATGACTATAATCATTAAGGGCTGCAAAGAATCCACCAGGGGTGTCAACTTTCAGATAAACAAGGATTTTTAAGCTACATTCGAAGGATACTTTTTGATCTATAGTGAAGACTAGATGTCTAGAAATTTGGATTTCAGAGGGTCCAGCCCTGTACTGGGGACACCAGCTTTGTGCCAGCAGCATCCACAAGGGGGCGCTATTTAACAGGCTTAACATGCTGCATGCTGCTGTCATTCAAACAATGTCCCTGTGGCTCAGGATAATCCACAGACCTCAAAACTCCAGATGAAAATTAGTCTGTACGGCTAAATCTGGCTCGTTGTGTTTGTGTTCATTAATGTGCATTGTCCCTTTTTAAATAAACAAACAAACTGGATAGTTTACCCCATAGTTTACATTTTGATAGGAATTTGTTTCTAATTAAAACTGTTTACAGAAAGGTTGATGGATTATTCTGATGAACGGGACATTTGTTTGTGTAAAGACATGTTTAGTTTTTTGCAAATGTATTAAGATAAATGCTGTGAGTACAGCAATCAAAATCTCATTCACCTTCTTTGTATGTGGAGGCAGACATCTGAAAATATGTTTTTGTAATTGACTGACCTTTTCATGTGATGTTTTTTTTAATACATATGTTCATTTATGCTTGTGATGCAGGTTCACTGTCTAGCACTGATGTCAGCTTCATCGCCAATGGCCAGAGGTTTGTGTTCTCTCTGATAATTATTAGTATTGGTAGCAGTGGTCCAACAGTGTAGCGCTCGTACTGTAGTAGGATTTTCAGCAGAGAGCAGAATTGTCTCACTAATGAAATTTGTCTGCTTTAGTCAAATAAACAAGACTCACACAGCACCAGCAAGAGTAATTATAAGCATGTTAAATAGCTGAGTTAGTTTGTTGTGATGTTTCACGTCTCTGTACTAAAAGCTAAAATAGGACACTAAATTAAATTTTCTTAATTTGTAGGGAGCCTGTAGGTCTGTCTGTGTTCTCTGATGATGAGACAGATTTGATCAGAGAGCTGCAGACCATGTGCTCCAGCAAGTCAGAGCCAGACATAAGCAAGGTACTGTCAATCACCCACACACACCCCCACCCACACACACACCGTCAGCACCTCTCTTCTTGTGTTTTAAGTGATGTAGCTATAGGTGTCATGTTGTGATGCTGCTGTGGATTTAAATTAAGTATTGTTTTTCTGTACTGTAGCAGCAAAGGGCTTAAAAGGACAATAGATTTTTTTTCAAGTGTACAGTTATAATAAATGTGCTATGAAAAAATGTAAGACATTTAGCACAAACACAGCAGTACAGAGCCATCGGCTGCTGACACAAACATTATCAAAGAACCCATAGTCTATATTTTTATAAGAATAATGCATCAAATGACAATATTAAAGTAGTGATGAACCTACAAAGAATATCTGCTAAATCTGCCGCTCCCCTCGGCTCTACAGAGCTTTAAAGTGAGTTTCAGCACATTGTCTAGCTGTCTGTCTGCACAACTTAACTCTTTTGGTTCACACCCTCTGCTCTCATAGCATTATTTTCTGCCTATTTTCAGAGAAAACACTCTAAAAACCTACTGTACACTACCTGCTCAGCACCAAACAGCCAGACAAAGTTAGAGACCAGCTTGTACATAGTGGAGCATTTAGCAGCTGAAGAGCCAGATATTTCCTTGAAGAGTTAGTGGAGAGCAAAAACAGAGCAAAAAGGGAGTGAACATTGGACTTACATTCTCCAAACATGACTCCAAATTAATGATAATGTTGCTCCGTAACTGCTGAATGTGTAAATAAACAGCTGTTTGCTTACAAGTTCGCCATATCTACATGAAAGGTGACGATATGTCAATCTTATCTGTTAACAACTTGTTTCTGCTGCCCCCAAGTGGCCAAAACGTTTTATTGCAGGTTTAAATTAATCATACACCAATATGTCAGGTTATCAATATACAGAGTTTGTAATAGCATCTTTTATAGCAGTGTAAACAAATTAAAATAGACTAAACTATTTAATCTAATACTACTGTTTGATATGACAAATTCACATCAGCAGTACAGTGTATTAAAGCTGTATAGATTCAGCATAGGTGACACATAAAGATGGACCTCTGACTACTAAGTCATGTCTCTGTCATCCAGCAAAATACTTACTCCTCAGAAAACATTTTTCCATTCAGAAGCTACACAGGTCTTAATAACACTCTGCTTTTAGGTCACATGTTTTGACTCATGCCTGGCTTTTTAATTCATCAGTGTCGTCTTTCTAAATATAGAGACCATGTGTGTCTGCTACACGCCACTGGCGAAGTAATGACATTTATCTTTAACTAGCCGTTTGGACAAAATCAACCCAATTAAATAGGTTATTTCAAACAAGAAATGATTCCACTGTAGTTATTAAACAGCTTCAGTGGTGAGAGTCTCTAAAACCTGCGCTAAAAACTGCTAACTGGTCTGAAAGTATATCATCAGTCTGACATTCGGTGTAGAGTTTAGTGTCCTGATCTAAATGTTGTTTCAGATATATTTTCACCCAAGTTCTAATGAAAAACACTGATTTTGTTGGAAATGTTTGCAATTATTGAGAAATGCAACATCCCTCAAAGACGTACTTCACCAACTATGCCAAAAACATAATCTCTTGACAGCTTTGTTTTTAAATATTTGGTATCACAATTGACCTTTAAAAATAATCCCCTAATCCTGCACCTTCACCTGCGTGACCCTGAGGCTGATGACACCTCATCGCCAAATTCCCACCCTGTAATTTTACTTTAAATAATAACAGTCCTCACCTGTTGTACACTAACTCGCACTGATTAAGCGGTGTGTTGTTACAATCATTCAGTCGAGCTTTTACCTGCTGCTAACAATCGCTCATGATCATCTCCCACAGATCTCTCAGGCCAAGGACGACTTGATAATGTTCTCCAACTCTCCCGGCCAAGAGACGCCCCCCCACAAGACGGCACAGGGAATCACCGTCCAGCAAAGACCGCAGACGGTGAGAAGGAAAAATGAGTGCAAATACTTCAATGACTGGCAGCTGCCTGTCAAAACTATTCTTCAAAAGATACAAGACTGTATTTCAGTTATTTTTATCTCCGGCAGCTATTTTGTATTTTAGCTACTTTTTACCAAAATGCCACCCTCCACTAATCTCTTATCATCATCTCTCCATTAAGCAACCTGACTGAGCCACAAACTGATGACTCATATTTAAAATGAATGTGTGATATTGTTTTGTACAACTTTTAATCATGTGTCTCTGGTGTGTTTGGCGTTACCTCACACATAATTGTCCAAACCTGTCCAGTAGTAGCAGTTTTAAGACTGTACGATTGTACAATATGTCATTACTACCTCTTTTAGCTCCATTGGTTTGGCGTTACAGGAAATTGACAACATGGTTCGGCTTGTAAAATACAGTCAGTTGAATTATTTGTATTGCATTTCTTTTCCATTTCTGAACAACTACATTAGATAACATTTACTCATTTGCTTTTATACAAAGGGACTTACATTTGAGGAACAACATACAAGCAAACCTGGCCAGTCACTGCGTGAAGTGGGAGTGTTGTACCAGCTGTACACTTTACCATCACATGTGGTCGGACAACACATCATATGAAGTAGTTCTTTCTAACGGAGCCCGGCCTTAATGTTGATCAGCCTGTAGTTGGGGCATGTCTACAGATGCAGGTCTTTACTGCTTCCGTGTTGTGTACACGGGGCTAGTTGGCATGTACAGAACTGCAGCTAACTGAAATAGCAATTAAAATGGCTCAAACTCACCATTCTGTGTTTCTTTGTGCAGACTGTCATCCGTCAGTCCAGCCACAGCTCCACCCAGGCAGCCGTCCAGAGCAGCGACCGGCGTTCAGGCCCTCGTGCCAAATCACAGCTCCCGGTCCCCAGCAGCAGGGGGCAGCAGACACGAGTCTCCACTGCTGCCACCAGCAGCAACAATAACAGTAGCAGCAGCCCTGGCCGAACCCAGACGCCCCCCAGCCGCGGCAGAAGCACCAACAGCAGCAGCAGAACAAAGCAGGCTCCCCCAAGCAGCAGCAGCAACAACTACTACCGCAACAACATCAACGACAACAACCAATCACATGAGGACATCTGGATCCTCCACAGAGACCTGCATGAGAACAACAACAGCAAGTAGACATCTTCTCCACCCACCCCCCCTCCCCCACATCTCCCCCTTGACTCGCTGTGAACCTCCCTCCATGATGTAAAGACTTGGTACCTGACGACCTTTGACTTTTAGTATTTGTACTTGTTATCCGTACTTGTTACACTGTACTACAGTTGTGTACTTGGGGACCATAGTTTTATTCAATTACAGTATTTGAAGTATTTGACCGTTAGGTTTGGTAAGATTATACGTGGGGGGGAAAAACCAGAAGGTAAAGCAGCAGGTTACTTTACTGTTGCCTTATTCCAGTGTATCAACCTGCATATTATGTGATGGTATTCAGCAGACAGGATACAGTGTAAGAATTTACTGAAATAAGAGTTGAGATCAAAAGTATTTGACTTGTGGAAACTGCCTCAAAACAGTATTGACAGTGTTTTTGTGTACTTAAAGTGAAATACTGTACTTCTACTGGTATAAGGACATTGAAGAGTAACTGAAGGTACTTACAGCCTTTTAGTTAAGTGTTTTTGGATCAAAGAAAGAAACAAGCTGGATTTTATTTTATTTTGTTGTTTTTGCTATTAAGTATTTGAGATATTCAAGTGTTTTATCTTTAAATAGCAAGGTTGGTTTAAATACTGTTGAAATTAATCAGGGTTTTACCAAATATATTTGTAAATAAGAATTAGTACGTTTAAATGCTCTATAGATTGGTGTATGTGGTATGACGCTTGTACAGTGACGAAACCTTAAAGCAAAACTGCTGAAAAAAAGAAAACTTGTACATAATGTTTGTAAAATGAGTTTGGTTCTGAAGCCTTCACTTGTTTCAAAGTGAAGGAGCTGTGGCAATAAGTAATAGAACTGTATAAACACAGGATGTCCTCAATCAACTGTAAGCCATAATAAATATTTTAAATGTCCATCATTTCCGAGTCATGTTCAATTTACCCCAGCTGAGCCCTACTGTGTAATTCATACTTTATTTTTTGCTTTCCATTATCACTGTTCTTATGTTTTTACTTTTAAAGGACAAGTTTTATTTTAAATCGGACATTGTTTATATATAAATATATCTATACATATGTACAGGAGAGATTTTAGTCAACCTATGATTTTAATCTGTACGATAGTTGTTTGCAGTTTAAAGAATTGTCTTTCAAACACAAACATTAAAATGGCACTGTTAAAAATCCCCAGCTGGCTTTTTCTGTTCTTTTCTTCTGGATTTTTCATTTTTAGCCAAACACGGGACCTTAAAGAGCCCCCGAAGCCAAAAGATGACTTTACTAGTGCACACAAGTTTGGGATCTTTTGTTGTAATCTTTAAGTACTCTTGGATAAAGTAAAAATCCTTCTTGACATTCTTATATTAAAAAAATTGTGGTACCAGCTTTCCCTTTTTCTTGGCTTGAATAAATTTGAAACATTTCCCAGAATGCTTTTCATCTACCTGCAGAGAAGAGATGTGGAATGTCTGCATTCAGCTGTGAGTTTTACCAGAACTGTAGGTGGAAAGAAAATGGACGTGATCATCGAGCTTATTTCACAAATTAACATAATAATAATTCAAAGCAGGTTTTGAGACTGTAGTGCATTCACTCTGGAAAAGTGACAAAATTAAGTGTTTTGTTGGTACAGCATACACATGCAAAATGTCATGCATAAAAGGAAATGAAGGAGCTAGTCAAAAATAAATTACTGACTGTGGTGAGACATCTATAGAAAGATCTTTAAAAAAAACAAAAAAGTTAAACATTTGACTGCTTCGTTGGGAAGTCATGTTGGAATTCCAAAGTCGCAGTGTTTGTCGTCCGTGAGCGCATGTAATGTATAATTTCGTGTACAATTAGTATAGAGGAATTTCTGTACACTTGGTATTAAGTACTGAATTATAAAACAGTTTATAATTTTTCTCGTGACAGAAAATCTATAGAAAAACATCAGTCGTGCTTTGATTGTAATGCCAAAACTTGACGTTTACCACTGTTTAAAATCACCAAGACAAAACACGGACACAGAAAAGCAAGATATACACTATATGGACAGCAATGTCACACACATTTGTGTCCTTCTGGCCTGGGGCTGGTTTTGTCTAGGCCCTTCAGTTCCAATGAAGAAGAAATTATAATGCTACACCACACAATGTTATTTTAGACAGTGTGCTTCAAACTTTATAGCAACAGTTCGTGTTTGGCCCTTTCCTGTTTCAACATGACAACGCCTCTGTGCACAAAGCCAAGTCCATAAAGAAATGGTTTCCTCAGTTTATTGTGGAAGAGCATGACTGTCCTGCACAGAGCCCTGACCTCGACCACATCCAACACCTTTGGGATGAACTGGAACGCCGACTGCGGGCCAGACCTGATCACCCAACACCAGAGTTGGCCCTGACTGACACTCCAGAAAAGTGGAGGCTATTATAGCAGCACATAAATACCCACGGTTTGGGAATCTCACGTTCAACAATCACTTGGCTGTGACGTTCAGGTGTCTACATACTTTTGGCCATGTTGTGTATGATAAAGAAATGGGAATTAATGTCAGAATAGTTACATCACAGATTGAGCCAAAAATACCTCGTGAACAAGACCCAAGTTAATTTTCTTTTAACATTACTGATGCTGGATTTTAACAAAAATGACACAACTACACTTACATTCTCAAAATCTTTAGTTTTACTGGAAATATAGTTGATTGAACAAATACATTTTTTTTTTTTACACTTTCCTATGAGTTCTTAATATACTCTGTAAAAAAAAAAAATCGTCACAGTTAACACATCAAGGCATTAACACATGGTACCTTAATTTTCTGCATCACTGATTTACAAAACTATTATTCAGTATGAAAGGAGCAACACGCTCTTCACTCAACCGAAGAAAATAAAAGTGATGTTGGAAGAGTCAAAATGGTTTCCAGTTTCGAGTACAGATAGAGCTTGAAATCAAAGAAATGCTAAATGTTTGCTTTGCGTTTGTACAGTACAGCAGCGGCCCTGGAAAAATATATTTAATTTGGAATAGAATGTATATTAGTTTGATGAATTACTGGCCTCTATAATTCATTGAGTAACAGAGGCTGAAAAGTGTATGTAAAAAGCATTCTTTTTTATCAAAAGGTCACAATTCTACATTTATACTTAATTTAATGGAGGAATGGAAACTGTACAGCATTTAGTCTTTTGACTGTGAAAGCTGATGAGTACCTCAGGGTGTCTCTAAAGTGCATTCAGATAAGGGTATCTGAGTCATCACTCGTTACTAGTGTCAGCCAACAGCGTCACTATTCCTGTTTATGTGTGTTGACGGTAGTGAAGTTAGTGCAGGGTCAGACTGACTAACCAAACATAATCAAACCAAATAATCACAAGATATTTTAGCACAATCCACATAAAGCCACTGTAGAAGTCATACTCTTAGCTGCAGAACTGCTGCTGCTGCAGCCTTAATTCCCCGAAGAGCTGATTTTTGCATAAAAATGTTTTGGTCGATTTGTATACCAATATGGTGATTGATTTATGTCTTTGTGTCAGTTTGCGGGCAACTTGGTAGCAGCAGTTTCACTATGTAGCGAAACTCACAATTACATTTTTGTCCTTATCCAATAAATACTTATTTTATGTTTCAAAGTCGTGTGATATTTCATTCAAATTGGACAGTGTTTCTGAGAACACTCGCCAGCAGGAAGTACAGTTAGCACTACTGAATCTGTTTAATCGACAATGACTCGAGCCTATGTTGCAACTAGGGATGCACCGATGCAACTTATTCAGTCCCGATTCAGATACCAGTACCTGGGCTTCTACCGGTGCAATATTATTAAGCAGTATTCCTCACTGTGAGGAGGAGACAGGAATCATTATTTTATGTGTAACGCATTGCATAGTACACACACAATTTGAGTCAGTAAAGTGCAGATATCCGATATCCATATCGGATCAATGCATCCCTAGTTGCAACGTGACAGACAGGCTGTCTTCACTTGGCTGGCTGAAATCAGAAATTCAATTCTTATTCAATGAAACTGGAAGGTTGATGGTTGTACAGGGTGCCTTGAGCAATCTCTATTGCCACTCCTGCTTTGGATTGTTTTTTAGCATGGGTAAAGGCTAAAATGATTAACCGTAAAGTTCTTGCTATGGCTATGATGAGTTCTTTTGGTCTGTTTGCTTGTCATGCTCATAGCTACACTTTGTAATTGTACAGATAAGAAAAGGTCCAAATCTGATCACACCGTCATGTAAGATGCATAAATAAGTCAGACTTCTACAGTGGCTGCTATTTTGTGTTCAGTCAACAATCTAAAGAGACTGAAGTCTTCAGTGAAGTGAAATAATCCCTTAGTTCAAACCAATGGAAATGTTTTTTTAAACAATATTGCAAATAAACAACACAAGTCATGCTTTTTCAAGGCAAATACAATGGTTTGGAACTGAATTGTAGGAATCCTTTGTTGGGACCCAAAAACACCCGACCTGCAAAGGCACTTGAAATGGTTCAACAAACAAGGCGTCCAATTAGATTTTGGGGCATGTTGTCATGTGCTTAATTTGTCAGTGGCACATTAGTTTTAGACATCTTGCTCTGCTCCCAGGGTCCCTTTCACGTGGAGGATTTTATCTTCCATGCTTCTGGAAGCAAGATCCTGCAGCACATACACACTGTGGTTTATTATTATTTTTCTAATTTACAACAAAAGCTTTAATTTGACAAACTGCAGAGTTTTTGCCACATACAAATGTTTTTACTAATATCTTTTCTAAACTTGCAGCTATGTTGTACTGTGTAGGTCAACATGCAGAGTTGCTCTTAAGTTTCGCACACTTGTAATATTAAAGTTCTATTTCTGTAACCTCAGCCTCCGCATTCTGCACTGTACACACCTGACTCATGTTCATTCAATATATATATGCAGGGCTGTTAGCATACAAACATTCAGATATAGAACATTTTATTACACATGTGCAAAACACCCTCTACCACTTGTATATTAGTGTAAATGTCTGTCAGTGAATGAGCTCCATACATGAGCCTCGTTATCGGACAGTAAAGTGGATGCTGTGTGTGAAGCCAGATGCTCTTTGCTCTTTTTAATGTATGTGTTTGCTGTGTGTCATCTGTACTTGTGTCTCCATATGCTAATTTGCATGTGTACAATATACTGTATGTGTTTGGGGGTTAAATCAATATATTGGTCAAAAGTGTATTTTTATAAAGTATAAATAGTTAAATTTTGTTTTATGTCAAAATGATGGAAAACCTGAGCTGGATTTATATTTTCTTTACACATTTAATTTTTGTCTATTGAATAAAAGTATTTGTCTGAGCACCGGTGGAGAGTTTTAGTATCCCATAGTGATCTAGATGCTGTTTCAGGGGTAATTTGGCCACCCCAAATTATCAGTATCACTGGTTCAATCGTTGCTTAGAGTTACTGGTGTGTGTGTTGGTGTGCCTGGCCAGTTAGAGGCGAGTGTCGTGGACTTCGTCCTCAGCTTCCTCTGGCAGGGATGAGATCTTGGCGGTCTGCGGTGCCGCCCTCTTGCTAGAGTTGAGGCGGTGAAGGGTCGGGAAGAGACGGAGCCGGTCCGCGGGGCTCATGGCCTGTTTAAGGTGACTCGTCTCATTCAGCAGCTTCTGGATGGAGTCGTAGCTTTTCATGGAGCTGCCCTCGATCATCTGGACAGACGAGAGGGAGGGGAAGTTGGTTATTTGTTTATCTTGGCTTTTAATCAGTTTCGTTGGAAAATATGATGTTTAAGATTTAATAAAGCAGGATACTCATTGTAAAGTAAATTATTTTCCAGTCTTTGTCTGAAAAACGTCATGACTGGCATAAAACTATTGGTCTTTTCAGTTTGCTTTAAAATATCTGGAAAAAGTCACATAAATTAAATACTAAATCTGAATATCACTGGAAATCTGGAAATGCAGTGTTCAGTGTGTGACGGCTGTGATGTGATTGGTAGCTTTCACTTTGTACAAAACAAATCAAACCTTCCCTACATTAGGTCCACTTTACATTCACAGCCATAAACAAACAAACAAATTTTCTGTTCTGTGAGAAAAGTCTTTCAGTAAAGTAAGACAGCTGTCAGGTTTAGTTCAGGTAATCTGAAGCAAAACCTACTTTGTTTTACTGTTTTTTTGCCTTACAGAGTCGACAGTAGAGAGTGACACGAAACATGAACTACAGTAGATAAAGGGTCCTTGGAGTTGAACCAGACATTGAAAGTCAAAATGTTTTTTGTTTTCTGAGTGTAAACATGTTGAACCACTGAAACACCAGGAGGACTCCAAAGCATCTGTACTAAAATGTACTTTGGTTCTAATGGCTGGTGGTATCGGTGGTAGATTTTCATATATAAATATTTATCACATAAATACAAACATTGCTCTTAGTCCTGGTGACCGCTCCTCACTCTGTAGTAACATTGAGGTCACTTCCCTCATGTTACCATCACGCCAGCTGCTTGTTCCAACACAAATACTCCAACGTACGTGTGCACACCCACACCCATCAAAAGGGAGTGCTGTTTAATTTCTTATCACTTCAGCAAGCTACGTAAATGAAAGCTGGTCGAGTTTCGAAAGCTTTTACAAACACCTGACCATTAAAATGTTGATAAAACTGTGAAAACTGTCTGGGCAGAATAGACTTGACTTTCCCAGACACTCGATTTTAGCAGAAGTTATCTGCAAAAATGACAATTTAATCTGAAACTTACCAGGAATGATTGACACTCCAGCAGCGGCTCCACTCTGTGTTCTGATAGGATGACTGTGCAGCCAGAGAACGCCTGCTTCAGCGTCTTTCTCAGGACCTGTAATGTTCTGCTCACACCCACACACAAACAGACATGATCATCCTCATCATCCTCATCATCATCATCTCTCTCTACTGCTAACACATTAGCTTAGCGTTCTGTTCCTTTTGAGGCTGACATGAAAGAGAGCAGGCAGCGTTGGCCTCAGGATAAACTACATTGCTCATTATAAGCTTCATTACCATTGTGACCCCCCTCTGCACGTATGCTTACTCTCAAACACACACACACACACACACACACACCCCACCCCCATACAGTAGGTCAGAATTACTGTAAGCACTCTAGATTGCAACCATATGCAATGACAAGAATGCCACACATGTTGGATTTGGGTGACTTCGGACAGACTCCGCACTGTGACCTTATTTCACAGGATGAAACACACACAAACACACACAGTTTGTTAAAGCTTGCATAAAGTGCATACGTACATTATACAAAACCACACAGGGAGCAAAAAAGACAAATGTCCAAGAGACCGCAGTAACACAGGCAGACAGGAGGTGTATGCAGACGCTCTGTCTATCCGAGACTGTCTGCAGGTTTCTCACAACAAAGTGCCGTATTAAGTCTCTGATTAAAGTTAGACAAGTAGCAGAGGTTTTGAATCCAATATATAGGTATAGATAATTTTGCGATTATTTTACACACATTTACGACTGAGACATAACCGCACACACACACACAGCGATTAGAGAGTTTTGCGTTAATACTGACATGGGGTCGAGGTAGGAGGAGGGTTCGTCCAGCAGCAGGATGCGGGCCTTGCTGAGGATGGAGCGGGCGAGACACAGCAGCTGTTTGTGTCCGTTGCTCAACACGTTGCCTCCGTCCTCCAGCTGAAAGTCCAGCTTGTCTGGAAACTGCTCGATCACTGACTTCAAACCGACCTGAGGACACACAGGACAGATTTCAATTCACTCCACTGACCAACACGGAGGGGAAGATTTGTCTCAGAGGTCAGGTTCACTCCTAGAGAAAAATCTCTGAATAAGAATGTGGCATTAAACCTGAACCATTAGATTAAAGACAGCCTTTCTTCTACTGACACTGTGGTTTCATTTAATAAGCAGATTCTGACACTGCAGGACATATTTAGTGTTGTTTTGGTTTGGATATACATTATAAGACCTGTTCAGCTACCCTCTTACTTTTAATACTTTACTGATCTCTTTGCATTATTTGTACTCTAATATTACCAATGTGATAGCAGACAGCAGAGGAAAATATAAGAGAACCTCACCTCCTCTGCTACCCTCCACAGCTCCTCATCGCTGTGACGTCCATGTGGGTCCAGGTTCATCCGGAACGTGCCGGTCAGAATAAAGACTCTCTGTTTAAAGCAGACCAGAGTAAACAAATAAACACAGTCAAGGGATTTGATTGGAAAAATTACCTTGAAATTAAAACTCTCATAACAATAATTTGGATCAGTTACAATGGCAGTAATAATGCTGCTTTCCAGTGATAATGGAATCAACTTTACTTGGTTAATGACCTCTTCATGTTTATGTTTCTGATCTAAGATAAAAAAAAAGATATATTGCCATTCTAATGATATTAGTTTTATTGAAATATGATTGAAATGCGTTTCTCATTCACCTTCACCTTTGTAGTTTATCTTAACTGTGTTTGCCACGTGTGGCTTGTTGAAGAGCGGTTTTGCAGTCATAGACGTACCTGCGGCACCACTCCAAAGGCCTTCCTCCATGTGTGCAGGGAGACAGAGCTCCAGGAGACGCCGTCAATGGAGATATCTCCGTCAGTGGAGGCGAGACGCAGCAGAGCGGAGAGCAGGGTGCTCTTCCCTGAACCTGTTCGACCCAGCAGACCCATCTACACACACACCCAGAACAGAAAAAATTGATAAATGTTACCTTTAGAGCTTTTTAGGTAATTAAAAAGCTTAATTAAAGAGGTCATATTATGTTCATAATTTTATTTAGGGTTGTACCAGAACAGGTTTACATAGTTTCATTTTCAAAAAACACCATATTTCTTTCATACTGCACATTGCTGTAACATCTCTTTTCACCCTTTGTGTTGAATGCTCTCTTTTAGCTACCGAGTGAGACATCTCACTTCTATTCAATCTTTGTTGGGAGTTGCACATGGACAGTACCTATGTAAGGACTACAAAGGCCTTTCTCATTATTTCAGTTTATTCCTCCTCGCCTCCTCGATCCGCGAGGTGCATTTTAGGAATTGAGATGTCCTTCAAGATGGCGCGAGATCGATTTCCAGGTCACAGGCAGAGGATCGAGGATTGAGGACACGAGGAGACATAAATTAGGGAAATGAGAAAGGCCCCTAGTCAGTCAGAAGCAGAGTGGGGCGGGTCCTGACAAGCAAAGTAGTTTGATCCAAAACAAACATGACGTCTCGTCACTGTGTGTGTTGCAACTCACACACACTAGCCATTAGGCGAGCGTTACATAGTGAAGCAGATAAGTTACGGAAGTAAAGGCTGGGCTACAATTGAACTGTTGATTGTAACTCCCATGGGAGTAGACTTTAGGTATATATAAACACAAAAAAGGAAAGAGAAAAAAAAAAAAGCATGATGTGACCTCTGACTAATTCACAATGTTCTAGAAATGCTGCATCTGGTGTCCTTGTGTGCATGCATCTATCAAAGTATGCATACCTAGAGAATACTGTGTACACTAATGGCTCTGCTGCCTTGAGGTGTTTAACAGTCTAAAAGCTCTGTCCTTATTCTTGCGGCATCAATTAGCCCATTTATCAAGAGGTCATACAGTAGCTAATGGGACGAGCCTAAAGTGCTGACACTTACTGAACTCTGCTGTCCTCCAGGATTCATTACGAGGAGCTCATACGGAGTATAATAACTGCCAGGAGCATAGAGAGGGGGAGAGCGGTTAATAAGTGTTTTCTCTCTTTCCACCGAAAAACTATTTCGCCACTACTACCTGACTTCATCTGCCCTAATTAAATAGTATAAGGCTTTAGAAATCCAGATACAAGGGATATACGAGTGTCAGTATGAGTGTATGTATGAGTTTGAAAAAAAGTGTTTTCTAGCAGAAATAATTTAAGCATTGGTCACTAATGTTATTGCTGTTGTTTTTACTCATGCTGTGCTTGTTCATTTAATTTTAATCACGTTTTGTTGTTATTTACATAACTCCCCTATGGTCTTGCCAATTTGTCTATATTGTGTTGCATGGTTTGTGGTTTTGTTTGTACTTTGGCCCCAGACAGGAATGACATTATGTTTATTTGAATATTGATAAACAATAATAAAAACTGGAATCTCTGCCAAAAAAATTATTTTTCCAGTTATTTTTTTAATTAATCAGTTCTTTACTGAAGCTACTAAGCTGCATCTGGAAATGATAATGATGAGCGCAGTGAGACTGAAACCGTAAATTTGCAGTCAGAATACCAAAATAATGAGCTGCAAGTCGTTGAATCATTCAGTAGAATTAAAGAGAACTGCAGAAGTGGTGATAATGATCACACACACAGTCATTTGATCTAGTGTTAAAATAAAAACAATGATTATAGCAGCTTTAAACAAATAAAAACAAGCAAACAGTAAACATGTCTCCACACATTACACAGCCTTCCAGCTGGACAGCGTGTCACCTTGCTACAACCTTTCTATGACCCTGCTTGACCCTTTAATAGCAGCGCCCCTCTTGGGCTAATCTGTGTTTTAAAAACCCGAAGCAGAGCTAACATGCATCACTCTGCCAAGTGTCATTAAAATCCAGTCACACACACTCTTTACCCATCACTATGGACTTACGCTCTGCCCACCCTCCACAGAGAAGGAGATGTCGCTGAGCACTGCGCGTCCAGCCTCCGTGTATTTGACAGTGAGGCCCTTGACATCCATGTGGCCGTGACTGGGCCAGCATTCTTGGGCATGAGGGTTGTCAATGATGAGATCTGGGCCTCCTTTACCTCTGGATTTCCCAGGCAGCGGCTCCTCTGATGGCAGGTCGATGAATTTGAACACCCGATCCACTGAACGCATCTGATAGATAGCGAGAGAGAGAGAGGAGAGCTGAGGATTGCTGAGAGTTGCCCATTATAAATGCAGTCTACTACTCTTCTCCATTAAGTTGTTGAGGCACCTTTCCAAAACTATTTCTAAGCTTGTCTGGTGAAGTTTTCCATCACATGACGGCTTTTCTACAACCACAGATCACCACTGCTCCCGATATTCAACAGTAGAATAAATTCTGATTTTCTGTTGTAAATCAGCACCTAGTTTATATCCTGCTGTACGTCTTTTTGTTTTGACTGAAATATAGTTCTTGTGAAACCAGTTTGAATTATTTTCCCAAATGAAAGATAAGGTGTTTCTTAAAGGATAATTTTTTCCAGCTTAATCTGCTAAATAAATCCTATTAAAACCCATTGAAATTTCTGAAACATACATTTTCAAAAAGCTGAAAACAGGATCCCACTGGGTGGGTAGAAACTCAAAAGACCCTCACATACTCTTCATAAACAGCAGTAACTGCTGAGATACCCTGCTCTTCCTTTTACCCTCGCCCTCTACAATCCGCCTTGAATAATGGTAAGGGGTTGTAAGACAGAGAAAAGCAACGTTCTATTACCAAAAGCCCTCATATCTGTATTAATTACATTACACTAAATGACTCTGATGGACGTTTTTTATCCAAAATGACCCCAAGCACATATGATAAGTAATTTGGGGTTCATTGTCATGGCTGTCATTGTCTGGCTGTTTAAAATAAGCGTCTGGTGACATCCTGTGTCACTGAGGTAGCACACTGTCTGTATCATTCAAAGGCCAACAGTTTTAAAAAAAAGTGATAAGACTGCAGAGTGGAGGGGACTGTGTTTCCAAATTGTGTAAAAGTATGGGGGGAAATCCACTGATCCAGAGGACCTGCTCATTGACTTCCAGTAGAAAGTCTGAGTTGCGTTTTGCCTTCGCCCTTTCTTTAGGAAATAAGACAGCTAACAAGCAAGGGTTTTGAAGTGTAGTCGTTGGGTTTTCAGTCAACAGTAAAAGATGTGCAGTCACTCTGCTATCCTAACTTCAACTGAGAGTTCCTTCCACATTTTGGGGCCAAAACCAAGAAGAGTTTTCACCACAGTATCCTTTTTGCAGCGTGGCAGCCAAACGTCCAGAGAGGCTTTTTGTTGTGTTTTGGGGGCAGAAAGGCCAGCACCAAAGTTTTAAACTGCATGCAAACTTCAACAGGGAGTCGGTGTCATGAACAGTGAATGAACTGGTGTGGTGTGGGAAAATGTGGGAAGGTTGAACACCGGATGGGCAGAAACATTCTGGACTAGTTGCAGAGATCTCATTGTGGACACAGGTGTTAAAAAACGAACCCATACATGTTTAGCAAATCCTCATCTATGTGTGTTTTTGTAACGCTTGACACACTCCTAAATGGCCATTGGTTGTGTGGTATTTTAATGCTAGTCGTGTCTTGAGTGTGTGTTCCACATACCAGTCCGTCTACAGTGATGCTGGTGATGATAGCCCATTGAAAAGTCCCCAGGATGAGCATGGCTAGGGCCACGATGATGCCAACCTCCCCTGGTTTGTCCTCTGTCGAGTGCGCACACACACACACACACACACACACACACACACATCAGTATTGTCCAATCAAAGCTGCTCTCTCTGATGTCAGAGCAGCACTCAAGTACTACAGCTCTTCTATTGGCTCTATTTGAAACAAATGAGCTGTGAAATTACCCTATAATCTACTCTCAAAATAAACACAGGGTTTGATGAAACAACATGCATGTTTGTTTGCGCATGGGTTTGTGTGTACTTGTGTTTCCCATTTATTTAATCAAAACCACACACACACTTCCTTTTGTACATGACTTTTTATCCTGTGGCATTCCAACAGTTTTGATCAGATTCCACAGACAAACTGTCTGTTATGATCCTGATATCTGACTCCACACACTGTAATACACAGATAAGACCTCTTCATTAGATCGGCCCGGTGGAAATACTAACATGTTTGCAGACTAACTTACTGGCATTTTGAGATGTTCCTCACGCCTTTCTCAGATTTAGTAAAGTTTAGTTAAGTACTACTTCTACTCTCATTCCCTTTAAGGCCCCACTCACACAATGACAGCACCCTTGTTAACTGAGGTTTGCTGCCGTTTTCTCAGTTTTACCTCATTTAGAACATAAATCCCTGCTGTATGAAAACGACGTGACTGTGTTATTTTGATTATTTCAGTCAGGACAACTGTCTTCAAAGAAACTGATATTTCCTTGGTAGGTGTGGCTCTGTTCTGGAACATCTCTGCCCGTCCACGTGCCTGTGTGGAAAGCCATAAGACAGGGAGAGCGCACCTCCCTGCCCATCCATGTGCATACATGGAACGCCCGAGGGAGAGAGAGCAGCAGCAAAGACTGAGCTGAGCTCGACTTCGTCGCCTGCCTGATCTAATGCTTGATTTTTGTTAATGGTCAGTTTTTGCAAAATCTCACACTACAGTTTTTTGTTCCTGCCATTACACTCACTGTAATTTTGGATACTTTCAGTTTTATAGGCTTACATTTTTTTGATATTCAAAATGAAGGTGAATAAATATGTGTTTGTTTCAAAACATTCTTTTGAACTATTTCTTTGGTAGAAAGTTTAGCAGCAGTATTATCCAATGTTTCAGTGCCTTGAGCGACGAAGTAAAATTCATTCACTACCATTGTATTTGCTTGGTGGCAGATAATCTATTAAATGGCTAGACATTATTGGGGAACTGAGGAAATGTTTCCCCTTTGTTTTTTTTGGGAATTGAGTGACTTGCTCTTCAAAGACTAACTTAACACCAGGCTGAAAAGCAGTGCTGCCCTCTCCGGTTGAAAGTTTCACGTATGTTTCACATCCAGAGGGTATGGACAGAGGTGTGCTCTGTTAGACCTGTAACCACACCCAACAATTATGTCACAGGTCTTGGAGCACACCTGTACTTTACTGCAGCAAGGTGAAGAGTTAAACCACTAGAGGTCAGCAAAGACAAGATTTTCAGGAGATGTTAAGTTACTCTTTACAGGTAGTATTATGGAATCCATTATAAATTGAGAAAAGCCTACCTAATTCTTGAATCTTCTAAACTATGTGATCAAGTTATTGAACAAGTCTGTTTATCCACCGACAATCCAAAAATCTATCCTAAATCCATACATGCAACCCTTCATTCATCTACCCACAGTCATCCCTTCACTTACGGTTGGTTCCCACGGCTATGAAGGCAGCGGCAGTGAAGAACAGGACGAAGATCATGTCGCAGCGGAAGAGGAACCATCGCAGTGTGGCCAGGTAGTGGAACCAGGTGGCTGTGTGAGTGTTCAGCGCCTTGTGGAAGAGCATCTCAAAGTACGTCTGACGCCCAAACGCCCGAATTGTCCATAAACCCTTCAGCGAGATTATGAGGTGTGAGAAGATGGGGCTTCGAGCTGCAGAAGAGGAGAAGGGACACATTTTACAAGTTTGGAAGGTTTGAGTATATATATAGTTTAAAGGTTTTTTCTAAGATGCTTTGCAAATATTAGTTCAGCTGGTCAATTTCAATAAAGCAACTGAAGAGAAGTGAGAAAGAACAAGTGAGCAAAACAGACTAGGATTAAAGATAATGAGAGATGTGAAAGGGCAAAAGTAGGAGCAGGACAGCACCAATTGAAGGATTGGGCAAAAAACTGATTTGGCTCTGTGGTACAGTTAAGTTAGAGTCATTTTATTTTAAAAATGTTGTCTCTCTCTGCTTTCAATAATCCTCTGTAGTTGGATTTTTTGTGGACACACTTGAGGTAGTAATGTAAATAAAACAATGCTGCCAAAAAGCTAAAACTTTCTAATAAACATTTGAGTGACTAATACACATCATTTCCACTGTCCGACATGCTGCTTGTGACACCAGAGGGAGCGACGCCAGGATGGGGTTGGAGGAAATCCCAGCTCGGCTCATCTGTCTGACACCGGCATGCTCTCAGCGGCTCCGGAAAGACCTTGCCGTCATCACCGAAAACACACATTCGGTGACGGAATCGAGAGCAAAGCGGGGAAGTCCAAAAAACACAGAGTGGTGTCTTCGTCAGCAATCCAGCGATCTGTTTTCTCATCCTCCTGCTGTACACAGCTGCAATGTCCTGTTGGCTACCACACTATGACTTCTGAACTGAAATCTGATCAGAGGGATGTTTTTTTAGATGAATGTGCTGTAATGTATGTAACCGTTTTTCAGTATCTTCATATACAATATTGTAAATCTTTAAATTATGTAGTTATTGAGACTCAAAAAAGAAAATTTAATCTTGATCTCAGTTTTTTTTTTAATTTTTAAAAATAATTCATTAATGCTTTGAACAGCACACATTTCCATTCATCCATCCATTATTCAGGGCTGGAGGCAGAACATTTAGAGAATAATATTTTCAATCCTGGTTGGCAGATAACCTGGACCATATGATGATGATATGATATGGGTTTAAACATTGATTTTGGGGGTTTGAACTGTGGGAAAACTGGTCAAAGCAGCTTCCACATCACCTTTCTCATTAGTGCCAAAAAACAATGCCAGCAGACAGACTATTTCTGCAACACAGCACTTATTACAAGACTCTCACTTGGGGAGCAGGTCTAGTTGTTAATGAGATTGTCCTGCATCATCCACAAATTTTACAGCGTCAACTACAACTAAATACGGTTCAATAATGCTGGTCTGAGCAGTTGATAAAATGTTACTCGACTTTCTGCTCATCTCATCACTGCACAGCTCCACTTCCCATTCTACTGGTGCACATCACACATTTACTTTTGTAAAGATACTCCCCTGCCACACAGACAGAATACCGCCCAGAATCTTCACTGAAGAGCTCAAACAAGCAAATTCAAGTATCTATGTGTAAAAGCTTTAAAAAATGTCTTAATTCTTTTCACTGAGATACCAAACTCTTTGCTAATTGGAGTATTTTATTTACCCCGCCTCACTTCCTTTAAATGTTCCTGCCCCTCTGAGGCAGCACATTCATCCTCTCTTTCAACCTTTCCTCTGTCAATGTTTTTGTTGTTCTTCGCCCTCTTGGCCCTGGGCCATCAACCAACTGTGCCTGCTGACAGGCAGTTATGATGACTGCGGTGTCTGCCCCCCAAGTCCCGCTTCCTCTGTTCAGTCTATTGGTTTTCCTACCATGTTCTCACTTTTACTCATCACTTTCACTCATTACTGAATATTTGCCGATCCCTTCTCCGCTCTCTAAGGTTGTCAAATAAAGTAAGTTATATAATTTGATTTAAGGAGTAGATTTTCTAGAGCTAAAGAACAACGCCCCTGATGCTGGCAGAAATTCAGACTTTTACGCAAGAGGGAAGATGGCTTCCTTCAAACGCATCAGCAAGACCAATTTACATATTACAAATGTATATTTGTCTTTTGAATGAGAAGGTTAGTCTCCTTAATCAGTACTCTACTTTTCATGCAACGCTATGATGAGAAACAGTATTTCCTTTGCTTGTCCCTTCTGTCTCTTCGCACTGACAAAAAGGAGTCATTGCACTATTCCTATAATAGTCACACATCCACAATTCCTGCTCGACTCTCACCTTCAGCCTCCAGTAGCTTGAGTTGCTGTCCAGTCCGTAAGAAGTACTTTCTGAGGACAACAAAGATGACAGCTAATGGGATTGCAGCGATGAAGATGTAAGGCCGCATGATGGACACAGTGAATATGGCACCCGTAACAATCAATGTCAGCTGTTTTGAGGAGGAAAAAAAGAGAATAATCATCAGACCTGATTTGGACAACAGAAGTAAGAGTTTTAAGAGTAAACAATAAGCTAAAAGAAACTAATTTTTTTTCTTTCTTTAAAACCTGAGAGAACTTCGGTGCAACATTTGAAAGACCGAGGAGATTTTGAAACTTCAATGCTGATGCTTCAATGGTTTGTGTTATATTTCTTGCACAGGTAAGTGCCTTATGATGTATATAACATTAGTCACGTAAGCTAATGTTGAAATCAGTAAACATCAGTTCACACCAGCTTCACATTTAACAAACATTTAGTGGTACTCTCATTGTGGCAGCTGTTTGTCATGTTTATATGGGAATAAGATACACAGATGAAAATTTTAAAGTGCAGCATGCTAACTTTATAGCCTTAATGTTACCTCCATGTGACATTTGTAGTGGAGTTGGAAAATACTTTGATACATTTATGCTATGTAGCCCTATTATTATTATTTTGAAACACTGCTCCGTCATCCATTGAGTTGGTTAAATACCTGTATGAGGTCAAACAGCACCAGAGGCAGCATGTCATCTATAGTAGCCATGTCCTTGGTGAATCTGTTCATGATCCGGCCTGGAAGAAATTAGGAAAAACTCTAGCACTGTAGTGAAGGATTGCATTAATATGGCATTTAATATGGCCAAACAGATGTGGTTTTACAGGTAAACAAAAAACCAAACAAGAAAAAACTAAGGATACCATACATTTTCGGCTATTTTAAGAAAGTAAACTGAGAAAATCACCTGTCTTCATAGTGTTGAGCACAGCCATGGGGGCTCGTATTACAGCGCTAAGCATCTGTTCATGCAGTCTTTTGGACACCGTGAGTAATGTGTGCACTAATGGGAGACCCCTGAAGAATCCTAAGGCGAGCACGCTCTCCGATGTGGCAACATAGATGTAGATGATGTAGTAGGCGCTGGTAGGTGTGACGATGATCGCCAGGAAGACGGGGGGCGACGAGGTGTTGGAGTGCTGCCCATCAATGTAGTTGGGTGTTGAAGGGCTGGTGCTGTCCTTCCAGATCGTTCTGATAGAACAGAGCAAAGGATTGGGAATGAAACATGGACTGAATGAAAAAAAAATAATAGACACAAAATACACTGTAGCCCTGCCAGTCAGGAGGCACATACAGCACTTGAATCTTTAATATAACAGTTCCCAAAAGACTTAATGATGGACATATGCATGCATAATATGGAAAACACAAACACTGAACTTACCACTCATAAGGAATCTTTTATTTAGAAAATCCTACATTTTAAAACACAAGCTCCTCAGAATATTTACTTGACTATTTAAACCTATTTTAACGTATTTAACATTAATATATTTAAACATATATGGTATTGTTTAAAAGTTAGTCTTGTAGAGGGGACAAAAAGCTCTGTGGAACTTTATTATAAGAATTACAACAAAAGCATAAGCTCTAATTCACAACTTGTATATCAACATTTGTACATCAACGTAGCATTTTACAATGGAAATATATCTGTGCATCTCCACCTACTTGTGTGGATTCTTTTGAGAATCTTCTACTGTGCTGTTTCACACAAAATGCCTGACTTGTAAAATGTCACGTGATTTGTATCTCGATCCGTACCTGTGCAATGTGATTGTCACATTTGAGGATTTTGTGTGAAACAATTAGGTGGAGATGCACAAATATATTTCCATTGAGAAATCGATATAAAAAGTCGATGTAAAAATAATGATATATATACACAAGATGTAAATTAGAGGCAGACACGGATCCAAAAACAAATCCCTCTACATTTGTTGGTGTGATGTGTTTTACAAGTTACTATCTTGACCTTTGTTTGTGAATGTTTATGAGACTGCTCTAATCCCATACTAATGTCTTCTGCTGTTTAGTCTCAGTGTCTCAAGGAACATAAAACTTGACACTTACTTAGTGATGAGGAAAATACCAATGACTGAACCGGCAACCTATTGGTGTAAAGAAAAACAGAAACATTTGTTGCCAATTAAATTCACATAACGTTTGAAAAAAAAAAAAAGTATAAAACGGCAGTGATTTTACCTCAAGGATGAAGACAAAAACAATAAAAATAAGGACGTAGACTAAGCTCTTGTTGGTGGTGATGTAACGTAGGTAAGTGCTCCATGAGGTAGTTTCAAAGATGTTCTCGCGTTCATCAACGAAGCATTTCTGTGAAGAAACAGAATTGCTCTTTTACATATGGACCCAAGTAAAATGACCTGCCGTGAAAATCCAGCTAAACTTTATTATAACACATCAAGAACATTTTGTGGGTCTTCACAAGATCAAGAATTGTGGTGATTGTTCTGGAAGCGTAAACATAAAAATGTATCTTATACATTATTGTGCCCTGAAAAAGGATCTAACAAAGCTCTACCTCCATGTCTTCTGCATCCACGTCCTCACTAATGTCATAAATGCTGTCCTTTGACAAGCGGCGGGCGTAAATGTCCAGCTCAGATGCCAGGTCACACTGAGGCGTGATGGACAGCTTTTTTCTGAAGGAGGACTGCATCTGCTCTCTGCGCTCGTGGCCCTGAGAGTTGGTGATGAAAGCCAGGACAGACTGCCGCCGCTGCCCATTGAGGTGCTGCAACCCATGGTGGTACAAGTTCCCCCTCGGAAGCACCTCCTCTACTTGATCATCCTCAGGTACTACAGAGAATTTCCTCTCAGAAAGTTCACGAACCCCGTCCTCTATCGTCATGGACTGAGGTGTATTTGCAGTTTGTTGGGAGTTCCCGATGAAGGAGAACTTGCGAGCAGCTGCCAGGGGACTGAGGATGAGGGACTGTTTGCGTTTTTCTGGGTAGCCATCACCTCCAACATGGCCTTGGGATCCAGAGACTATTACCGGAGGCGGTGGCTGGCGGAACGACTGGCGAATTGGCTCTGGGCCTCGGAAGCCAGCGGTTTCATCTATGGAGACCCTGCGGAGAGTTTCTGTGAGGATGGAGCTGCGCCTCTCTGCATTGATGTTGTCGTAAGCTTCCATGCCGAGGAGGAGGGAGCTGAAGTCAGGGCGCTGGGCCTGCAGCGCTGAGAAGGTGCCGTAGAAGTAGCAATCTCCATTGTGCAGCAGAAGGATTTTGTCTGCTCGTTTGAGATGCTCCAACTTGCTGGTGACCACAATACGTGTCTTGGAGGCCATAAGTTTACAGACACATCTGTGCAGTGACACCGAGAGAAAACAAATATCAGCTGTCAACTTATGTCAAGTTTTACATATTTTTAAAGATCTGTGTTTATATATATATATAAAAAAAAAAAAAACAAGAACAAAAGACAAACCAGCACTTGAAATAAACAAGCTACTGTATGTGTTTATTATCATGACTGTGTATAGGCTTTGACTACATAACTAAAATATTCATTTAGGAATCATTTTGCCTGCTTTTCCCATTTGACAGATTGTCAAAGTCCACATTCCATCAAAGGATAATTCCCTTTTGCTCGACTCCCGTTTCCTGAGAAGGTTACAGTGTGATGAAGCAGCCACATCTCACCACTGTCAACTTGAGTGTGTCTGACACAACAAGAAATAACCTTGACCTTGAACTTAATCATTAGCTCAACCACTCCCACCACCATATGAAAGACTCTCTGTTGGGATACACACTTCTCAAAGATCTCTTTCTCCGTCACAATGTCCAGGTGGGTGAAAGGTGCATCCAGCAGGTAGAGGTCTGCATCTTTATACACAGCCCTGAAGGAGAAAACACACAGACAGACAGAGGTTGAAAGGCAATGTTAGAATGTGTGTGAAATAATAATATGTAGTGAGAAAAACATGTGTTGGTATGAGAAAAGGAAAAACAGAAAGCAATGTTCACAGAGAAAGAGGGGAAACTGTAAATGAGGAAGTCAGGTCCCTGTGGGAAAAAAAAAAATCAATTCCAGTGAGTGTTTACAGTGTTGGCAGAAGCCAAAAATCAATGAGCAGCGACAAATTGATGCCAGGACACTAAATCAATAAATAATGCATGGAAATATGAGTGTGTCTGACGGCAGTAATCTACACATAGCTTTAATTGAGTAATAAAGCTTTACTGAGGCCTTAGAAAGCTCTCCACATTAAAATGTAAGACTATGATGCACAATAGTTTGTGCAGACAGACAAACACAGATAACAATGATAGGTGATGGTTATCAGCTTTGGCTTGGTTACAATAACTTATAAAGGCTCGATTCTTTACACTGTTAGGAACCAACATTGTAGCTTGGAGCATTGCCAAAGATGTCACGTCCTAGATACTTGTAAATGTTGTTTAGTAGATGGTTTTATTGGGTTACAAAGAATGAACCCATTACGTTGAAAGTGCTAGTGATGATGATGATACTTATAACGGAGATTTGTTTATGGCTTTAATATTGATGTTGGTGTGAACTAAAGTGTGTTTGCCAACCTTCAGCCGGTTATTTTCCATTAGAAGCTCACTGATCCGTGCATTACGGAGCAGCTGATATATTGGCCCTTTGAACTTATTCTTAAACAACAAAGAGAGTTAAATTCCCATACTTCATTTAACCTTAACATACTGCAGATTCTAGTAAACAAATTGATGATCTAGTAAAAAGCCAAGAAAAACAACTCACTACTTGCTATATTTACCTGTATGTATGTTTTACCAGGACAACTGGAATAATACATCATGTTCTATTTTTGACCATTGCAAAACGACATGGTCCCATAAAGGTTGGAAATCAAAGTATAATTATTTAGACAGATGCTCAGGTGTGACAGGAAGTACCTTGCCAGGCCGAGGCGAGCCCTTTGACCACCGCTGAGTGTCACCCCTCCTTCAATGAGGGGCGTCTTGTCTTTCTCAGGCAGCAAGGCAAAGTCCTAGAGAGGAAAACAAGGGGTCAGCGGGTCAAACACATGCATGCATGCATCATCACATTTCTACAATAGCAAAACAAAAAATGCAAAAACACAGTAAGACACAAGATATTAAGACAGTCAAACTGTTTCTCCAAGAATTATTTCACATTCACCTCTTCCAAATAATAATAATCTATTTGCTTTTCTATTATTGTGTATAACAGTAAAACTGATCAGTGCTCCATATTTCAGTTCTTATTTCTTTAAGTGACCAACGTATGGCAGTATTTTAATCTTACCCCTTTTTGTATTTATTGCACATTGGATTGCCGGAGCATGTCAGATAAATAAATAAATACCTAAAATAAAAATAAACAGGGTGTGAAGTGCACTGCTAGTGTGAAAAATGCTACAGTTAATGAAACTAGGTCAACGGTTTAAAGATATACTGTATATACAGTACATATATACTTTGGAATGAAAACACAAGATTAATACTGGGCAACTAAGATAGGGGTTGATGGTCTTAAAGGAGAAGTTCTGAACATGTCCAGCTGATTAAATGTTTTAATGGAAAGCTGAGAAAACAAAGATTCAAATATGTAAGACTGCTACATTGAAACAGCAAAACTAAATCGTTGTTTGGGTCTCCTGCTGGTGAGAGGTCATAATTAGTATATATATATATATATATATATATATATATACACACACACACACACACACACACACACACACACACACACACACCACTTGAGTGGTTGAAGTGTGACATGTATAGTCTGCTGTTCTGTCCCCTTTGCACTCTACTTTACCGTTTTCCTTGCACAATGTCCTTAAAATATGTAGGGGGAAGAAAATGGCTGCAAATGTTTAGTGTATAGATGCTTTTTGGGATCTAGTGACTAGGTGCTTCTTTCAAATGTGTTCTGGTGAAGGGAAATACGACAGGTCTTGACTGGAAAACACAAAAGTAGCAGCTGAAAATGGTAAAAAAAAATAAAAATTGGCACCATGCAATCAGCAGAAACTACTGTTTTTAGCCAGAAAATCACAAGGTAAAACAATAGTCTTTTTTTAACAATACGCACAGAAGATGTATTATTTCACAGTCTGATGAAACTGCACCCATAATAAAATATACAAGATTAAATATTTATGATAAGGTATCTCAGTATTGTGAACACAAAGACACAGTCCTGCACGTGGTTTTTATTTTGATAATCAAAGTAATTCATGTTCATATGATCACAGATTTATTTTCAAAGTTCAAACCACACAAAAAAACACAAACCACAGTTGGGATAGTCACATAGAGGATGTAACAAGTACAAACATATAGTGAGTACGGTGCTAATATATAATGAAAACAGACGCCCACACCAATAAAGATGAAGTGACAACACAAGTTTATCATCGTTAAAACGTCCTACCTTTTCAACGGCAGCTTCCGCAGTCCTGACGGGAGCGCACAGGGGATCAAGTTAACATGTTGTTTAACAGCTTGTAAAATAAGGCAACATAGTAAAAACACATGTTGTGTCTCACTGTGAATAAAAAGCACCTGCCGGGCCAGCAGCAAGAGGCTGGAGGCTAAAGGGGAGTTTAAAGTGGGAAGACCACCCACAGCAGTCTGTCTGGTGCTTCGAGGACCAACAATAGTGAGGAATTACAGTCACAAGCCCACTAAACGCCTGGTCTCTGTCTGGAGAAATCTGCTCTAGTTGTCACTCCTGTCTCTACAGGTTGCCTTGGAGATTTTTCCTAGAGTAGAAAATCCTGTTTGCACGTTCTCTCCTAATTTCTATCCCCTTGAAGTGGTTAGTAAGAGAGCACTGGGAATTGATACTTTTAAAGTTTACTAATCATCCTCTCAGTATGAACCTTGATATGCTTTGATTTTATTTGGAAAAACTAACAAACATAAATTAGCAAATTTTTATTTACGATAGATTGAAGATTCTCATTTGTCTGCAGAGTTTTTATTTTTTAAGGCACACGCTGTGATCCAAACATTAATAAAGTGGTTGCCCCAGGAATCCTATCTGCTGTTTGTCAGCAATGACAACACACAGGAAGACTTCATGCCATTCTTGTAATTTCCACACAATATACAGAACTGATGACGTGACTACTATTTCACTTTCATCAACACCTCTTGCCAGCATATGAGACCTCTCCTCAAAGTCTAAATGGAGGCTGTTTGTTACAGTTCATGAAGATGTCAATATTCCAAGCCAGCTTTGTTTGCTGTAACAACATGTAAACGGTCTGTACTTGTATAGTGCCTTTCTAGTCTTCTGACCGTTCAAAGAGCTTTTACACTACGTCACATTCATACACTGATGGCAGAGGCTAAGGTGCCAAATGCTCATCAGAAACAGTCACACACAGGAGCAATTAGGGGTTCAGTATCTTTGACATGCAGACTGGAGAAGATGAAGGATCATACCGCACTGTCAGTGCTGCAGTAGATGGGGAGTGGTAGTAAATAAATGTGATGGCATCACCCTCTGCGTGAGCTGCTGCATTGATTTCAGTGTAAACCATAAGAGAGCACTCAGTAAAGTGCCGATCTCCTGGGACACGTTCAGTCATGACAAAATGTTATTTCAACGGAAAAGGTGGTGCATTGAACACCCTGTTGTGTTACGCAGGCGCACTGCACTGCCTTTTTAAATACGGTGGGGTTTATATACACCTCGCTGCTGATAGGGTAACACCTCTGACACGCCCACCAAATGACAGAAAATGTACCTCAAAGCCTTTTACACAGCATTTTGAGGACACATGTCATTCAGCCTCTAAAGTGTAGCAAAATGGTGCCCAGAGTTTTCAGATTTAAAAAGTTTTGCTATGTTTCCAGGTTTCCTCATTTGGTGGGTGTGTCAGAGGTATTACCTAATCACCCCACATAACTCTTCACTCAATTGGGATGTTCTCTGAGGTTGAATTAATGTGTAGGGAAGAAGCTGCTCTGAAGATTGGTGGTATGACAGCAGATAGTTCTGTATCTCTTGCCAGACAGCAGCAGGGTGAACAGGCTGTGGCTGGGTAGTTAATGTCTTTTAGCATCCTTTGGGCTCTGCACAGGCACCTCACCGATATCACTGATGCTTGTGACCACTGATCTTCTGAGCAGCTTTAATCACCTGCTCCAGAACCCTCTGGTCCTGGAATGCCAGTTGCCCATGCCAGCTGGTGATGTTTCCAGTCATGATGCTTTCTATTGCGCCTCTGTAAAAGTTAATGAGACCTGGGAATTTTGCCTTCTTAAGTTTCCTTAAGAAATAAAAACCTTTTCTGAGCTTTCTTCACCAGCTGATTCGCAGGAACCTAAAACTGTTCACCTGTGCCATCTCAGCTTCGGTGACATAGACAGGAGTGTGTGTCTTTGCCTGCTTTTTCCTAAAATCAACGATCAGCTCCTTGGCTTTGCTGACATTGAGCAGTAGGTTGTTCTCTGTACACCACTCTGCAGGATTTTTAATTTCCTCCTGATATGAAGTCTCATCGCTGTTTGAAATCAGCCCGATGATGGTGGTGCCCTAAGCAAGCTTCACAACAGAGTTGTCTGCATGTTAGGGGATGCAGTCATGGGTGTACAGTGTGAACAGGGGGGGGCTGAGCACACAATCCTTGGGGGGTGGGGGGGTGGCTCCGGGATTTTTTTTTCTGTTGGAGCAATTGATTTATTGTTTGGGATGTGAAGTGAATTTCAACAAATAACAAAAAAAAAAAAATCTTAACTTGCCTACCTCAGCTTTAAGTCATCTTGTTTGCTTTACGAGTTCATGTATGCACCATCTAAGAGTCATATTTTTCCAGCTTATCAATGTAACATTTATTGGATATTTAAGTTAAATACTGAAACACAAGCCTAGTAAGACCACAGATCTGATGGTTTGTCCATTCAGCTAGTCTGTGTTGTAACATCTATCACTGGGAACCCAGAAGCTCATTTTCCATCTCAGTGACATAACGAGAGACTTCCATAGCGACAGAGGAGACATTATTCTGCTGAGGGGCCGTCACTCAACACTGAGGCTTATGAGAGCTCGAGTGTGTGTCAATGTCAGAGACAGAGAAAGTGCAACCATGTGTGTCTTTGTGTGTTGCGAGGGACTTAATGGGTGTAAATGTGGACTGGGGAAACCTGAACCTTCTTGACGCCTTGCAGAGACTCCAAACAGACAGCTGAGCAGAGAGCATCAGTTCAATGAAAGACAATTAAAGCACTTGAGAAGGAAACTGGCAAATCTGAATTTACGAGAGAAAACTATTATAAAACACAAGTTTTTTTTATAACTTCAGTAATATCGAATGGCATTTTCAGAGAAATAAATGTTGCTGTTCTGTGTCACTGATTTACAGTGACTCAACATATTCCCTGTTCATTGACACGTGTGCCTGTTTTTGTACTTTTTTCATTGACAACACTATCTAGTGGTTTGTGTGTTTTGAACACACATGTGGTCTACCTGTATGTTCAGTATGTTCCAAATGCCACTAAAATATGGGTATTTATGTTCGCAGGTTGGAAAAGTTTGAGTGTTTGAAGTGCCATAACCATAATGACAAGATTGCTTAGCAGATTTTGTGTTTTGAGATGAAAACATTGACCTACTACATTAAAAACAGAGAGTGAGCAAAAACCCTTGTTATATTCAATGTTTTAATGTATTCAGGTGAGAGAGGAACAAATTTTCTGTGTAATTTGCTTCATCATGGTTGAACATACCAACAGAAATTCCCTTTATTTGTAGAACAGAAGAAAAAGGGAGAGAATAAGAAGGAATAATGTGATCAAGGAAAGGTACCTCCTCCAGCTGGCAGGCCTTGATGACAGAGGTGTAGCGGTACTCGTCATAGGTCAGGCCAAACAGGATGTTGTCTCGAATCGTCCCCGGCATGATCCAGGCAGTCTGCGGTGAGAAGGAGATGCGACCACTGTGTCTTATTTTGCCCTCCGATGGCACCAACTCTCCCAAGATCATCATGAGCAGGGAGCTCTGCAGGAAATTGGGAAAAACACTTTATTCTACTACAATTTTATTCTAAAGATGTTGCTCTTACATTAACCTGCAACGAGTCAGCGTGTAGGGTTTCAGTGCCTTGCAGGTTGACCAAACAGATGGATTCAGTAGCACTTGCAGGTTCGGCGTAGTCTCTATAAACACTCTTACCAAAATTTCATTTAAATGAGGTGATTTCTTTGACTTACCTTCCCTGAGCCAGTGGATCCAGCCACAGCCAGCATCTTGCCCTTCTCTAGGTACAGGCTGATGTTTTTGAGAACAGGTGTGACGTAGAGGTTAGTGAAAAAGAGGCCGGCGTCACCGTTCAGGTGTCCATTTGCTTTGTTCTCCTGTTTGATCTTCTCAAACAGCTCACCAATGCCCTGCAAAAAAAGATCAAAAGATCTTAACTGTTTTGTATGGACTGAGCGAACACCAAAGATGGTATACTTAAAAACACTGTACTATACCACGCTTAAGTATTTATCATTTTGTGTATATGGCATGTCCTTGATTTATTTTTACATAACTGCCTGCTTCAAGGCTGAGTGAGTGTGTCCGTCTTGCTTTCAGACAGTGAGACCAGGCCAAACTGCGAGAAACAAGAGATTCTCCAAATACAGAAGAAGACTCCACAATGCCCTTATTTCACCTCATCTGTCAGCACCTCTATGAAAATTAATGGGTGACACATCTCACTGTTAGAAAAGGGGAACTTTGCTTGACTCGCCGGATTACTCATTAACCCCTGTGACATTTTATGGGTCACCAATCCTCTAATGCCAGGACTCGCTGTGGTTTGTATAGGTTTTTCTGTGCGATTCTTATTCAAATGAACTGACGTACATGCTGTCAGCAGTAAAGAAAGGAAACACCCCCCCCCCATTCATCTGCGAATGGCACATTCCAGGAAGAGGAGAAGGCAAGAGGAGAATCTGGGAATTAGGTGATGAACACAACTCTGAAACTCAAAGGGAGATTCAGAGCGTTCCCAGCACAGGCAAAGTTAGGTGACGACACTGGGATAATTAATTATGCAAAGTGACGGGGAAAAAAACACATTTTGTTTTCTCACGGTATTGGGTGGACAATGAATCACACCTGTTAGACTAAGTTTACAGCCTCTGCCTATAGATAAGATTATACTATCCACTCCCAGTGATGGTGAAGAATGAACTATTATACCTGTAATGCATGGTGGATTTAGGGGTTGTGGGAGTTTTAACTTCTTTAAACATGCCTTGCTCTCTTAGAGAAAATGTACTACATCCGGGCTAATACTACAGGCCAATACTTCTATAGATATGTCTTCTATTTTCATTCCTCTGTCCTTCTTTTTGATACTTGACGGTGCTCTCAGGTGGACAAACTACAGTCTCTAATGGCATCACGGTGTCTAATCTACCTTAAACATAACTTTAGCATTGCTTTACTGACATGTCTTACTTAGTGGTTGACATAGTGATAGGTGCGATATAGATTTAATCTACAATCTCCACTCTTCTTTTCTAGGCATTAAAGACACACAACTAAATAGATAAATATTGGAATCAGTTCAGGCTCCAATTTTGTCATTTTGTCAAGTTTACTAGATACGAGGATCTGCTGTCTGTCACACGTACACATCCATCTATTAAAAACAGTACCCATAAACCTTATTTACCTATTTACCTGGATCATTCTCACTCAAACTGCTGATTAATCAACATTAAAAATTTCTTATCTTAGCAATTCTCTGTTTTCAGCAGGTTTTCAGTAGATTTCAACACTGTGCTGCAACCTGAGCAATCGTCATCAGAGTTCATGATGTGACCATGGCACTTACAGAAAGAACAGTAAGCCTTCTGTTGTCAACAGATCCAATCAGCCTGTATTTTCTTCTTGATACTGCATTTGTAGGTTAAAATCCCTTTTTCTATCGTTGTTTTCAGCAACGTGCATGTTATGTTATCCAGGAAAGCCTGCAAGTTCTCCAGAAGTGTGGTTTGGAATTTTGTTGGCAATATTTTGAATAAAAAGTCCAGCAGGGACAATTTTGAAATTTTAAGTGATGGCAATGTTTTGATTACATTCAATTATGACTAAAATGATTTAAATGTGGTTTACTTGTCGTATGATTTAAATACTCAATCCATCTGTGTTATGCTGTGAAAATACCCCATATCATTTTCTATTTAAACATCTAATAATTAACCAATTATGTATCATCAGTGTAACTGAGTATAGATAAGAAAACTGGTCAAGCCACATTGAGATTTGCATTCACACTGAATATCAGAGTTTGACTACACACCACTAAACATATAGTACTATAAATGTCCAATGACTGATATAGTATCACATTTAATTTCGACACACAGAGATGAACAGACCTCGTCCCAGGATGCAGACACGTTAACCAGCTCCAGTTCCGTGGTGGTCAGGTTGTACTCCAGCACTCTGTATTCTTCCTTCATCAAGAATTCCTGGTGATAACACAGGCAGGTACATTAGCATTACATATAATTTTAATATGTACTGCTCAAAGCTGTTGAAGGCCAACACCAAATTGGATATTTTGAGATTTAATGGCCTTGACATTTCTAGCAGACGTGCACGTCTCACCGCCAGGATCCGAACACACCTCGATCTTTTTGACCAGTGCCAGCGTGTCGTACCACATCTGGATGGATCCTGGCAGCTGGCGGGTTAGGGTCATTCTTAGCACCATGCAGTAGGAGGCTGTGGTGAAGATACGACGCAGGATGATGCCTTTAGTGAGTGCATGCGGCAAGATGGCAGCCACGATGACCAAGATGGCGGAAAAGAAATACGAGGCGCTGTAGAAGTAACGCAGAGAACCGATCTTCCTCGTCAGCGTCATCTCGTCCCTGAGGAGAGAAGTGAAATGGGACAATATGAAAGGAGAAGATGGAATGACTTAAATTAAGTTACACGTATATAATACTGGTACAATACAGTTTTAATTTATATTTAATCTAGCAGACAAACTTTCATGGACCTGGCAAAAATTAGTTTAGCTGATCTGTTGAATGAAAGAAGTATACTGTGACTTTTATAATATTTTAATTTATATCAGAGAAAAAGCTATTAATCTATCATGCTACTGATTTCAGAAACATCACACAGATGTAATGCCTGATGTCTGAGAATTTCATTTAATTCATTTCATTGTTGTCTTTTGTTTTCAAAGAGCAACCAACACCCAGAAAGGCATTTTAGTTAACCATGTGTCAGTTTTTCATGATGCTATTACTGTATCAGATAAATGTGGCTTAGTGCTTTAATAGTTATCAAAATATTTCTGCACCATGATACCAAAACTCTTTCCTGTACGTTTATTGTACTTGCCAATTACAGTGATCCTGATTCTGGGTCACACAGCCACCAGTGACGTCAGTGTCGTACCACTGGTTAACCACATGTTTTAACATCTATCTCTCAATTTTAGCACCAGGTTGATTCCATTTCTACTGTACGGTCAAAGCTTTGAGTGTGATTGTCCGCTGACTCTTTGTCACTTATTTATTTTTCTTGCTCAGTTCCGTTTATTACAGTGCATCTATGATATCATCAATAAACATGTAGTATATATATAAAAAAGATACTGGAGAGATGGACAATTTAAAAGATTAGGAGCCGTTTACTGCATGCAAGCTTATGTATGACCACCAGAGCGATGCTGCTTCAATTCAAAGTTTCCTTCTTTCAACACTACTGTTAAAGTAGCCTTAAACTTTTCCTTTTGTGATAAAGTTATTGTGTTTTGGTGTCTTACTGCCTGATGTTCTTGATGATGGTCTCCATCACCTCCTCCCAACCGTATGCTTTCACAGAGTGGATGTTCTCCACAATCTCTGTGGTGAGAGCCAAGCGACGACTGATCATCCCTCCTCGCTTCACCCTATTTACAGGACACAGTTTTACATTACTAACTTAGAGCAGCATTATACGTGCATAGAAGCAGATTTCTGTATGTAAACACAGAGACATGTATATGCAGATGCACAAGCAGGCACGTACACAGTTAGCATTTCATGTGGTCACCATGGGCACGGAGAGTAAAGCCTGAGTCCATGCATACATAAAAGCATAAACATGGATATCAACATGCAGCTAGACAAGCACCTGTACTGTATACAGTTTGTACATGCTGTGTTCACACATTTATTGAAAGTACTGTATATGTGTAGTATACTAATAAAATCTGTGCAGTATGTGAATATGAAAGTAACAGTATAAAATGTATTTATGTATGTAACAACTTTTTAGACAAGTTACAAAGTGGTAATCACAGAAAAAAAAAAGACTGATAAATGCATTAAATCTTTTAAAATCTTCTGAGAGCAGAAAAAATACATATAGTGCAAGACATGAGGGCATGGAACAATTACAAATGTATGTAATGTTATAATATCTGATAGTGATATATGTTTTATAATATACAGTATAAGTGTATAAAAGTGTGGTAGTGTTTTCCTACCGGTGAGGTCCCATCTTCTGGGACAGCCAGGCCTGGATGAGGCCCAGCAGAGTCAGAGCTGCCAGTGCGCACAAGCTGTTCACCTCGATCAGCTCCCAGATCAGACCCACACACAGTATACACTGCAGGGGGGTGATCCATACAAAGTGGGCCAGACCCAAGCTCTGAAATTAACATACACGGCACACAAAGTGTAATTGATAACGTGTAAAAATTGGTTGATTAATTTTTCTGTAAAACTCCACGTCCCCTACACATTGTATATTTAATATTTTCAGTGCAGCAGAACGAATGAATGATTTTTTACAAAGACTGAACGTAAGACAGAGCGAAAAATATGCAAGCGAAAAATATGCAAGCACAAAAGCAGGGGGCAAGTAATAATGAAAGATAGAAAAAGGAGGGAATGTATCCAAGAAACAAACTTTTGTTTTGAGGAATCTACTTTCATCTAGTCAACAGTGTGCTGAACATCAGCTGTACTGTAGGTGAGAAACACTCAGTTCTCACTTCAATGAGCTCCCTTTCATCCACTCACTTACCGAGGAATCTACTCAAAGAAAACACACAGTCACACACAATCAGATTACAAGGACAGTGGTGCATGGGCCAAGCCACATCCAAGTCAGGTGATAATTGTCTCAAAGCAGGTTGCTGAGTGTTTCCACATTCAACGCCTCAGTGAGACCTAAAGGTAAGACTGAGTTCAGTCTACAAACACACGAATGCACACACACTATCCACCTCTGTTGCCTCACATAATCACAAATGTGTTTTCAGTCCCTAATTGTCAGATTATGTTTGTATATGTGTGTATTGTTTCACATCTATTGTCCTCTAATTGTCCCTCAGTATGAAGAGCACATAGCTCTGTGTTGGGTAGTTAAACAGACTCAGTGAGGGTGTGAAATGTCAATCCTATTTTCCCCTCATTCTGCCTGTGGAAACATGAACTTTCTACCAGTTACTTTTAAGTGGAAAACTACTGCATTGTTCCTTTGACTTGTGACTTGATTTTTGTACCCAAACAATGGGATACAATTCACATTGTATTCAAAAGTTAACTTCAAAAGTTCTGTATTCATAAATCAGCATGTGTTGAGGATTCCATTTCTGCTTCATTTCACCACTAGTTAGAACATTTTCATCCATCACTGGTTTTAAACTGAAAGTTTTTCATTCTGGTGGAAGATAATTTAATACACAGCAAGAGATCTGCGTTCCTTGTAGCTGGCAAATCAGCCAGCCAGTGAATGACCAGTACATTTGGCTTTAGAGTATCTAAACTGTCAGAGATGACAAAGATTAAAGGTTTATTGGAGAGTAAATTGGAAAGACAACACTGCTCCAGTTTACAGTATATGTAAGTAAACATAATGCTTAGGTTTTCTAACCTCATCCAGCTTGTTGAGGTGGGCGGACATCAGACTGACCAGCTGACCAGTGCTGATCTTATCCAAAACTCGACTGGACAGCTTTAGGGTCTGAAAAAGGTCAAAGGTCAAGGGTCAGTTTACGCACCAAGGGAGAAAGTGAAATGGTTAAGAGGAAGCCGGTGATGTGTGGCCATGCTTTGACACCAGGCGGCCAGGCCCCACACAGCTGCTTATGGATTGCCACCTCTGGACTAAGAAGATTTCTGGGAATGTTCACACATGCTAAACAAGGGGGAAGCATTAAGCCGATCATTCTGTCTGATCTTATAAACAATAGCAATAAAAGCTGGCAAAATTAACACACAACTGTCTTACTATCTTCTCACCAGGGGTGTTTTGAACCAACAGCTGGTTGTTAGAGCAGTGATTTTTAGTAGCGAGTGTTCGATTCATGTGCAATAAGGGAAAAAGGCCCACAGTGCCACTGGTTACAAGTTTAAGGAGACTTTACACTTGAAGTCTACAATATTATAGAGGCAAATATTGTACTTATTGTCGCAAATTAAAATGTAATGAAATAAGATTACGGACACAAAGAAAGAAACAACAGTCTGAGTTACATGAATACACTGTTCTCGCTTTACCTTCTTGTATATAAGACTGAAAAGGGCAATGCGGATCTGCATGCCCAGATGATGCAGGCCAAAGATGGCAGGTTGCAGCAAGAGGAAGCGGGCTATGAAGAGGAGGCATAGGCCCAGGGCCAGGAAGTATCCCTGGTCCCGCTCCTCTACATGGACAGGGTCAAAGGAGCCGATGATGCGACCCAGCAGCTGAGGCTGCACGGTCTTGGAAGCCTCCTATGCCAAGAGATGGGACAATAAGGGAAGAAATGCACTGATTTGATCTACTCTACAATAAAAAAAATGCAGCCAGTCAGAAAAGAGTCAGCAGCTCCTGGCAATGGGATACATGATTTCCTCCTATATTTTCATCATTTATTAATATTTTGGAGGGATTATTAAGTTAAAATGTCTAACTTTTAGGAGTCAAAACTAGCTTCGAAATAGCACTACTGCATACTTCTGCCAAGGTGCATAATCCTAATTTTTTCCTAATCTATATATTGATTCTGTTGTGCATGAAAATTTACGCCAGCATCAAATTTCATACAATTCAATGCAGTAGTACATGAAGAAAATATATGCCCAATCTCATAACCAATATTCTTGAAATATTTAAGAACATCGACAACCAGAAACTCTTTTGGTTTCTCCTAAGAAGCTTTCCTGTTTTCCTACACAGGCTCTTTAACATCTAACAGGCATTCTTGATGTCATGACAACCACCTCCTACTGTACTAACTGACGCCAACGGCTGCTGTCACCACCTTCCCATAAGTTCGGGACAGTGAGATGGTTTGCGACACTATGGTGCGACATGCTTGTGATTTTTGTGAGTCATATCATGACTGAAGCTCTATGGGGCATTTCTACTCCATCACTGTTAACAGGTACACACACATTCAGGTGGAGCTGGTCGTGAAACAGCAGCGTGTGACCATGACTGGTAGAAACTGTGGGAATGCTGTATTTTCTGTTGTTTACTTAAATAATTTCAGTTTCTTTGCATTTTTAATTGGAAAATAACAAAGCTATTTGGTAATGACCATAATTTGAATGTTAGTTAGGATGGATAAGTATCCTGTGGTGTATTTAAACAATGGAATCCTAAACTTTCTAATCCATGATAAGAGAAACAAACATGCTGCTTAAAAATAAAATACCAAAATGTTTCTGGTTACAGTATTAAATTTGATGATTTACTTCTTTTTCTTTTTTATCTTACTGTTCACTGAATGCTTTTGTTCTTTGTTTTTTTGTTTGTTTTTTTATTTTTGGTCTAGTAAGCAATATGAAGACACCAATTTAGGCTCCAGGAAGTAATGATGATTCTCAATATGTCTCACATTTTATCTGCTAAACTTTTAATCAATTAATCTTCTAAATAATGTGTTTCAATAACTAATTTTAACATTTCAAATGTGTGTTATGTTGGTGAAGATGTTTTTTTAAAATGGTTCCATAAAGGATAGTTTGGGACATGTTTGCTTGAAGGTGGGTGGCGATTGCTTATTGCTAAGCTACACGTAACCTTTGTCACATTGGACCAGATTTGGATATTCTGACTTTAGCAAGTTGCAAAGAAACATTTAAAACATCCCTTCAGAAATCTGTGTGGACACATGTTTTTCCTGCAGTCTATGGTTTCAAAGTTTAAGTGTATTCTATCCACAAAATAAACAAAGCTAACATCACATTGAAAAGAGCATAGGAATGACAACTTTGCATCTGTAACACAATGGCATGATATCCATTATGGCAGAGTTGACACAACACTTCCTAAGTCGAGTTATGTCACATCTGCTTCCTGCAGAGATGACAAACTGACAAACTCACTCCGAGGTATAGGAGGACACCAAAGAAGGCGAAGGGGCCGAGGAAGCAGCGGGCCAGCGCTCTCATCAGCCTGGGCTTGTTCTTGGCTGACACCACCTCTCGGTCCCATTCTCTGCAGGGAGGACAGAGTTACAACACAGTTAAAAAGCAGTGCAGGCAGGGTGGGAGAATAACACATCCACCAGCCAAATGCCAGCAAAGTTTGACTGTGGCTTTTCTATTTGTCTACTATTACTTTGGCAACAAACCAGATTTCCAGTGTCCTTTCTCAACTTTGGCTGGTGATTCAGTCACTGAACGAGCTGTAACGCATGTATTTTTTTTATTGTTTATTTATCTACTAATTAAAAGTTTTTTAGCAGTTGGTGGAATTTAATTTGGGCAAATATAGTCTTTTGTTTGATAGTGAAAACAGAACTCTTGGTATGTCAAACATCAACGTCGTCAGTTTTTACAAGTTTTAAAGATTTTTCTGAATACATTTTTGGATAATACCTATTGTAGCTGTAAGGTTTGTTGCCCTTGTCACAACACTGTTAAATTAACTTCCCACAACTGCCCTGGCAAGCAGATACAGCGACGGTAAGTAGCTGCATTGTTTTCTGAGGGTCATTTATAACCGTGGTGATCTGGCTGACCAGTTCAACGGTGAGTGATGCGAGAAAAAGGGGAGAAGAGAAAGGATGAACAAAGAAGGAAAAGGAAAGAGGGGTGACCAATAAGGAAGAAAGTAATAAAAACAGAGTAAGACGACAAAGTGTATCCCCTATCATAGGTATTGATACTGTAACCTGAAGTTGTGACCCCATACTGACCCCACTAAATGTATCAGGTACTGACCATGACATGACTAATCCACATTAAATACGGTTTCCTCACCAATGCCATTAAAATTCACAGTTTTTGTTTTCTGTTACATTCATTCAGTCAAGGCCGGCTGCCAAATCAGTTTTTAGTGCCACACAGATAGTGAGATATTCAAATTGAAAGGAGCATTGGTATGAGTATATATACACCACAAACACAGATTAAATTAGATCATTACTACTCCGATAACATACTGAGTTGAGGTATTGATATCAGGAGAGTTAAAGATGATCAGTCCATCCCTGAACAGAGGAGAATATCTGAAGGATATTGTTGGTATATGTCTATGAAGATTCTCAGTCATCCAGGTCATAGTTATCCAACGAAGGTTAAAATCAAGGGCAACTGGACTTGGTTGAAGATATTGGAAGATATTTCGTCACTCATCCAAAGGACTTCTTCAGTTCTGACTGACTGTCCTTTCATCACTTCCCAGGAAACTCTACAAACGTAACCTATTGGCCTCAGGTGAAGATACCAACGATGGTCATTCAGTCTTGGCCACAGGTAGTCTTAACGACTGTAACGACTGTAACGACTGTCGTCACAGAAACAAGGAACACTAACGAACCAGCGGTATCGATGACCCGGGCCAACGACCCCACTGAGGTTAAATAGCTGAGTTTCCCTGCCAGTCAGTCAGAACTGAAGAAGTCCTTTGGATGAGGGACGAAACGTCTTCCAGTATCTTCAACCAAGTCCAGTTGCCCTTGATTTTAACCTTCGTTGGATTGTTGGTATAGTTTTTCCTTGCCTCTCTTGCCTAGTGCTACTCTTGGTGGGAACTGTTGGGTTTCTGTAAATATCATCACAGAGTACAGTCTAGACCTGCTCTTTTATGAAAAGCGCTCAGAGATAACTGTTGTTGTGATTTGGCGCTATATAAATAAAATTGAATTGAGTTTTGGTGGCTCAATGTAGCCTTTCAACAATATGCTCCTGGGTTCGAACCAGCTGAGTTAGAAACTACACACAAAAAAGTCTCTTCCATATGTCATCATGCAGGTCAGTTTATTTGTTTATTGTAATAATACCAAGGTTTCAAAATATCCATCTATCAACGGTTTTTCTGGTGTTGTGTCGCGGGGGCAGCATCTCCAGCAGGGGATCCCCAGACCAGTGTGGAGATAGAGTCAGGCCATCTAGTGCTGGGTCTTCCCCGAGGCCTCCTCTCAGCTGGACATGCCTAGCACACCTCCATAGGGAGTTGCCCAGGGGGAATCCATACCAGATGCCCGAATTACTTCAACAGGCACCTTTTGACGCAAAGGAGCAGCGGCTGTCCTCATGGATGGAGTTCCTCATGGATGACTTGGCTTCTCACCCATGAAACAGCATTCATGACCATAGTTGAGTGCAGGAACGGAAATTGACCGGTGGATCAAGAGCTTTGACTTCCGGCTCAGCTCTTTTCGTCACAACAGTGCGGTAGAATGAACGCAATATCGCCCCCGCTGCTCTGATTCTCTTCCATTGTAAATTGTCCACTCAATAGCGAAGAAGACCCCGAGGTAGTTGAACTCTCACCCTCACTTGGAGTAAGGACTAATTCCCCACCCGGAGTCATCCCGGTCACTTCATACTCTATTGCAAACCGATCCAGTGACGAGATCCCCAGTTCACCAAACTGCATCCCTTCCCCACCCAGACTACACCTCAATATCCTTCCATGAAAATCATCACAAGGCCAAACCCTCACCTGGAACGAGTCCGACTTACTGCAGAGACTCTTTAAACAGCTCCAGCTTTGGATATACAGGGATTGGATATCCCTTAAAAGAGACCCCCTCACACCATACTCCCGCAGCACCTCCCACAACCACACTACATTGATCTTTCAAATTAACATATCCACATAAATGATTATTTTACATTTTTGAAGTTTTGTTTAAAATGTATTTTAAAAGAATTGTGTTTTGTCCATTTGTCTTTTGATGCGTTTGTCAGTTATTGCAGCATAATGAAACCCTTTCTATTGGCTCATTCACTTAAACTGTACTGAGTGGGAGATGAAGGGACTGATGGTACACAGCATGTTTTAAAGGAAGGTAAAGTTCACATTCCCAGAAGCCTTCACAGTTTGCCTGATCGGAATAATGAAAGCCAAATCACCCACCACTGCTCATTTATCACCCGGTGGGCACTAGGCCCTTTCTAAAGGTCGAGTTTTTAACACCCATGTACATTAACCGGCTTGTTGGCACCATTCAGTGTGACGCTGGCCCCTGGGTAACCAAGAGGCAGGGCCAATGTGGGACACTGCTGTGGTTGTTAGGGAAGGTAAAAAAAAAAAAAAGACAGACAGAAGTGTTGAATACTTGGGTTAACATCTAACCACTTTTATTTTTTAAGAATATTAAATTCTGCCACAGATTTGCATTTGCTCAGTGCTATAAGAAGAATACAAGAAAAGAGGGAGAGGAGAAAGAATAGAAAGGGACAAATGGAAGACATAATGATGGACAAAAGACCACAGGGAGGGCAGAATTAGAATTTTTAATATGCCATTTCAAATAGGGGGAGATAAAAATGGGGTATAAAACACTGAATTATTTTCATGGCCATGACTGGGCTAAAGAAACAATTGATTTAAAAACCTTAAATGTACATGATTTATTTTTCAAGATTTTTAATGATCAGCCAATATTGTGAAGAGTAAACACATTTAATGAGAGGTAAAGGTGGCCTGGTGGTGAAGGTGGCAGAGAATAAAATGACTGATAATCACATAGATGAGAAAGAGAGAAAAGATTAAAGCAAATGCAAGGTTCATTTAATTTCAGAAAACAGTGAGGAGACAGACAGTGAAGGGGGAGAGAGTGATAAAGGCAAATAAAGTGAGAGAAAGAGTCCCTCTTACATATCAGTCAAATTTGATTTACTTATATATTGGGCAATGCATCATTCCACACTCCACAGAAAAATACAACCCTTAAGCAATGTGGCTGGCACCTTTGGTTGTATTTTGTCACATGCCAGACAGCTTGCTTGATAATTCATCAAAAACAAGGCTTCTTTATACATCATGCCAAAGACTAAGAAGCCATAACACGATACCTCAATTAGTTAATCATGTGGCAGTATGGGAGAAGACTAACTCTGATCTACTCTCCCATAATCCAAATTTCTTTGTGGGCCTGGGCTACAGCATGACTTTGCTAGTCAGTATGTTGAGATGCAAATGTTGAAAACAAAACATACAACAGAGTCAGGCACACAAACTTAAACTGCACAGACCTTTCGAGTCTCTCAGAGAGGTTGTCTGCGAGATCAAAGGAAGGAGCCTTGTACACATCTGTCAACTCCAACTTCTTTCTGAAGCCCTTCCTCAACAGTGGTGACATCCAACTGCAAGAAAACCACAGAGTAGAAGGATTGGTGGGTATCATCATCACCTAGCAAGGACACCATGGCAAAAAAGCATGCACACTTGAGAGTGTGCCAACAGGTAGATATACTCCAACATGTACAAAGATTGGCACAAAACCAATTTGTATTGCATGTACTCGAAGTGCATTTGAACACTAGCTGAAACTGTCTGTCTACTGCTGAAAGACACTTGTACATTTAGAATATTAAACACATATACATTTTATAATTAGGTGAAGATATTTGAAAGATTATTTTAAATGTATTAGTTTTGAGAGTTAAAAAAAAGCAAGTGTTGGAGTGTCTGGAAGCTTTAAGATAAACTGGTGTTAGTTGTAATAAACAGGAAGTAATCCCTGAGGTTTCACAGTCAGACTAATGATAGAGAAGGGAGATAAAATCAGATGTTTGCCAGTCAATGAAGACAGGTTGTCCCCGCAAGGTGACATACAACAGTTTACATCATCTGACTTTTTTGGTCAGCTTCCTTCTTTAGGACCCCTCATTAGTGTGAGGAAAGGGGACATGTCAGTGCACCTTAAACAGAACTCATAATGTATTATGATTTTAGGAGGATATTGAAATTGTCATAAAAAAATCTCAAGTATTGAAACCACATTCAATATTCTTAACGTCACTGAAAAGTCGTTAATGTTCAGCAAGGACGCATTAAATCCCGATTGTAACGGTACTGTCATTAATAATTATGTTTAAGCTACTTAATGTGAACGATTCTTCACACGCTCCAACTTGAGGACTTAGCAAACCCCCATGGGCGTCTGCGCCCACCCGACAACGTTTTCTAGAACATACCTAATCGGAGCACAACTCAAATTTTGCGCACGGTTTTAAACTGACAGGTGCACAATTTACGCATGGACTAAGTGAACAACCACCGTAACACTGGCACTTTTACAGTGAAGTAGTTTTGTAAAATAAAACAGAACAGTAGGACGGCTCTACCTACTTCCTAATGATTTTGACGCTTGTCATTCAGAAAACCATTTTTATTTCTAAGGTTTTTTTAACCTTAAATTTCCTCACAAAACACCCTGTACCCTGTCTCACCTGCCTCCCAGAGTTCTCTCTGAACCTCCAAACACGCTAAAACAGAAGAGAATTGGAACAAGTGCAGCACTCATTCATTACAGACAATATAAAATGTCTCACCCGCCATCACTATATGGTTTCAATTACACTCGTGCGATTTCTTGAAAGAGATTCCCTTGACAACCCCAGCTTCTCAAACAAGAGGATGCAGACGAAACATGTCTTACCAGAAGAAATATTTGGAGAAGAAGTTTGCATCTTCCACTGGTGACTTCTGCATCCTAAGTGCGCCGCCAGTTTGGTTTCTCTCTTCACCTGAGTCGTTTCCGTGCGCGTCGCTTACATTTGTGTGTCCCCTGAGTGTCTCCTTTCCCACAGAGTGGGTGCTCTCCTGTCTTATCCTCCACTGTGTACCCCCGCTAACTGTTTAGTCTTCTTCGCCAAAGTTGAGAATAGTATCTCTATGCTCAGTCAGTTTCTCTGGTCTTCTGTGGTCCAACTCGCTCTTTCTGCCCTCTCCCTAAGTATGACAGTGAGAGGACAGTCCATCCTTTATGGGCTCGCTAGATCTTGCGTAGACACGTCATTTCCACGCCGAAGAGCCTCAGGTTGCGTATTGTGGCGACACGTTGAAAAGGTGAGGCCACTTCAGCACACAGATATTGATCCATACACAGCATCAGCAACGCAAGGAACAATGGGAGTGCAAAGGTCAATCTGGAATAATTTTCTTCCACTTAACTTTAATGCAGGAGACACCCATTTTCTTTAACCAGCTCTTTGTATGGTTGTCTTTGATTTTAATACCCTAAAGTAAAAATGTATGTAAAGCTCCAAGTGTATAAAATATGCAATATGTTAAATTTGTCTCATCTAAAAAAAGTTTCCTAAACACTTTCACAAGTTTATAAAGTTAACATATTTGTAAAGTGAAACATGAAATGGTCTACCATCAAGTCTACATGAAAGTCAATTATCCCAGTTGCTGGTCTACTGAACTACTTCTGAATGCTGAGCTTATTTCACTTGGATGCTTCACTATTATTCATAAAACAGAAGAATCAGTTCTGGGACATCTAAAAGAACTTTTTTAAAAATCAGTTTCAGGCTACACACAGTTTCAGGAGTGGGAGGATGAAATCCTCCAGACATTCCATAAGGGAACAGAGATAAAATGGGAAGATGCTGTAATACTTTAGTTCCCGAGTATTTCACCTGTCAGCGCTTCTGCTGTAGTTACTTCAAGAGTGAGACACAGGCTGGGTAAACCTGTTGGAAGACAAATATATTAAGGTCATTTTGGTTCCCCATCACTATCAGCTGTTTGATTGTGAAGCAGCAAGGCAGCCAGGCTATAGAGACTGTGCTGTAGTTACACAGTCATGAGATTGCCCCTTTGATAGCTCAGTTGGTAGAGTGGAGGACTGTAGAGAATAAACATAAGACATCCTTAGGTCACCGGTCCAAATCCGGCTCCATGGAAGTAATTTTGGGGCGGCACGGTGATCCAGTGGATAGCACTGTGGCCTCACAGCAAGAAGGTCGCGGGTTCAAACCTTGGTCGTCCCAGACTTTCTACGTGGAGTTTGCATGTTCTCTCCGTGTCTGCGTGGGTTTCCCCCACCATCATGTTAGGTTCTTCACTGATAAACATCTGGAGCGGCTGCCCACTGCTCCCTTGAGGGATGGGGTAAATGCAGAGAATAAATTTCACAACATGTATGTGACAGTAAAGTATCTTCTATCTCCTATCTTGATTCCTTACTCCAGCTGTATGCCCAAGATATTATTATTATATATTATAGCATAGCAGTGATAAAAAGTTTATTTTCATCTTTCAAGTAGACACATGATCAAACTCTGCACAGAAAGTGACACTGCTATACTGTGCGGTATTGTGGTACTGAACTTGCCATTCTGGGACTCTGCCAGTTTCACTGAAAACACACATAAAAATGTGCACACGTGTGACAGTAGGTATAAGAAAGATCAAGGTAACCCTCAAAGTGAAATAAAATAAATGTTGCTGAACTATTCTGCAATGCAAACATGCATCAAAATATTGTGTGTGTATATATATATATATATATATATATATATATATGTATATATGTGTGTGTGTGTGTGTGTGTGTGTGTGTGTGTGTGTGTGTGTGTGTGTGTGTGTGTGTAAATGGAAGTAGAAGGAAGGCTCTGGCTTGGAAGGAGAAGTGGTGTTTGTGTGCATTACAAAGGCAGCATGCAAAAAACTTAACAGTGCTATAAAACATCTGAAAAAAAAACAGAATATAAAATTGAGACAAAAAAAATGAATAGGCTACCTGTTCCAAAACTGAATTGGACACGTTCTTCCTGTCTCCACAAATCTAACCATCCGCTGGGTCAGAGAGGGATTCAATTAATTTAGCAGAGAATGTTGTCTCTTTCTCCTGCTTCTTAAAAGATTATCTGCAATTATCTGTGTGTTTGAGAGAAAGAGGATAAAGTCGAGTCTGAGCTTTCTACTGGAGCTTAGGGATGAAGTCAGACTGTTGGTTGCTTGCAATTTTGCTCAACTATTGCTGAGGGACGCCAAGGTTGTTTGCCTCTGCCTAGAGGAAAGAGGGACCTCTGCTGGACATTTGAAGTAATTTGCAACCCGATAAGGTTTTATTTGTCCAAAAGACAGACACATCTCATTCTTCTAATTTGAGCCTATGTAAGAACTGAATGATTAAGAATTGCTTCGCAGGTTACTTGCTGTATGCTGATTACATGCCACATCACCACAAGAGGTTTCACTTATTCTGGATGAATAGAGGCCTGCTCAGTTTAAAGTAGTGCATTATGATGGGAGTCACAAACTCCATGTAAAATGAATAATACAAGTTGCAACAATACTAACAGCTATGAGGGATAATGTCAATCACTTTGCCTCAGAAGGTCTAATCAGGCAGATGGGGAAACACCTGTGTTGGTGGACTTTAGGCTTGCAGGAGCTTTCAAAAGACCTTGCACAAATAACTACGCACTTAATATTTTTAAGTCGGTTTAATAGTGAGGTAGCCAATCCATTAGTGAGATATTTTAAATGCTTTATGGAAACAAACAAGAGCACCAAACCACTCACCTGTCATACCAGTTCCCTCTTGCTTTTCCAGAGTGTACAAACAAGACACAAAACATAAACGTCGAACAAACAGAAAAAGAAATGCTACTTTTACTATCTATTTAGCCACATATAGGCTAAACTTTTATGCTTTCATTGGCTCCAGTGTAGCTGGCAAACCGGGATGATAGGTTGACGGTCTTAAGTTACCACAGTAAATGATTTATAAATGGGTCAGACTTACAAACCTTACAAAATAAAAAGTCTACCTTCCAAATTATTTATTTGCAGTATAAGCGATATTTTAGTGGATTCAGGTTAATGCACAGGTACAGTAACTAGGCCTACCTCTGGGACAAACAGCACTTTGTAATAGAAAGCCTCAAACTGTTTCAGCATACTTGGATGACAATAAGAATCCAACACATCTTTGTAGTAAGTTACCGTCCACGTTGTTGTCCACCTTCCAACCTAACGTTATGCTTCAGACACACCGAAGTCGGAAGAGTCTGATGGGTGTGGCTGGATGTCAACCTCCGCCCACCCACAGGCTGCAGTGAGGCGGCTCACCTTGAAACGCTTTCGCCGCCAGTGTCTGTCCCAAGCTGTGATGTTACGTTAGCTAATTGCTAACAGAAACATGGGCAGCTTCATGGATTACGCCTATCCAGCTGGAGATGAGAGCGACGCCAGCAATGATGAGTGGGACATTGGGTGTTCGGATAAAAAGTCTCCTCGCATCAAGGTTAACTTTAGAAAACCTTCTTCATCTTTTCTCAACCCGAGTTATATGCTGCTAGAAGTAAAACGTTAGCTAGTAGAGTAGCTAGCGTAGCTAACGTAAGTCAAGCTATCTTTAACTTAGGTAACGTTAGCAAGTTAACGCTCTGCGCTGCTGCTTGTTTTGCGTTATTATAGATACAGGAGAAACCCCATAGGCATGGCACAAGCTAATTATGATGAAGTAGTTTAATTTGTAATTGCTACACTACAATAACTGTAGTGGAAATCATGAGGAGGGTAAACTTTGCGCCACTTTGCGGCTCCTTTTCGCCCTTTGACGGTCACTCGCAGTTTGAAGCTGCAGAAGCAAAGTTCGACTCGAAGTGAAGTATAATGTCAAAGTCTGTGGTAAATGTAACCAGGTAACTCTACTACGTGCTAAGGTAATTGCTTAACACTAAATTAACATAATTAATCATTCACCTAGGCTACATTTGGTCTCACAACTATAAAGTAAGGGTTCATCTGGGGCTCTGCAAAATTATAAAGGTCATATTTCAATGTTTTGTCATTTTACAGAATCAAGTATTTATGGCTGAATCAAGAAAATATTCATATATTGATATTGAAAATAATTGTTAGTTACAACTCTAAACTAATTACTTTAATTGTGCCTTTATAGTTATCACAAACAGTATAAAGAACTAATGTTATGTTAGTTTGTAGTAAGAAATTGGTTAGTCACCTGTCCCACAGCTAATGGCAGGAAATATGTCTGCTAAATATTGGTACACATTCCCACATAACCATTATTCGGGATATTGGAGTGATTATTATTTATTGTTGTATTTCTATATTGCTGTGTCCTGATTCATCGCTCTGTTGACACAGGGTTTGGATGCTGTTGTACCAGATGCAGAAGATAATGTGTCATTGCTGAAAAGAGCCATCAGTAAAGGAGACATTGAGGCAGTTAAACAGCTGTTGGACAATGGCAAGTACTCTCTTAACACTTCACGTGTGATCAGGGTTCACTTGGATAGCTTTATCCATTTCAACTTTATAGTTAGCTTTAAATACTGATTATAAGATATTGGGCCTCATGCAAGGGGGCCGGTCCTCACTGATTACAAAAACACAACTTCATTCACAGATTTTAGTGAAAGAGGGGAGCGCCTCTGAACGTGTCGCGTGTCCAGATTGCACCAAATGCGACACTGCAGTCCCCTGGGTCTGCAGCAACACACACCCCATGTGGGAGGTCGATTGGATGGAACAGTTCTCAACACATAATCGAAATACAAACAACCACACAGATCTTTTCATTGCCTCACTTAATTTGATCCTTTTGGTGTGGACAGGCATCGACGTGGAGACCAGGCTTGGCTTTGAATGGACTCCTCTGATGTGTGCTGTCAATGTGGCCAATTATGACCTGGCCAAACTGCTACTGGACAGAGGGGCCAGTGCCAACTTCAGCAAAGGTCAGACCAATATGGGTCACTATCTGTAGGGGGGGGTATCTTGTCCAACCAGACCTTATTCTCACTAAGCTTATGGAGTAATGGATGGTGGTGACGGGTGGTGATGGAGCAGTGGACAAGACACATGTCTTTGGTGTGTAGCTTTGGCAATACTATTGTTATACATTCATGCCAATAAAGCTGAATTGAATTGAATTGAATTGAGACCCCTAGTTGCTCCAGAGGCGTGCGACCTCTGACATATTTAGCAATTGTAAGTTGATTTTGATAAAAGTGTCAGCTAAATGACTTATTATCTAATTATTTATGTAATTATTTATGGAGAAAGAATGATACCTCTGGAAATCCTGAGCTTAAAACCACCTCACGAAATAGACTTCCTGAATTATTGGCTTTTGTTTGAGTAAAGACAAGTTTTCCATTGCTTGTTGGTTTACATTGTAGTAATTTCCCCAGGTCAGGTTGTCAAGATTACATTTACTGCACTGGAGGGAAAGTATGCCATAAAACAATAATGGCTGAACACAGTCAACCAAAATGAAAGCATTGGCAACAAAGTAGAGAGAAGTCCCCTGGAATGTCTTGCCAATTGTGCCAACTGTGAGTTACCGCAGTTGGCACATGTGTGGTATTGGCAAGAGTGGAAAATTTTTCCTTTTGTGTTTATTTGAAGAAAGGAAAAAAAGAAGACATATAAATAAATAATGTAAGCATTCAAGGATATTCTGGTACTACTTGTGCAGTATTGGACTATATAAACAACGGTCAAAAGGAACATTAATAACAAACTGTATGGCAGCAGTATGCCATTGTAGTAACTAATCTGCCTAATCCAAAGAAGAAAAACATGTGATGGGCAGTTATTATAAAATTAAATCTAACCCTAACCTGTGAAACCAAACCTTAAACATTTTGTCAATAATATAATCCATATCTTAGAAAGAGAAGATAAGCAAGTATCACTCCAAAGTTTCACAGATGTGGACACAAAATAAATTAAATCAAATCTATAGAGCATATTGTCACTCAGATTAATTCTTTTTTGAATGGGAGGTTAATGTACATACAAGTGTAGGCTCCGCTGACCTGTGTGATCCCTCACCCGCCACCTTTCATTAAACAACTAGGGCAGATAGTTTGATTAGGCAACAGCATTACATTGCTGCCTTCCAGGCTTGGATATCAAACAGCCATACCTAATCCTCCTGGTGGTCCCTCTTGCGTTGGTGTCAAGCTATCCTTCCCTGTGGCACATTTTCTTAATTTCCTCACCTGCTACAGCCAAAGACCAGGGGACCAATCGCGCCTCTGCACCAATACACTTCATCTGACATTACTTAATAATGATGACGCCAAAGAGGAACTCTAGCAGAAACACACCGCTGATCCTTTGAGTTGTTTTTAGTTCATGCACACTGCACCCTCATCCCAAAGCAAGAGAAATTAAAGGCATCTGTTGGATCGAGGTCAGTCTGGGTAAAATAAGCACGGGGGGAGAGCTCTTCTGTGTTAACAAGTTGGCCATGAATCCTGTTGGAAAGATGCAGTTATAGATCCCCCCAGAAACATTAAACGTTTTTGTCGTTTAGATAAGAGTTAGTTCAGTAATGCAAAATGTCTCATCTGTAAAGGGTGAAATGATGACTGAATGAGAACTTCACGCACTAAATAATATGGTCTATGGTGAAAGGATTAGGTCGGGTAACTTTTGGCATTGGATTGTAATATTGGAACTGAAGCTTGTCACTATAACGTCTGGTTAAATCATGTCACTGATTCCATAACGGGAGGCAGTTTGGCAGAGTTAAACTTTATGCCAATGTGCAGTGAAACTGTAGAGCAATTACACGTTGAAGCTTTTATGTGATCACCTTATGTTCCTGCAGTTAGTGCTGAAACGATTAGTCGATAGACAAAAAATAATTGACAACAAGTCTGATAGTCAACAAAATGTTTATATGCCAAACATTTGCTGATTCCAGGTTCTCAAATGAGAGTATTTGTCGCATTTCTCTGTTTTATGTCATTGTAAATGCAACGGCTTTGGACTGCAGGTCAGACAAAATAAGCAATTTGAAGACATTACCTTTTGCTTCGGGAACATGTGGTGAGCATTATATTATGATATCTTATAGACCAAATTAGTTACTTGCTGTGTGAGTGTTTTTTAAGTCCTTTTTTTATTGCTGCATTCCTGTCACTGTTGCTGCTGCTGGTACAATAAATTATTTTGAGACCACTACATTCTTAATTTTCCACAGCACTAGTCATGCTGTTGATATCTGATGTCAATTAATTCTCAGAATCCAATCCAGAACGTCGAGTTAAACTGTGTGTGTGTGACTGATTTCACATGGTCTCGGCATCTGATGCTTGAGGCGGGGTGAAGGAAACAATTAAACAGAAGGATGACGTGTGGTCACATCCTGATGGCGTTTGTCAAAGCAGCGAGGCTGAGTGGAGAAATGCATGAGTGATTGATAACGGTCACCATGCTGCTGTCATACCCTCTCTCCAATTCTCAGACCTTAGATTTATTTACTCCAGTCCTCTGTAGATGCAAACCAGGCAGTCTGGTTTACACCCACACACACATTATATAAACACACACACTTGCACAGAGATATCGAGCCAAACATGCACAACCACAGAAAAACAGGAACCCACATACAGATGAGGCCCATGTATGTATGCGTACACACACACACACACACACACACATACCCAGTTAGATACACGCTGTGATACATACAGGTTGGGGACACAGTCATTAGCGGAACAAAACAGGAATTGAGTATATTGCCATGGGTCCAGTCTTATCAGGATGAGATAAGGAGACAACAACTCTGAAGTCACTCAGTCCCATAAAGGCTGCCACACTTCCTGATTCCAGATAAACTGCTATCCATCTCCATCACCAGGTTATCGGCCTGAGTTTTTTCTTTCCTTAATACAGCATGATGTATGACCTCATTGTGGTGGAAAAAATAGTAAATCTCTTTCCTCTAAATTTGTTTTGCTAAATGGTGTAATTACGATAAACAGTAATGAGGATTTTATACTCAATCCACATCATTCTCCAAAAACTACATGAAATTGGGCATGAAATAACAGGAGAGCATTTGTCCGTTCAGACAAAAAGTTTGGCGTTGCAAGGACACATGGTAAATGACGGTTTTGTTGTTGACCCCATTGCATTGTTGCATTTTTGTACATTATCATAGCATATAGCCTATATTCAATAACGTTATGAAACTACTCCTAACTGACCAAAATACACACTTCAATAATGGGCATGCTACTTCTGACTTGAAGCAATTCACTAAGCATTTTAACTTTTAAACAGCTCACTAAAACTAATTGGTAGTTGAGGAAAGTTGAACGCCAGGTTTAGACAGGACACCGCTGGCTTGTGATCTGTATTGATAGTTTTGATCAGCATGAGCAAATCTGGGAAGAAAACACACTGATAATCTATTATTAACTAAATGATGGATTATGTGTAGGGTTTTGTATCAAGAGTCAGTTCCAAGTTGGAATCTGCACCAAATTTCCAAGAACCATGTACTCGATTACACGTGCATTTCGATTCTGCTTATTGGTTCCTAACTTTTTGCCATACTCCTGATTGAAATGCGGTGAGCATTTTACAGTCCATAAAAGTTATACTTCTCTGCAGGACCTGCTTTGCTGAAGTAACGTCACGTCATTTGTTACATCAACAAAGTCTGCAAGTACTTTTGTTTACATTCCTGGACCGTGGCGAACTGCAGCAAACACTCAAAAGTTTGGCTTCTTTTTTTCACTTAAAAAGAGAACACAGCAGAATGGAACAACTGCAATAAGGATATTTAATGCAAGGAAGGCAGTAACTCTTATGATGAAGCATTTACTTCAACATGGCGTTAATATGAAGAAACACACTCTGTTTAATATGTTGCAGTCTCCCAGATACAGCCAATGCTAACAATAGCAACGTCTCACGCTCGGGTATAAAACACAGATGAGCTGACATTCACTTTTTTATATTGAAGGTAAACAAAAGATGTCTGCAAATGATTCCAATTTACATTTTTCTTAGATACGAGTCCCCAGAGACGCCCCTCTACTACAGAAACTCCTTTCACTTTAGCCATGAAGGGGAAGATAAGCTAGGAGAAAGTGGATGAATGTCTCCAAGCGGTGACAAGATTTGTGGTGAAGGGGTTGGAATCAGAACCGAGATTCGATAACAACCGGATTCAATAAGTAGTATCACAATCGATAAAATGGAAATGATACCCAACTCTTAATTATGTGATATAAATGATTAAATATGCATCACATGCTTGCCAACTTGTTTTGATTTTCTACTGTTGTATTTTGATGAGACTATATAAAATATAAATATAATAGTACCTCATTAGGTGATACAAGTACTACCTCCCCTGCTTGGCCACTGTAAAATTTAATCTTTGCTGCACTAAACAATTAATGAATTCTCTGACATCTGTTCGTAGAAATACAGACTACATTCATATAAAACAAAGTTCTCTTTCAACCCTACATTGTCGGACTCTTCATAAAGCTTATAGGTTTTTCCCAGCTTCAAAAAAGAGCTGCAATCTTTTGCATCAAAATTATGAGAATGAATCGGTCAGAAAAAAATTTAAAATAAATAAAAATTTTATGTTATAGATAAGTGATGAGGCACTTCCCATACTAACGCGTTCTTGTCCACAGATCATTGGACATTGCTGATGGCCACCTGCACTGCGTCTGCCAGTGAAGACAAAATTGCTCGCTGTGTGGAGCTTCTGCTTTCCAGAAATGCTGATCCCAACATGGTTGACAGGTGAGGGCGGGGGGTATAAATGTGTTTCAGGTCAAAATGTTGGTAGAATTTTCAGCAGAGTACGCACTGTCACACCCCTAATCATGTAGGCCAAGTAAAAACGGTCTAGACCTGACTTGAACAGAGGAGGGAAAAAACAGAGGTGCTGGATTAAATTTCCTTTGATGTTTCTCGTTATGTTTAGCTGCCATGTGGTAGCATTATGCACCACAGTGCTACATACAGTGTGTGTATATCTGTGTGATTTGTTTGGAATGTCCTGTTATGGCATGTGCATGTACAGACGGGTATCAGGCAGACAGACAAACAAACACACAGTGTAAGAGGATTTTAGAAAGTTTTTTTACAGGCTTTGATCCAACCCAGTGAGCACGGTCTTGGTTAATTTGTAGGTTAAAAGCGGCCTAGGCATCTAGATTAAAGGTACAGGCCAAATAATTTTGTTAAAATGTAAAATTTCTGTAGGCATACATACAGCAGTAGTTTCAACAGCATTTTGGTGTGGCCCTTTTCCGCAAAGTTATGACATATAATACTTTAAACCTGATGTCTAGATGTCATTTGACCTGCACATCACCATGTCAATGCCACTAGCAACCAGCTCTCCATCGAAACCAAGTAAGTGTTTGTTGGTCTGGTATGTTCATCCATCATTATGTGTATTTGTTTAAAAAAAAGACATTGTCTTTCTGCATTCTTCAATAATCTTGGAATTCATTAGCTCTCTGAAAGTAGCTTTCAGCAGAATAATGCATGATGGTGAATTTTGCTCTGATGCCAAAAGGTTTTCTGTCCTGTCTACACAACAACTAAAAGTGTAAGGGGACATTGTCCAGGCACAACTAATGACATTAGGAAACTTAAAATATAAAGCAAACAAGAACATCTGAAAAAAATTGAAGTACCAAATGCAAAAACTGAAGCATCCATCTGTTCAATCCATGCGACTTTGACCTCTGTTCAGTTATCACTGTCCTCATGGCCAGCATCAGCACATCTATACAGGGTGCCACGATAACTTCACCACACAGACTAATGTCAGAAATATCGTTATAGTTAACAAGTAGACTACATGAGAAGTGACACGCACGTCTCTGTGAATGGAAGTGACTTTCTAGAAACACTTTAAAAAAAACTATGGCGGAGTGAATTACCCTACAACACAATGAAGCAGCCATCTTGACATGTAACCTAACAGGTAATCTTAGCTAGAGGTTTCTTTTGATTTTAAATATTTTTCATCATATAAATTAGGAAATGTGATGGGCCAAGTTTGGGATCCATCAGCCATTGCAGACGCTATAAAATCTGGTTCCCTGTTCTGGTGAGGAACATGAAACGTTCCATCTTGTGGAAAAGAATGAAGGGAGGTCAAGCACTTTTACTGTTACCATCTGTGGATTTTTGCTGTGTCAAAGGGAGGATTCAGCCCCCAGTGGCTTTCTTGTTTAGCTTTCCCTAATCCCTGCCACTCTGTCACTGCCAGTATGCCATTACATGCACGACACACACCGCCTGAAACCCCCTGATGACACACATGGACACGCTGATGCGTTAAGATTGATTGGTTCCTTCCCAGACAAAATATTTGAAGCAAGGTAACAAGACACAGGAGGATGAAGATGAGGGGAGGTGGTGAGGAGGAGGAGGGGCCAACAGTCCTAACATCCAGAGCAAAAGAAGAATATGAGGTTCATGTGGGTGCAGAGAGTAAACCACCACCTCCTCCTCATCGCCTCTTACGTCTGAATATCAAACCAATGATTAACACCAGCTGCTCGTTCCTCCGCCGTAGTGTAAACAAGCATTGTCGGCCATCTCTCAAAGTCATGCAGGAGCGCGATGTGGGGTCCATTGCCTCCACGTGTCCCTTTTTTTCACCTTCACTGTACTGGTCTGTGTTGATCTTAGGCGTCTTTTACACCTTGCATAAAAATGCATTTTGGGTGATCGAACTGCGATTGGATAGGGCTTGTCACAATGCGTCTTGATTTACACCTGTACTTTCATGGTGTCGACATTGAACTAGGGCTGGGCAATAAAACTATAATGATAATTATCACAATATAATTTTCCTCATTAACAATATAGTAAATGTTCAGTATATTTGATTTGAATTACAAACACATTAGCACTAAATCTTTCTATTAAAATATTTTGTTGAGGAAAAAAGATTTACAACTATGATTAGTAAAAGATTTTATCACAATAGTTTTGAATGTTCTACCTCAGTTTTGTTAATTGTCAAGTGTTGTCACATTCTGACCATAAAGAAAAAGTTTAACCACATAATTGACCATCTGGTTTCTTCAATTTTTCTTCATTTTTGCATATTGCTTGTTAATATCCTGTATATTTTTTTCATTTTTTCCCCTCAATTAGTACTATTGTATTATTTTGTATACTTGTACATTTTTTTTTTTATCTTTTTACTTTATCTATATTTATATTTCTATATTTATGTTCTAAAGCACCAATATATCAAGGCAAATTCCTCGTATATGAAAATGTTCCTGGCAATAAACTAGCCACAGTTTTCCACAAATAAAAGCGCATACAGGCAATGTGTCCATGCATTGTTGCACATGAATGCACTTCAAGACAACATGCTCATGTTTTTGGTGAGCATAACATATCCGTTTGTGAACATGAAGTCCCACACTGTTGAGATAAACTCAGTTTACACTTTTAAAATAACACAAAGGAAGAAGAAAGGTGATCAAAATAAAATTAATCAGCTATTTTGATAATTGATTAATCGTTTAATTTTTTAAAGTAAAAATGTTCTTTTTTTAAATAGTGTTTTTAAAGAGCAGAACAAACAGGCAAACAAAACTAATCAATCAAAAGAAACAAACAAACACCAGCTCAGGCCCATATAGATAAGAAAAAATAAAATAACCATAAACAAATGACCCTCTGGGTTACAGTAGTGTGTGGTATGAGCAGTCAAGAAAATCCCTGCAGCATGATATTAGAGACACCAGGTTCTACATTTTTCAAATAGGGTTCCCACACTTCATAAAAATGGTCTGTAAGGTACTCTAATTGCACTAAATCAAACGTATCTCTTTGCCAGCCTTTAACAGTTGGTATTTTTTCATCAATCCGCTGCAATCAATATTCTATAAATATTCTTCCTCGCTGCATAAGTAAGAATACAATACAACCTCTTAATATGTTTTGATGTTAAGCGTCGGCTTGGGAGGCCCAATATGAGAGACAAAGGGTCCATCCCCAGTTCTAAATCCAATATCTTTTCTATTTTGGATAATACATTAGACTAATACATTTGCAGTTTTGAACATGACCAAAAACAGTGAGTTCGGGTACCAATTTCTGTCGTGCATTTAAGGCACATGGGTGAGATAGCAGGATTGACGTGATGCCTGCGGTTGGGGGATATGTGCACTCTATGTATACTCTTTAACTGTGTTGCTTTGGCACAATTGCAGACTGAAACTGATTTAGCATATCTCCAGACCTCTCTCCACTCGTCATCATCAATTGTGACATTTGGCTCTCCCTCCCATGTGCCTCTAAGCCTCTGTAAACCAGGGGGTGTGAGACAAATAGCTTTATAAAATAGACTCACAGATATCTCTGTCTATCTGAGCTTCCACGGTTCTCGCTTAAAGAGGTGGTATTATGCTCATTTTCAGGTTCAAAATCTTATTTAGGGGTTGTACCAGAACAGACATCTTACTTGTACAAAATCTTTGTTGGGAGTTGCACATACGCAGTTCCCAGGTAAGGACTACTAGCCAATCAGAAGCATCAGAAGGGCGGGTTGTAAGAAACAAGGTAGTGTGATCCAACTCAAAGCCGCTTATTGCTTCAGACTGCGACCGTAACCTAACAGATGGTATAAGTTACTCACAATTCCACAACCAAACAACATCATTGTTCCACATTTTACAATAAACCACTAAAAAAAAAATCACCATATTTCAACTCAATTTTACATAAAAAGTTACGTCATGTTAGTATTATAGCTATAACTTTAGCTGTGTTACAATGTAACTTCACAGACTGTTCAAGCGCTTTGTTTATTTTAAATATAATTCACAACCAATAAAGCATACTTACCGGTTGTGATTGAGAATTTCCAGGCCCAAACAGAGTCGGTGTTGCATCGTCTTAGGACTAAACGTTGCCGCTCTATGCTGCCTTGCTGAAAAATGCTACCATAGCACAGATCGATAGACTCGACTCTACTCGGCCCTGCTCCGTTTTCCATTGCAGGTAGTATCCAGAGATAGTACGTAGCTTGTCATCATAGCGACGTCACACACACCTGCCGTGACGTAACGTTAATATTCAATGCGACACACACACCAGCGATCCACACAGCTTTCTCTTGTTCAAGTTAAACCGTTTCAACATTCCTCAGAATGTAAAGACAGATAAGCGGTATGAAAACCTTCCAGCTGTGTTTTCCTCTGCCGTTGTTGCTGCAGCTGTCTGTGTGACGGCGGGAGCAGAGGGCTCTGTGAGCGGGCGGCTGGCCGGCCTCACACGCTCCTCCCGCGGGTTGGCGCAGGCTTCCCCCGCCGCCACTTGCGGAGCTCCTCAACTTCGGAAATATTCAAGCACATTTTTGTTCCGCCATTACTTCTCGTAAAACTGTCAATATTTGAAATCTACACAGCTGATTTCTCACCTCAAAACTTCTCAGAAGTGGATTTAGAGAGAGATGGGAACTCCCTTTGGGCTGGACTTTGGATTTTTTCACTTTGCAAACCTGTTATATGCACAAAAGAGAGATAACTCAATAAAGGAGAGGGGAAAAGCCAAAAAGCATAATACCACCTCTTTAAAGTAGTACTGTGTAAGATATAGTGCCTTATCTTCAAATAACGAAAGAAGTCATGTCTGGGGACAGCATATTTCTCAACCATTGGATCAAATGTCATAACCACATTATCTGAGAGCAAGTCCCTCAGTCTATGAACACCATTATCCCCCCACCGTTTAAAACCAATATCAAACATCCAGGCTGGAAATCAGGATTATTCACAATAGGGGTGAAAATAGATGTGGACTTTGACCTTCCCTCAAGTCGACAAACCAATTGCCAGGCCCTAAGTGTATTGAGCGTAATTGGATTATTACAACTCAGTCTGACATTTTTAAGTTTCTTAAAAAACAATAAGTCCCTTAGCGGGCACTTTGAAAGGGAAGCCTCAACTCCCAACCAAATACAATTTGGGTTGTTTACGACCCAGACATAAATATACCTCATGTGAGTACACAGCTGATATATTCTAACATTTGGTAAATCTAGACCCCCTACAGAACTTGGAAGCTGCAATGTATTCATCTTAAATTTTGGTCTGCGCTTGTTCCATATGAAGGAGCTTAGCCAGCCATTCAAATCCTTCATCACCCTATTTGAAAATATGATCGGAATCATTTGAGCAGGGTACAACAATTGAGGTAGTATATTCATTTGCCCAATTGTTGAGGTTATGAATATGCCTAGAGATACAAAACCTGCCAGAGACCACTTAAAGGGGAAGGCAGGTAAGGCAGCTGGTATCGCATTAAGACTCCCAAGTGGCATGGCTTCAGACTTGTGCTGGTTTCATCTTAAATGTAAGGAATTGCTGCTGTTTTTATTCATTTATGACAGTAAATGAAGAGTCTTTGGGTTGTGGACTGTTGGTTGGACAAAAGAAGCAAATTGAACACATCACTTTGTGTGTTGGAAAATAGTAAGTTGTAGACATAAAATCCTGGTTTAAAAAGGGGTCACTGTTGCATTAAACCTGGAACATGCTTCTCCAGACTGAGACAGTTGCATGACTTTTCTACTTGTACAGATTTTGTTTATAGGTTTACACACCTACACCTGTGGTCTCTCTGGTCTCTCACTACAAACAAACCGGCTTGCCCTGCCTCTCTGTCTCTCTCTGCCTGTCTGCTCCCCTGACTTTCTCCATCAGCAGTATTTTTATAAAGCCTCCCAAAACACACAGGAGTTTTTCAACTGCAATCCGTTATCACTACCTGTTAATGGTTGTATTGGCCCTTTTTTTTTAAAGATATTTCAACAGGTTAAAAGGACTGGGTGAGCTATATTCAGCCACAACAAAAATATAATGCTCATGTCTAAAAATCAGTTCATTTTAAGAACCTTTTAGTCACAAGTAGTGAGGTTGAATCGCTTTTTTGGCAAGTGCAAAACTGCATAGGCTATAGGGGCTGTATTGGCCATTTAAATGTATTGCAACTAGGAATAAGGACTGATTAAACTATAATCTGTCTTTTCGGCAACTGCAATACTACAAAACTCCATATTTCAACTGGTTATAAAAGGACTGGATTAGTTGGCACAGAGCACGCAAACATAATGTCATATGGATAATTGCAAGAGAGACACTTTCTTTTATTTTATTTATAGCCTAACCCAGCTGTCAATCATGTTAAAGACTACAGTCTATTTTCCAAATATAGCCTAAACAAAGATATTAAACATAGGCCAACCAAACACAGATTTCATCGGCAACAATAGGTTAATTTATGTATAATTTATTGCTTATAATAACGTTTTGTCAGGCCTGATAAACTGCAAACACTTCAACTGTGATAATTTCGTTACAAGAAACATTAATGTTTTACAAAGACAAATATTTGCTACCACAGACAAAGTGATGCTTATTTGCACGTTATGACTGTTTGAGATAAAAGCAGCTGTAGGTGTAGGCTATAGATACTGGGCGTTATAGCTTTATCACGATGCTCTCGCGGAGGGCAATCAGTTTTCGGCAGATGGTGCATGAAGAGGAGGGGCTGTTCAGAGACGGGTCCGTTGTCAATGAGAGAGGGAGGAGCGAGTAATGGACACCTTTCAACGGTCCAAATAGGCTTAGTTGTCAAGGGAACACTCTCAGAATGCTGCGTTTTTTTTTGAAAATGGCGCACATCAGTCCGACTGTCTACGAGTCCACCCGACTAGACATGTCAAACTCTAAAGCCTCCATACGTCTGACACCGACGAACACCGACTGACGCCGCACACTGATCCAACAGTTGGTGTTGGTTGGAGTCAGTCGGCGTTTGTTGGGGGGCAGTGTGCAAGCAGCTTAAGACTTGAAATCTGACTAAATTTCACAAAAATGAGGACATGACTTGGTGATGTGAGACTTAACGTACTTAAGATTAGAATCCCTAAAGACTTGACTTGACTGAAAGCAAAAACTTTTCTTTCTGAACAATACAAAAATGCGTAACCACACATTTTGCAAGACATCTTTCCAAGCTTGCATATAAATGTAGTCCTTGGGATTTTTAACATATTTCAGGATTTACTTTGTGGAAGCCATTTTTAGATTGGTGTGTTTGTCTTGGAGCTGTGAGTCAGGTGTTTCTGGAAGTCATTCTTCTTGCTGTCCTGATGCCAGGAATGATGTTTATTCTGAATTGTCTGCGTATCAATCAGCTGTCTATTTGGAGACTGGCCAAATCTCACAGTCTGAAGGACACACAAAACACTGAAACAGTATGTGAGTAACCTTGGTACCTATCTAACATTAAAAACACCCTTGGGAAAATACAGTGGCACAGGACATGAAAGCAGAAATAAATAACGCTCTATATCCAAAGAAATTGTCATACACGTCACAGCCATTGGTTCTTTTGTTTGAATCCCGTAGAACATTAACTTTTGATTTGTTGGAATTTATTAGAGGATGATATGGCTGTATGTACGGCTTACATGGTGTTCGAAACCCAACAATGTTCACACTAGTTTGACATCACCTTTATCTAGGAGCATATTTTCAGTTCAAGATAATTTATTAGTACAAAAGTCAACATTTCATATCAACATATTACCACAGACAAGACCAGGACATTTCAACTCAGAGTGACTAAGCAAAACGCTAAAATGTATTATTATTTATTAGGGATTGTACTGGAAATGTTGGATATCAACAAATAGACTGCTTTATGGATTTAAAACATTTTTGCATTTTAAGTATCAAGTTTTATTGGGGATTCAGTTCACTGGATTAGTACAGACATCATCTTCTGGTTATCTGAAATGCTTTTTAATTTAATATCTACAAAGTGCACTGTATCATATCAATGCTGTCATGTTTTTATAATATTTATATACATAATTTGAGTTTTGAAAAATCAGCATTTTGCGTGTCTCAACTGGGAAAAAACATAGCGACGTTTTCTTCTAATGTTTACTAAATGTTTTGCTGTAAATTAACCTTTTACTGTATTAAAAGACCTGTCAATCAAGCTGATAGTGAATGCTCTGTAACGCATCCCTATCCTATGTTTTGTTGGACTACCCTTTGTTTACAAATGAGTTATTGATTGCCCCTTCTTTCATTCTTGCTGTGTTGCTCTCTTAGTTTCAGCCAAGTGATAAATTGCCCCTGGACTGAACCAACCTTTAGATGGATGTATTTTTCTCACCTGCTGTGAGTCAGAAGTGATAAGATACACTAGAAGTATTGTGGCAGAGGTTATTGATATACAGGCCTTGTTCAGATAGAAGCAAACGCATGAAGGCAACAGAGGAATGACTAATTGGTAAGAAAGGTCAAAGTTGTTAAAACCAAGTCGTCCATTTAACAATTTTTGGCTGTTGAAGGACCCCTTTAACCAGTGTTTTTGTGTGCGGTTTCAGGATGCTCTGTAACTACTACAGTGGATTACCCTGCACACATCGTTATAGTTGTGTTTAAAGGAAGACTGCAATGGAAATGTAGTTATCAAATTGTCTCCCTCTTTAGACTTAAAACATGTCTCTGGACACCAGTCAAGGCAGAAAAAACAAAATGGCCACATAAACTATTCAAATTACTCATGTAGCATAATCCACCTCCCCTCTATTTATCACTATGTTCCAGACAATTGTCGCTTTGCAAATGAATAGATAAATGAACTACTTCTGCCTGAGCTTTGTAGCTACTGTACAAGGAGATGCCGAAGCAACTCAGAAGTACTATATTGAGATCTGTTATGAAAGAAGTGTTTGGAAGATAATAAATATACAAATTAACAACTGGAATGGTTTGAGAAGTTTCTATAGACTGTGGGTCTCTATGTCCATCCATTGTCAATGCCATGAATGCAAGTTGTCTACTAGGACGGCAGCTAACGATTAATTTTTGTTATCCATTCAATTGGTCAGAAAATTGATCAGTTTTCTTAAGCTCAAAGTATCAAAGTGAATGGCTACTTATAATGTAGTGTTTGCTGCCACCTGGTGGTTTCTCTGTACTTTCCTCGTCATCCATCTCCCCCAAGTCCTCACCTCACCATTAATTTCTTTGGTTACCTTTTTACTTATTTCTTTCAAGCATTTTTCCAGTCCTCTCTTTGTACTCTGGTACCTGAGGTCTACATTTTATCTTGTCTGTACTCTTCCCACTTCTCATTCTCCGCTCTCTTCAATCGGCCTTAAACCATCCTTTGCTTATTAACTACTTCCCTTTTGCAATAGTTACCCGTCATCTGTTCCTGGTTTTGTCTTTATTCCCATCTCTGCTTTTTTGTTGCTTGTCTTTTTCAGGTCTCACATGACCTGCCTGATGCAGGCAGCCAGGAACGGTTACAGTAAAATCATCAACCTGCTGGTTTCCCATGGGGCAGAAATCAATGTCCAGGATGACAATGGATACACGGTGTTTCACTTTTTTTTTGTCAAGTCGCTTCAGTTGGAATATGCAGATCACACATACGCATGGACGTCACAAAGTGTCATTTGTTGGATACATTTAATTTAGATAACCTTTGACTTTGCGTATGATAAGTAACACTAATATTTTCTGTTAGGCTTTGTCCATAGCAGTGCAGTATGGCAGAGAGGAGGCAGTGCTGAAGCTCCTCCAGCTGGGGGCAAACCAAAGCATAAAGACCAAGGCTGGCAAGAGCCCTGCCGAACTGGCTGTGATCTTCAAACACTCACAGGTACCTGAAGTTCTTTTATGATGCCTTTCAGAAACTACATCTGCAGTTTGGTATTTTTGATGTAATGTATTCAGTAAAAAGACTAAACTTATCAGTGTCTAGTTAAAACATGGAAATAGTCCAATAAATCTGCATAAAACTAATGAAAAATGGGTCTTAATTTATTTGAGTAAGAAATTGGTTGATGATGGGGCAGTGGATAAGACACATGCCTTTGGTGTGAGAGGCCTGGGTTCAATCCTCACTGTGACACATCCACTAATGTGTCCCTGAGCAAGACACTTAACCCCACGTTGCTCCAGAGGCGTGCAAACTCATACAGCAATATACAGCAATTGTAAGTCGCTTTGATTAAAAGCGTCAGCTAAATGAATAAATGTTATGGTAATTTAAGAGAGTTTTTGTGTTGCATGAACACATTGTGAGGTTAGTGACATAAGTATGATGTACCACAGTACAGCACAGTATCTTCACACCAATGTCTGTTTGCAGATATGCAGAATTCTGGCCTCTTCATCCCACGCCTCGACTGTCGAGGCCTTCAGCTCCATGGAAGAGACCCTTGCAAAGTTCTTCAAAACTAACTCTGAACCGCCACCTTCCAAGGAAAAGTGAGATGACCTGAGATTTGTATTCAACTCCTTTAGTGCTTATGCAGGTTTGACAAACACTATGTTAACATGCTCACTGAGGGCTCTACAGTGCCACCATTTTGCTCGCATATGCCCCTAAAAATCCTTACGTGCGAACCGGAAAAATGATTTACGAGCACAATGAGTACTGTAACTACAACCTACCATAATCCCGCCATGCCGCGCCGCTAATCGTTCAAAACACCCCGCCCCGAGTAGCGGGCAGGACGCGACGCCAAGCTGGTGTCAATCAAATAAGAGAAAATCATTGAGCTCGTCAATTTCACTTTTCGTCAACTGACCAATGACAGACTGGATGTGGCGGGACTTAGAAATGGTTCGACTGCCACAGTAAACTTTCAAATGTTGAACTCCTCCTGCATGAATAGTTCTGATTATTGATGAGATAGTAGCATTAACAAATTAAGAGACCAATGTAGGCTATTTTTCTTGTGCAAGGATTTAATGCATGAAAATGAAACTGCTGTTTTGTCAAACTGGAATTAATATTAGACTAGAGGTGAGCTATATAGTGTACTATTACATAAAATGACGATGCATATAGTAAAATTAAATAATTATTAACACACTAACAGTATACTGTTAGATTAAAATTTAATCTAATATTTTTATATTATAATAATATAAATACTAATACATGTTGTGTGAAAGAGCCTGTTCAGTGGAAAGATGCAGATTTCCACTGAACAGTGTGCCAGTATGTGATCCTTCTACCCGCCTCCTGCGAGCAACATGTTCCCCTTGTTCTGTTTTACTAATGTTATTGTAATACTGTTCAGTTGTCTTGTTTACATTAGGTGTGGGTTGTGTGGGTGCTGCTGGTGTGTATATAGTGAATCTGTCCCTGGTTCAAAAACTACACAAGCACCAATCACAGTAAAGTCTGTTTGTGATGAGTGATCAGTGTTTTAAAAGCTGTTTTAAATGTCAAATTTTCAAAACCTCTGTTTCAATATTTTAAAACGCTTTGACAATATTTTAAGGCCAATGCCGAGTGTACAGATACAAGGGACTTCACTTTCAGTCCTCAATGGTTTCACACCATAGTTGAACACTAGGAGAAGGAGCGCACACACATAAATATGTATATAATGAATAGTTTGTTAAACTCTGTGTTACTTGAACATTTTTCACTGTGCTCCTAAGTTTCTTTGTGTGCTCCTAAATCTTTTTTTTTTTTTTGTGTTACAATTTACTTGTAAATTGTAACACAAAATACACAATGAATTCATACAATGTTTTTCTTCTGTTGTCAAAGTAGCATCTCACCAGTCACTGCAGCCTGTGTGCTTGTTGCCCCCTGTTGGGTTTTCTGTGAACCAGTGCCTGTGCAGCAGGTGGTGTTGAACCATTGTTCAACCAGACATAAACAATAATAAACTTTTTGCATGTTTAGTCTTTTCAGGCACCGCCGGGAAGTTATCATCAGCTAAAAACATTTTATTTGAGCATGTCTGGCACCAGGAAAAACAGCATGTAAACGATTTAGATTTAGCCGTCTTTTCTCTCATGTCAGGATACAAAGACATTAAAAACCCATGTAACGCATTTCACATATTTTGAACATTGTGAGAACGAGAGGCTCGTTTGTAAAGCTTATCTTGTCAACAGCCAAATTGCAGCTGCGTGCACACTGCGGTTACTCTGATCTGTCTGAACTCGGTGACACCTTGGTTGCACCCACTTGATAACCAAAAGAGAAAAAGATGTTACTTCTTGCCCGACCACTTCTGTAGGGTCAAAGGTGCGATTTGGTCTGCTTATTCCAAGCCTTACACATAAATGATGACCTCTGTTGACAATATGCTGTTGCTCAGCGCAGCACAAATTAATATTTTTACAAACATTAACTACTTAGGAAGTCTTTATTCGTAAAGTTTTAGTGTGATTCCATTCCCAGGCTGGTTGATGCTTTGGTTAATACTTTGAAATAAATCAGTAGTCCTTTAAAAGTCAAGGTGAACTCTCTGCCATCCTCAGAGTAACCAAGCTTGATGACCTTGAGCTCCTCCTACACGGCCTTGATCTTGGCTACCTCACTGACATCATGACTGTAAGTACCGATTAAATGCTGGAATTCTTTTTCTCATATGTATATTTTTGAATGCACAGTGCCTTTTTTTTAATGTGAGATATTTATGTTCTCTTATCTCACTGATGCCAAGATAGTCAGCAGAGATAACATGCTGTTACACACAGTACAATGCAGTATTAAATCTGTGGTTGAGATAACGGTGATCCCAAATGTGTTGAGCACAGCTGCTGCATTGACAGAATGACATTTATGTGCCTGGGAACATGTCATAAGATGACTAGTTTACATATTTTACTTGGTGTTTAATAATGGATCTATTGTGCTGGATTTGCTTGGCCCGAATTAAACCGAGGGTCAGCTAAAGGTTTAGGCTCTGTCTGATATATAGAGGAGTGGGTTTGATGGGTGCAGGTAGATTGTCACTGAATGGCAAAGCCTCATGCAGGTACATCTGTTTCAGGTGGTGGGGTCAGGAGCAGCTATATAAGTTTTGATTTGGTAAATGCTGAGTGATGTTTGCTTTTTCTTAATCTGTTTTTCACATACACACATGCACAGGAACATGATATCACCTGGAGCTACCTGTCGACCATGGAGAAAGAGGACTTGGAGAAGGTAGAGGATGACTGTAACATCTGTTTGTCTGTCAGCTCTTTTGCTCGCTGATCACCTTCAGGGTGACACAGAAAGAGATAATGGTAGCTGCTGATGTCGCAAAAGTTCAGTAGAAATAAGGCTGTGAGAGATTAAACACATACCCTCTTTTGGCATTGTATTCTTTCAGTTAACTATATATCTGTAAACTTGGATAAACGTCAGATCTGATATTAGAGGTAAATAAATAAACTTTTGGTAATTATTACAAAGGCATGTCACATTTAACAGACAGAACTTACATCATAGTGAATTACAGACAAAATAAATTACACCTGTACATCAAGAATACTTCATGTCATGAAGCGGAGCAGTGATAGAAACGCCTTAAGTTTACCTTTGAACTCAATAAAGGATTTAGCGCTGTACATAACAATCACCTGATGAAGCACATTAGATTTCCACGCCACTGATATGTTGTGATAATAACAATAACACACGTTAATTGGGCTATATTAATTAAAACTTTTAATGTTTCTGACATGGATGTATTGAGTAATGCAGTATGATAATCACCGGCAAATGTATTTCTGCATCAGCGTGGGGCAAAGAAAACAACTGAAAAGATTCACAGACTATACAGTCAGTCATAGATTGTAATGTTAGTTTCAGCTGTTTTCTCACTCTCGTGTTCATGCTGCTTCACGTGTTCGTGGACAGCAGTTGTGCTACGTTGAAGCTATTTCCAATTCACAGAGCTCACGGAGCAACACGTTGTTGAGCCTGAAATACTCCCAAACTTTAGACGGTCGAAGGTGCGGTCTTGTAGCTGGAGCTTTTTTTCAGGGGAATCCCTGCTAACACCGGATGCAGCGACGCTTCGACGCACGTAATGCGAGTTGACGTATTTACGTAATCGATTACGTTGATGAATTGCACCGGCCCCAAAAGGATTATATAGCTTCGGGGGAGCTGAGAAATGAATATGTGTCACGTAATCACAGGTTGATGATTTTTCATATACAGTTGTGCTCAAAAGTTTGTATACCCTTGAAGAATTGGTAATATGTACCATGTGTAAAGAAAACATGAGGATGAGCAGGAAAAACACATGTCTTTTATCTCTTATGGGATTCACATTGAACTGTAGGTCATAAAACAAAACATGGCGACAAAGAAAAAAATGAACCGACCCCTGTTCAAAAGTCTACATACACTTAGTTCTTAATACTGTGTACTGCTTTAGCATCAATGACAGCGTGTTGTCTTTTGTAATAGTTGTCTATGAGGCCCTGAATTCTTGCAGGTGGTATAGCTGCCCATTCATCTTGGCAAAATGCCTCCAGTTCATGCAAAGTCTTTGGTCGTCTTGCATGAACCGCACGTCTGAGATCTCTCCAGAGTGGCTCGATGACATTAAGGTCAGGAGACTGTGATGGCCCCTCCAGAACCTTCACCTTTTTCTGCTGTAACCACTGGAGGGTCAACTTGGCCTTATGCTTAGGGTCATTATCTTGCTGGAAAGTCCAAGAGCGTGCAGAATAATGCAAATTGCCTGCCAGTATTTTCAGATAACATGCTGCTTTCATCTTGCCATCAATTTTCATCAAGATTCCCTGTGTCTTTAGAGCTCACACACCCCCAAAACATCAGTGAGCCACCACCATGCTTCACAGTGGGGACGGTATTCTGTTCACTATAGGCCTCAGTGACCCCTCTCCAAACATAGTGCTTATGGTTGTGACCATAAAGCTCTATTTTGGTCTCATCACTCCATATTACAGTGTCCCAGAAGCTGTGAGGCGTGTCAAGGTGTTTTCGGGCATATTGTAACTTTCTT
>NC_060171.1:5292672-5298229 GCF_021292245.1 Micropterus dolomieu
TACTCTTAAATGTGGAGATGGTGTCTGCCTCCTGAACCCAAACTGGAACCTGGTTCCACAGGAGAGGAGCTTGATAGCTGAACGCTCTGGCTCCTCGTCTACTTTTGGAGACTCTAGGAACCACAAGTAACCCTGCATTCTGGGAGCGCAGTGCTCTGGTGGGGTAGTAAGGTACTATGAGCTCTTTAAGATAAGATGGTGCCTGACCATTAAGAGCTTTGTAGGTAAGAAGAATGATTTTAAATTATATTCTGGATTTTACTGGAAGCCAATGCAAAGAAGCTAAAACAGGAGAAATGTGATCTCTTTTCCTGGTTCCTGTCAGAACACGTGCTGCAGCATTCTGGATCAGCTGAAGAGTCTTAATGGACTTTTTCGAGCAGCCTGATAATAAGGAATTGCAGTAATCCAGGCTAGAAGTAACAAATGCATGGACTAGTTTTTCTGCATCATTTTTAGACAGGATGTTCCTTATTTTCGCAATATTACGTAGGTGAAAAAAGGTGGTCCTTGAAATTTGCTTAATGTGAGACTAAAACGACATGTCCTGATCAAAGATATCGCCAAGATTCCTCACAGTGGTGCTGTAGGCCAGGGCGATGCCATCAAGGGAAATTATATCTTTAGATAATGTGTCACGGAGGTGCTTAGGCCCCAGAACAATAACTTCAGTTTTATCTGAGTTTATCATTAGAAAATTACAGGTCATCCAGGTTTTAACATCCTGAAGGCACATTTGCAGTTTAGCTAACTGATGTGTTTCATCTGGTTTGATCGATAGATATAACTGAGTATCATCTGCATAACAATGAAAGCTTATGGAATATTTCCTGATAATATTGCCTAAAGGAAGCATATATAAAGTGAAGAGGATTGGTCCAAGGACAGATCCTTGAGGAACTCCATGACTAACTTTGGCATGAAGATAGATAGATTGATCATATCTAGTATAGAAGTGCTGACTGAGGGTAAAACATCTTTAAGCAACCTAGTCGGGATGGGGTCTAAGAGGCAGGTTGATGGTTTAGATGAAGAAAGTATTGAAGTTAGTTGGTAAAGATTGAGGGAAGCAAAGCAGTCATATAAACATATATCTGGTTGTACAGCTGTTTCTAAGGTTCCTGAGTTTGGAGATAAGTTGGTGCCAGTTGAGGGCAGGTCTTGGTGAATTTTGTTTCTAATAGTTAGAATTTTATCATTAAAGAAGCTCATGAAGTCGTAACTACTGAGAGCTATGGGAATACTTGGCTCAATAGAGCTGTGACTCTCTTTCAGCCTGGCTACAGTGCTGAAAAGAAACGTCTCGGGTTACGTATGTAACAAGACACTGCGTCGGTGACGACACTATGAGAACGCCTCTGGGCGGGGCAGGGCTGAACTATGAATGAAACTACTCCAATCCTATTGGTGTTACTAGAACGGTAGTGTGTGATGGCGTAACCGGAGGGGGTATATAAGCACGCCGGCACATACGACACATTAGCCCTTTCTATGAAGCAAGACACTCCAGGCGGGGTGAGGTGTGGCGGACCGACGCAGTGTCTCGTTCCCCTTCTCGGGGACGACTAGGAGGAGAGCTGGTCTGCTTTCCTCCACCGGGAAGACCTCAGAGTGTAAATACTCAGTGCTCTGACAGGGCAGAGCAGATGAACTCTCCCGTCCTCCACCGTCACATGAGGTGGGGGATGAAACGCCTGCAGCACCGTGGACCCTGCCAGTCTGGCCGGAACCTTAGGGACATAACCTGGACAAGGGTGCAGGATGGCCCTGACCCTCCCCGAGGCAAACTCCAGGCATCGGGGAGACACCGAAAGTGCCTGGAGATCCCCCACCCTCCTCAGAGAGGTGATAGCGAGAAGAAAGGTCATCTTAAGGGTCAGGTGCTTGGCCTCAGCCGACTCCAGGGATTCGAAGGGGGCCTCAGCCAGCGCTTCGAGAACCCCTGCCAGGTCCCAGGTGGGAACCCTGGAACGAGTCACGGGTCTCATCCTCCGGGCTCCACGGAGGAAGCGCACAACCAATGGAAGCCTCCCCAAGGGCCCATCACTCAGAGGGGCGTGGAATGGTGCAATGGCAGCCACATACACTTTGAGCGTGGACGGGGAGAGGCCGGCGGAGAAACGGTGCTGGAGGAACTCCAGTATCACAATTACTGAGCAGGTAACTGGGTCCACCGCCTGTTCTCTGCACCAGGTGGTGAACACATTCCACTTTAGGCCGTACATCCTTCTCGTGGACGGGGCTCTGGAGCTGAGCAGCGTCTGACGACAGGAGCAGTCGAGTCGCCTCTAGGAACTGCGCCCCCTCAGGGGCCAGGCCCATAGCTGCCACAGGGCGGGGTGCAGGTGAAAGATCCGGCCCTCCGCCTGGGACAGCAGGTCTCTCCTCAGAGGGACCTGCCTGGGCGGGCCCTCGAGGAGCGATATTAAATCCGAGAACCACACTCGTGCCGGCCAAAACGGGGCTACTAGTAGTAGACTGACGCCGTCCTGGTGGACCCGCTCCAGAAACAGACGCAGCCTCTGCCATGTCTGCACCATGGCATCCAACCCTAGCGGGGCTGGGGGCGAGAGGGAGAACCACAGGGCACAGTGCGCCGTCTCTCGGGACGCAAACAAGTCCACGTTTATGCATAATAACTCCACCACTTGGGGGTGGAGTCTCCATTCCCCAGGCCTCAGCCCCTGTCTCGACAGCAGGTCTGCTCTCTGATTCTGGGTCCCAGGGACGTATGTCGCTCTGAGGGACAGCAGTCTCTGCTGGGACCACAGGAGGATCTGATGTGGCAGTTTGCATAACGGGCGCGAGCGCAGACCCCCCTAGTGATTCAAATAGGCCAACACTGCCGTATTGTCGGTTCTGACAAGGATGTGGCGACCACGGAGGGCGGGCAGAAAACTCCTCAGAGCTCTGAAAACAGCCAACATTTCCAGGCAACTTATGTGCCAAGAGAAATGATGCTCCGCCCAGGAGCCTCTCACGAAGCGGCCGTCCATGACCGCGCCCCATCCCATGAGTGAGGCGTCTGTTGAAATAATTGTTTGGCGACAGATCGCTCCCAACACAGGATTTTGGGACAGGAACCAAAATTTCCTCCATACAGACAGGGAACGAAGACATCCGCTCGTAACCCGTATCAGACGGAGCGGATTTCCCCTCGGGGAGAATCCCTTGGATTTTACCCACCACTGCAGGGCTCTCATGTGCAGTAGTCCGGAACGTATTATACTGGACGCTGCTGCCAGAAGACCCAACACCCTCTGAAAGTGTTTTACAGTGATGGCGCGGCCTAACTGCACTCTGGTCACTGAGGACAAAATGGACTCGACGCGTGCGGGAGACAGGTGGGCCCGCATCATCGTTCATCATCCCACACCACCCCTAGGAACGTAGTCCGTTGGGCGGGTGTCAGCACGTTCTTCTTCGCGTTGAGCCGCAGCCCCAAACGCTGAAGGTGGGTGAGGATGACATCTCGATGCCGAACCGCTAACTCTCGAGACTGTGCCAGGACGAGCCAGTCGTCGATGTAGTTCAGTATGTGGATGCCCTGGAGCTTCAACGGAGCCAGAGCTGCATCCATGCATTTGGTGAACGTGCGGGGAGATCTAGGCCGAACAGAAGAACCCGATACTGGTAAGCCGTGCCCCCGAAGGCAAACCTCAGGAACTTCCTGTGAGAGGGACGGATGGAGATGTGGAAATAAGCGTCTTCCAGATCTATCGTGACAAAACTATCCTCGGATTGGATGTGGCTGATGATGGCTGGGATGGTAAGCATCCTGAACCTGATTCTCCTCAGAGATTGGTTCAGGGACCGCAGATCCAAAATCGGACGCAATCTTCCTTCCTTCTTGGGAACCAGGAAGTATCGGCTGTAGAAGCCGGCTTCTCTGACCGGCAGGGAAATTAGTTCTATGGACCCTTTCTTCAGCAGAGAGCGGACTTCCTGTCCCAACACCTGGCTCTGTTCTGCGTGTACTGTAGTCCCGACCATCCCGCAGAATCTGGGGGGGCGAACCCGAAACTGCAGCCCGTAGCCATCTACTACTGTGCACAGGACCCACGGGGAAATGTTCGCGAGGCTTCGCCAGGCTTCCGTGAACTTCGCCAAGGGGACCAGCCCCTCGGGGCCAACTTTGTTTTTTAGTATTTTCTTTTTTAGAGGGGCTACAGAGTCGAGTGTCATTCTCAGCGAGCCTGCAGCACTATCAACAAGATGATCGATTTGGGAGGGACTGAAATTAGCATATGGAATTAGCTGATGGAATCGCATCCTTAAATTTAGCTACAGCACTATCAGACAGAAATTTTTGCCCAATGGCGTGTAGTTCAGCTCAAAAGCTCAAAAGTTATCAAACAGTGGTCGGACAAAGAGGGATTCTGTGGGAACACTATTAAATGTTCAATTTCAATACCATACACCAAAACAAGGTCGAGGGTGTGGTTAAAACAGTGAGTCGGTTCATGAACACTCTGAGAGAAGCCAATGGAATCTAACAGAGAGATAAACGCAGTACTGAAGCTGTCATTCTCAACGTCCACATGAATATTAAAATACCCTACAATAATAACTTTGTCCGTTTTAAGGACGAAAGTTGACAAAAACTCAGAGTACTCAAGAATTCAGAGTACGGACCAGGTGCTCGGTACACTATAACAAAAATCAATATCATAATCTGATATTAGTTCATTTACTAGTACACCTTTATTAGAGAGAGATCTGATGTTTAAGAGTCCACATTTAATTTTCCTATTAGTTTGCACTATTGCTCTTGTGGTAATTTTTATGAGGTTTTTATGCACAGCTCCTCTTCTGTTTACCTTTGATTTAAGTAATAAGTAACTCCTGAAATGGAGGAGCAGAGAAGTGTGTTAGACTGCGACTCTGCCTCCTGGTCTCAACTCTGGGTTGTCATGGATTTGGTCCACTAATAAACTTGGCCAGATTTCTAGAAATGAGAGCTGCTACCCAGAAAGGAACATGGACACAGCACAGGGAAACAAGTACAACCACAACAGGAAGTGTCTGCTCATATATATATATATATATATATGAGCTTCAGTTCCTCAGTCCGTTTATTGCATTTCCACTTTAGAAACCTCTGAAATTCCTTTCAAACAAGGCAGTGTTCTACTTTTTCATACTATAACTAGTTGTAGAGATGATCGGTAGAGACATAGCACTAGAAGCTTTGGGCATACTCCTCAATGCCAATGTAACTTCTGTACAAAATGCAGGATCACAATCTGGTTATAACGGAGATGTAGTTGATGGACGAGCAGCACAGCAGCACCTGTCCATCAAGAATTTCATCCCAACAATCTTCGATGCAGATGAAACCAGGTAATTATTGGAGATGAGATGTTTTGTTATCATCTATACACAAAAATGTTACACAGTAGTGTAACAAACTTTATTCTACAACAGGCATGAGAAGGTTTTTAAATACATAGTCCTGTTTGCAGTGTGTCGAAATGTTGTGAACGAGCAGTCTAGATATAATTTAGATATGACTGTAAGAAGAGACTACTAATGTGCTTTGAAATTGCATGTCCCC
>NC_060171.1:5298249-5348316 GCF_021292245.1 Micropterus dolomieu
CCCCCCCCCCCCCCCCCCCCCCAACATTACAGCCTGGTGTCAAGATCCACCTTTTCCAGGCTCCAAAGCTTCTTGGAAGATGGTGTACAGGCAGAAGGCTTTGACGAAGTGGACATGCCAACAAGAAAACATTTCCTTATCGACGAGAATGAATTCTTTCATCCAAAGTATGACTATGATTTCACCCATTTGAAAGACACCAAGACTTATTACAGAGGTGGAGAGGTGTATGAACGCCCATGTGGTTGGAATCGTTTTGCCCTCAGGGTAAATATGCTTTTGTTTTACTTGACATTAAATCCCAGAATATCCTTCCACTTAACTGCAAATTTTGTTGAATGTAACCAAGTGAGGTGCAGGGACATTTAGGGTTTTGGGAGTGTAATTGTGTTGTGCAAAAAAACAGGGATTGTACCCTTGACCTTCACTGACCCCAGAAAGCTAAGTTCAATAGAAATAATAATATAGCAAATTAGATGCAGTAATAAATCTTTTGCTAATTATGGGGCAAAAAAATTGTCAAAACAAGCTCTCAGATACAAAACGACCATATCACTGTGCTAGAAATTTGGTATGGTCAATATATTAGCAAACACATTCCTACTTACACATTCTATCAAAATGATCAATCAGTATAACTGCAATATTTACTCTCCTTTTAGCTGTGTGTTCATCACCACTAGTAAGCCCTTTCACATTAAAGTTGTACCTGATATATTTAGCTCCATCCTGTTTTTCCTGCTGTTACTCATTGTTGAAGATATCATGGGTCAGTTTAACTTTTATATCTTTCTATGGCAAATCTTGTTAACTTTACACAGTCAAATGCACATCTTCATAACAATTAATGTCACTACAATAAAATAACAAAACTTCTGATGTATTATTTTGTCAAAGGGCCTGGATAAGTATGATGGAAATACCTGGCTGGGAAACAGATACCGCAGCACAGAGTCAGTGCCAGGAGAGTGGCCTGTCTCCTACCATGGGACATCAAAGGAAGGTGCTGAAGGCATCATCGCAGGATTCTACAAGGTTCGATTATATATCAATTATTGTCAGGGGTAAATGTTAATACACTACAATGTAACACCTTTGTTACTGCTTTACTGAGATACACATACAATTGTAACATTATTAAGGTTTGACACATGGGGCCCTGTGTAGTTTGTTATTTCCCTGACCTTCAAATTTGCTGTGTGGTATTCTAAGCACATCGTGCAAACAGTCGTGCCAATCAGATTATTTTGTCAGCAAGAGCAAACTAAATACTGGAAGTAAATGTGTACAGCAACAACAGAATAATGCTCAAAAAAGGAACATCATTAAAGCAATCAGTAGTTTCAAACTAAAACTAAAAGCTTAAACATAAAATGATGAACCATCTGTGTTTGGAATAACTTTAAAACATAAATGTGCTTTTTAAAACAAAAAATTTATCTGTAAACCATCACAAAAGTCTTATGTTAAAGATCTAGATACCGAATATAATCATGGTGTTTCTATTTCCAGCACAACCACATAGAAATACTGTATTTAACTGTTTGTAATGTATTTATAATTATGATCAATTAATTATGACTGCATAACTACAAACCCTAGTGATATAATCAAATAGTTAAAGCCAATTTTTGTTTTTAATAGCCAGGCCCACGGCAGCTGTATGGCAGGGGGATTTATTCTACTCCATACATCACTGAAGCAAAAAACTACGCCAAAACATTCATCTCCAGAAATGATGGCAAGACGTACAAAGTGGTTCTGCAGAATCGTATCAACCCTGCGTACAGGCAGAAACACAGAAACAATGGAGATTACTGGCTGGTTTCCATCCCAGAAGGAACATCAGTGACAGAAGAGCAGAAGATGGTAGAAAGGGCCATCCGTCCTTATGGCCTCCTGTTGAGGGAGGTCTAACAGGGCGAGAAGAAAACCCACAAATTTGGACACATATTTGTTTCCTCAGCTTTATTTTGAAAAGCCAGTGGGTGGGTTGTCTTTGAAGCCAGTCTGTGAAAAATACTCTGATGTTGTCAAATTATATTGAATTCAAAAAATCCATTACTTTATGTAGTAAACTTGTTCTTTAGACTTGTGTCAAAAATTCAAACATACTGTACTGGCCTATTTGTATTTTTTTGTATTTGTATTTTAAACAACCTGTTGTCCAGCACAGGAAAGGAGGAGGAGAAAGGAGGAGAAAACAGGCAGTAGGAGAGAGAGATACAGATTTAACAGCAGCTTTAGAAAGATGCATTTAAGTCAAAGAGGTTTGATCAATAACTCTTAATTCTTAAGTTTGTGGGAAGGAGTAAAATCTCACTTTTCTGGTGCAGTTTGGTTTAAATCAGATGTTGCTCTATTAAGCATTCACATGAGGAGTCAAAGCTTTATTTAACTGTACATAAGGACTATCAATCTAGGTGGACTGATAACATTTTCCTTTCTCACTTTTCCTTTCACTCAGAGAACAGTGGTCACAGAGTAAACAGCAGTTAGACCTTAATGTGATTTCTTGTAAGTGGGCAACTTTCTCTGCAGAGACCAATGCAATGAAAGTGAAACAATCAACTTCCATTTTATATGTTGTATAGTCATGAACCCTCCGCCGTGGCTGGCTGCCTAGTTACGTGTGTCAGGGTGGATTTTATTTATTTCCTTCCTTTTGGTGAAGTGTGGGTGTGTTTTTGTTCTGTCTGTATGTTTTTCTGTCTCTCAATCTCTCCAGTCAGGAAAGTGAGCCTGGGCTTGAGGTTTGGCACTCCCAGGATCTTTCTGTCATCTGACTCCATCCACCACACAGCAGCTCCATAAAAACAAAGTCCTTACATCCAGTATAGTTAGAATAGTTAGGGGACACCGGGGGATGGTTGTAACACAGGACAGTTGTAACATGTCCAATTTCTGTAATCAGGAACATGTAGTAGCACCCTGTGGCAGGCACAGCCAATTTTAAAAAGAAAAAAATACACACAAATAACACAAACATTAATGTTTAATTGTTTTATTGTTATGTTCAAATGTTAAGACCTGTAAGCTTCTCTGTGGGCCCAAGAGGCCTGCTCTCCAGGAGTGGCATATGTGCATCACCACTGTGATGGTGCATGAAACAAGCACGTTACTAATATGACTCCAAGTAACTAAGATATTTGGATCAGCCCTACACATCAATAATGTTCAACTATTGAATAAAACGCTTTCAATATCATGTTCTTTTCATTTTCCCTGTTACATCATGTTACATTTCACCCCAGGGTTTGTTGCATCTAATCCAGACTATGGGGTGAATTCTATCGTTTCACTCCTTGTGTTTATGGGCAAAACCATGCACATTCTGTCTGTGTGTTGCAGAGACAACAGTTCCACCATTTAATAGCAGACACATGTAACTGGTTTGAATCACATTTTGAAGGCACTGGATTAAAAGAGCTCCAACATACAGACAGAATTCTCAAAAATGTTTCAACCATCCCTAAAGCCTGTACCACGAAGCAGGATTTTAGCTTATCGGGCTAACTTCGGGTTTAACCCTGGGTTTTCAGTTCCACGAAGGTGGTTCAGTTCTTACTGGAGTACATCGCCATGGTAACTTATGCTGAAAGGCTAACCTGCTCTGGAGCAGGTTATGTTAGACATAAGAAATCAAATCTATGAAAACACCAATACTGATCAATTCTTTTGTGAAATGACATCACCATCTGTAGGAGATCCAACAGAACGTTTTATAGGCTGCTTTTATTTTTGCTGCAGAGAAATGTTTGTATAGTGATATCAGAGGTTTAGAAAGATGCATTTAAGTCCAAAGAAGTTTGGATAATTTTGACAAGTGTAGGAGTTAAATTTCACTTTGAAGAATACGAATCCATACTACCTCAAAGTTTTTCAGGTGCAGTTTGGTTTTTACAAACATGGAAAATCTGATTTTGTCATTCTGTTTAGCACTCACACGAGGAGTCACAACTGCACATAAGGATTATGTATCTAGTGGGACTAATAACATTTTCCTTACACTCAGAGAACAATGGTTACACTGTACAGCACAGGAGCAGAGATGGCCGAGAGGTTGCGAACGAGAGGTTGCTGCATTGGCCTATTTGTATTTTCTACGTTTGTACGTGTAAAGAGTCTCCTGGAGGGTAAAGGTCTAGATCCAAATTCTCTGGAATTATCCACCGAAAGCAAAGTGAGAGGGGGAGGTCCCGGGAGGGCTAATTGTCAAGAACAGGAAATTCAAGTACTCATAAGAGAGGACAAGGGAGGAAACAGGAAGCAGAAAACAGGAAGCAGGAGAGAGATATAAAAGTACATAGACTGAACAACAAAATTGCACTTCTATATCGCAACCAGCAAGAAGACCTCAGAGATTAATTTTAAACAAGAAAGTTCAAGACTTTTTTATACTAGTCCTGTAACCAATTGTAGGCAAAAGATGATCGATAGAGACGTTGCACTAGAAGCCTTGGGCACACTTTGCAATGCCAGTGTAACTAGTACTGAAAGGGTCGGTGCAGGAGCAGCACAGGATTACCTGTCCATCAAGACTTTGATCTCTACAGTCTTGGCATCAGAGGAAACTTGGTAATTATTGGCGATGAGACGTTTTGATAAGTATGGAAAAGATATTTCTGAAAATGTTACATACTACGGTTTTAAACAGATTTTGCTCTGCAACAGCCATGAGAGAGTTTGTAAATACAGAATGACTTGTGAACAAGCTGTCTTGAAATAATTCAGATGTGACTGACTGTAAAAAGAGACCACTAATGTGCTTTGAAATTGGATGTCCCCAGCCAGGTGTCAATATCCAGCCATGTCCACCTACAAACCGTCTTGCAAGGTTATAAACAGGCTGCCCCAAACAACCATGTGGACATAAGTGGCGTATTATCAGGAGGAAGTCACTTCATCGACGAGGATGAATTCTTTGACCCACAATTCGACTATGATTTCACCAATTTGAGAGACACCGAGACTTATTACAGAGGTGGAGAGGTGTATGAACGCCCATGTGGTTGGCAGCGTTTTGCCCTCAAGGTAAATATGCTTTTGTTTTACTTGAGTTCCTTCAAGTTCATTTGTGAAATACAACTGCATATTTATGTGACATAAAATCCTCAAAATAAGCTGACAGATGCACAACAACAGTTTCTTGATAAATATTAGCAAACACTTTCCTACTTACACACCCCATCAGAAACAAAGCAACATTATCGTAGGACTGCAGAGTTGGCTGCAGTTTATTTTGTTTTATTATGACACAATGAATGAAACAATCTTGAAAAATGTTGACAATGCAACTTAAATACAATTGTTTGTTTTTAAAGCAGCATCTGAAACACACGCCAACATGTGAATAGGGGGTACCGGCACCTAATATTTTCCACTTCAAGCTCTGGTCTCATGTGAATATTTTGTCACAGGTCCATGATAAGTATGGTGAAAATACCTGGCTGGGAAACAGATACCGCAGCACAGAGTCAGTGCCAGGAGAGTGGCCTGTGTCCTACCATGGGACATCCAAGGCAGGTGCTGAAGGCATCATCGCAGGATTCTACAAGGTTTGATTATATATCACTTATTATCAGTGGTAGCCTAAATGTTCATCCAGTAGGAATTCACTGTGCCCATCTGTGTGGTATTTTGAGCATGTGGTGCAAACAGGTGGGAGGTATATGTCTCACCACAAAGCAAGTTGTTGGTAGTTTGGTGGAAAATACTGGACATGAATGTACAGCAACAACAGAGTAATGCTCAAAGTAGGAACATCAGTAAAGCAGTCTGCATTTATCTATAAATTAATATTCATTCTACAGTATGACTTATCTCTAGCTGATTCATACTAGTTTGAGTGGTTTAAACTGAAAGGTTGAAACATAAAAGGTCAAACTGTCTTTGTTTGGAGTAACTTTACTTAATAAATATGCATTTTAAAACTAAAAGTTTTACGTCAGAAGATCAAAAAGGTGTTCCTGTGCAACCACAAAAAAACCCCGCTGTATTTAAGTGTTTGTATTGTGTTAGAATTACTGCATATGTTCCATCCATATATAAATGAGTTAAAGACAAAATACTATGAATGTTAATAAATTCTAATTCGTATTTTTTTTAACAGCCAGGCAATGACAAGGGACGTCAGGTGTATGGCAGGGGGATTTATTCTTCTCCATACATCTCTGAGGCGATCCAATACTCCAAAACATTCACCTCCAAAAAGACGGGCAGGGCGTACAGAGTGATTCTGCAGAATCGTATCAACCCCGAGTACAGGCAGAAACACAGGCAGAACGACGATTACTGGCTGGTTTCCATCCCGGAAGGGACAACAGCCAAAGAAGAGCAGAAGATGGTAGAAAGGGCCATCCGTCCTTATGGCCTTTTGTTGAAAGACATCTCAAACCCTGAGGAACTCTGCTCTATTGTATAAAGCCTACTATTTAAAAGAAAAAGCACAGTGGTGAGTTTTTTTACTTGTTCCTTTGCAAACTCCAAATTACTTTTCCTAAGCCTAACTCTGATTTTGCTGTGAAGTAGGGTTACAGCAGTGTACCGGTTTTACAGTATACCATGGTATATTCAAATTGATCATACTATGAACATTTGCTAGTTTAATTTTTGAGCCATGTTGATGACAATTACTATACATTCTATAATGTAAAATGGGCATATCATTTTCCAAAACAATTAAATTTTGAGTTTCAACATTTGATACATTTTCTTTTACTACTTTAGTTAAACATGGGGATATATACAGTTGTGCTCAAAAGTTTATATACCCTTGAAGAATTGGTAATATATACCATGTGTAAAGAAAACATGAGTAAGCCAGAAAAACACTCTTTTATCTCTTATGGGATTCACATTGAACTTTAGGTCATAAAACAAAACATGGCGACAAAGAAAAAAATGAACCGACCCCTGTTCAAAAGTCTACATACACTTAGTTCTTAATACTGTGTAGTGCTTTAGCATCAATGACAGCGTGCTGTCTTTTGTAATAGTTTTCTATGAGGCCCTGAATTCTTGCAGGTGGTATAGCTGCCCATTCATCTTGGCAAAATGCCTCCAGTTCATGCAAAGTCTTTGCTCATCTTGCATGAACCGCACGTCTGAGATCTCTCCAGCGTGATGACATTAAGGTCAGGAGACTGTGATGGCCCCTCCAGAACCTTCACCTTTTTCTGCTGTAACCACTTGGCCTTATGCTTAGGGTCATTATCTTGCTGGAAAGTCCAAGAGCGTGCAGAATAATGCAAATTGCCTGCCAGTATTTTCAGATAACATGCTGCTTTCATCTTGCCATCAATTTTCATCAAGATTCCCTGTGTCTTTAGAGCTCACACACCCCCAAAACATCAGTGAGTCACCACCATGCTTCACAGTGGGGACGGTATTCTGTTCACTATAGGCCTCAGTGACCCCTCTCCAAACATAGTGCTTATGGTTGTGACCATAAAGCTCTATTTTGGTCTCATCACTCCATATTACAGTGTCCCAGAAGCTGTGAGGCGTGTCAAGGTGTTTTCGGGCATATTGTAACTTTCTTTTGACATTGGCTCAGTAAAGGCTTCTTTCTGGCAACTCGACCATGCAGCTCATTTTTGTTTCAAGTACCGTCGTATTGTGCTCCTTGCAACAACCACACCATCTTTTTCCAGAGCAGCCTGTATTTCTCCTGACGTTACCTGTGGGTTCTTCTTTGTATCCCGAACAATTCTTCTTGCAGTTTTGGCTGAAATCTTTCTTGGTCAACCTGACCTTGGCTTGGTATCGAGAGATCCAAGAATTTTCCACTTCTTTATAAGTGATTGAACAGTACTGACTGGCATCCTTTTCCATCTTTATAAAGGTTCAGTACCTTGTTACGCAGGTCTTATGACGTTCATTTTTTGCTCCCCATGGCTCAGTATCTAGCCTGCTCAGTGCATCCACTTGAGAGCTCACAAACTCGTGGACTATTTATACACATACACTAAATGCAATTTACAAAACCACAGGTGTGGGAAATAACCTTCAATTGCCATTTTCACCTGTGTTTGTGTCCGTAACAAGGCCAAACATTCAAGGGTATGTAAACTTTTGATCATTTGGGTTATTTCTGTTATCATTATTGTTTAAAAAGCAGCCAAACAACTATGTAAAAAGATATGTCTTCATATGATCACTATCCTTGAATCAAAGACAGTTATTTTGCATGATGAGTAATATTTTCAAAATTAATGCCAAAATTAAAAAAATTCTGCCAGGGTATGCAAACTTATGAGCACAACTGTAACAAGGGAAGAGATTTGAATCAACAAAGACAAATAGTTTTGTTCTATTTGTCAGATTGGTATCACAGACCCGGTGGACCAGCAGAAGGTGCTGAGTGCTATGAAGCAGATGCACCTGGACAAAGTGGACCTAGACACACTCAGCCAGCTGGGAGCCACAGACATTGGGTAGGGTACCACATCTTAATGCCTAGCAGGCCTGTAGCAATCAACACTTGTACACAGCAGAAGAGTATCCCAAATGAAGGGCTTAGGACCTTCAGAACATTCTCAGAGCTTTCAAGGGAAAACTGAGAGTTCGTTTGAGCATTTCTTTACTTTTCAGGAAGGCAGTATGAGATTAGAATGACTAATAATCTGATCAGAGGCTTTATTCTCTGCACTTTGCTATCTATAGTACATTTCAAACATTACAAAAACATTGTAGATTGTGGTGTCTGACAGAAAACTTGTCAAAAGGTGTTTTGAGAATCCTTACAGTATTTGAAAATCTTTGTTTTAGTCTATTAGAAATATCTGAGAAACTGTCAGTTCCAAAAAAAAGTATTCCACAAACACTGCACAAAGCCAGAAACAAAGTTGACTGTAGTAGCAAAAATTTAAACACTTGTCAGCCACACACCTTAAACCCTCCCACATATCCAGCCCTCCTCCATCTCCCCGTAATGCCCCGTCTGTCCTCCTCCACTGGAAGTCATCCGTCATCCCCATGAGCATCTCATTGTCCCAGCTACATATCCCCCTCCCCCCATCTCCGTAGATGAATCCTGAGCCAGGTCCTAATGGTTTAAGCGGAGCTGTAATGATTTGTAAGGTGAGAGGCGATGGGAGGTTGCAATGAGCAAAGGAGAGCCAATGGCAGGGGCCAAACAAAGCCATCGCACCGCACCCCATCACTTCATGAATCCTCTGCAAAACTGGGCTCGCTAGCTGCCTGCCGGATGAGAGACAGTCCAATAGAGAGAGGGGAAGGTTAATGAGAGGGATATAAGAGGGACCCAAGAGCCCAGTGGTGAAGCTAAAGAAATAGCCTTTTGGGCTTGGTTATCCAGATTTCTGAAACATCTGACATGTAATTGAAGACCAAAATGAATACAGTTACTGAGTTTGTAAAAGCAAAAACCTAGGTGTGTTTTGGAGGGCATTAAGAATGACTTCTTGTTGTCTTCAAAGACAAACTGGCAAACCATCAGAAAACTCAGAAGGCTGAGACTATATATTGTGTGCAGTGGAAGGAGCACTGAAAGGAGCTCCTGAATCCAACTGACAGGCCTTCTGTGGCAGAGCCAGTGTTAAACGTTTGCCCATCTCTCTGGCACAGGTCACTGAGGTAGTGAAAAATCAATGCAGAGGCAAAGAGCACCGGTGGTGGATGAAATTCACTCTGATTGAATTAAGACGCTGGATGTTGTTGAGCCTCTACAATGCCATGTGGAGAACACTGCCAAATGAGTGACAGATGGGGATGGGATATCCAGTCCACTGAGTTTGTTATGTGTGTTTGTAATGTGTGAGGCATTACCTTGTCATGATTCTGTTCTCTGACTTTCATTTGCAAAATCTCCAGGTACATCAGCCAGTTTTTCTGGCTTAATTTGACTGTGACTTCAAGCATGTAATATGGTGCTGTGTAGCTGAGTGTGAAGCGGTTGCGATAGGTCAGCTCCTCCATGGTGTTATTCTTTGCACATCCAACAGTGCAGAGACCCCTGGGCAGACAAGAACATGCTGGATGGATTATATATCCTACCTGGCTTTGGAAACTCCTTCGGTGATGTGAAACAGTCCCGCAGATGGTTTCACGTGATCGACAGTTGGTGCCAAGAAATCTGCCAAGAAATGTAGCAATGGGGGCGTCGCTTAGCTCACTCGGTAGAGCATGTGCACTATGTACCAGGGCTATTAGTCCTTACCGCCTCGTTTGCTGCATGTCTTCCTCTATTTTTTCCCCTCTCTCTCTCCTGCATTTCCTGCCTATCTTCAGCTGTTCTATCCTCAGTAAAGGCAAAAGTTACACCGTCCTTGGCTTGCCTCTCAATGCCAGGACCTTACCAAACAGTGCCACCTCCAATGGATGTTGGAGAAGTGGCATGTGACTGAAATATTGCTGATCTGAATCTGTCTGGGAAAATGTGTGCAGTGAAAGTAAATTTGTATCACTTTCCTCTCAGCAGCTACTACTGGACAAAGCACCTGCTAGGTGATGCTAGAAAAAGGTGCTATGCCCAACTGACTTAAATAAATAAAGTTCACAACAAAATGGCACACATGCATCCTCTATCAGCATTCCCACATAACACAGCCTCCTTTCCATCTGCAATCCCTTCGACGATCTTCCCACTTGGGGCCCATCATCACTCTGTTCCCTAGATAAACTAACAGCCAGGAGAAGGGAGGTGAAGGTGCAGCGCAGGCTGACTGACAGTGTTTACTTGCCCCTCTGACAGAGTGTGAGGAGGGCCGGGACGGCTGGCTGCCCAGTCCCCTCACTAAGGGAAATGTACCATTAAGATAAGAGCTATCAATATCCCGCAGGACCAGCGGATGGGAAGATGGGGAAGGAGAGGTTGATGAATATAAATAACTAATCATTTAATGTGGATGTTTTCAGGGAGGGATGACAGCATGGGTTAGCATGGGGAGGAGGTGGGGAGTAGGCTTGGCCACCTGCTCAGTTTTCTATAGAGTTTGGTGAGGTGGTCTCCAGGAAAATGCATGGAGAATGTTAACACAAAGTTTGGACCAAACTATCAATCTGTCTGCCCTGTCATTGCTGAGCATCTTCAGCAGGCCTTGCCTTGTTATTTTTTTCTTGGTTTTTGTGTGGACATCTTTGTAAGAAGGTAAACCAGCTACCCTCAGCTTTAAATCTCCACAGCATTATCTGTGCCTAAAAAGCTTGCATGACTTGTCAGATGAGAAACGCATCATATTTGTACCTTATCACCCTTATTCAGTTATACAAATGATTGCAGTGTAGTGCTGCAACTAATGATTATATTCATTGTTAGTTATTTTTATAATTAATCTATCAATTGTTTAGTATAAGATGTCAGGAAATTGTGAAAAATGCTCTCAGAAGTTCCCAGAGCCAGAGGTGACACCTTCAGATTACTTGTTTAGACCATCAGTCTAACACCCACAGATACTCAGTTTACAATTATATAAAATGGTTAAAGTGATTAATTGACTAATACTTTCAGGGCTACAATGTACATTTACATACAGTATTTGATGAATATATGATGCAAATATTTTGTTTCAAAAACATGCAAAAAGGGAAACAAATGAGAGATAGAGATATATATATATATATATATATATATATATATATTCATAAAAAATTTAATTCACATACATTTTTTATATAAGTTGCTCATGTTTTGCAGGAGTGAGGAGCTGCATAACTTCTTGATAAGAGTAAGGCAGCATTGTTGTTACCTGACAGAGACAATTCAGGATGTCGTCAGCCGTTTTCCCGGCCAAGCCTATAAGGTATGTGTCGTCTAGTGGTGCACTCATTTAGGGGTTCCTAGTTAGATACTGATGCACTGGTTCATGCTAGCTTGCTGACATTTTGGTAACAGAAGCACTTGTGGTGCAATTCATGTGTTAAACTATATAAAATTCCCCATTATGAATTCTGGAAATATATTTCTAAATGAAGGAGCTTCTAATGCTGATTTAAAGAAAAGTTGTTGTCGCTGTTTCAAGTGGCACAACAGTAGTAATTTTAGAAGTGGGTAAACCAGTAAACTACAAAAAAGCATAACTAATGAAATAAACTACCTTCACCTACATATTTTTGGGCAAATTTATGCCTGCACACTGGGCACTGTCTAGTGTCCCTTCCTGTCACCTCAGTGGGATGAGTGCAGGTGCCTTTATGAGTGCGTCCTCTGTCTCATCTGCCATACAGCCAGATTTATAATCTACTACTTGGTGTCTTTCTCTGTAGCTGGTCTTCTCATTGGAACAGAAGAAGGAGGCCCAGGCCATCTGCAACCAGGTAGTGGTCCAGACTAAAGATCTGCAGAAGGAAGTCGCCTGTCTCCGCAATCTGCTATGCCAGGTCAACACACAAACACAGACAATGCTGGAATTAGTGTAAAAAGCGAAAACCACATTGCACCATGTTTCTGTTTTCAGGCACTGTAGTGAACAGGGTTTGTACGGTCATGAAAAACCTGGAAATTTCATGGAATTTGAAAATGTTTTGGGGAAAAAAAAATTTTATCCCAAAAGTTTTGTAAAAGTAATGGAAATTAGTTTAATAACTCTTATCAGGGGTGGGATTTTTCCAGATTTTCCAACCTGAAAATGTGACCAACGTTAATACGTAGTCATGCTGCTCGGTCCCCTCCTCTGCGGCCGTAGTGGAGACAGTGAAGCAGGTGAAGTGAAGGGTAAAAGTAGAAGAGTGATGTTTCCAACTGCTTTGTCCGTAGTTGTTATTACAACTTGTTAAGCTAATAGAGAATTGTTACGAACAAGCTAAAACAAAAGCCGTCAGTATGTATTTTTTATTTATTTTTATAAAGCGCTCATTCATAACAGAATAGATCTAATTGTACTTTTCAGATAGAGCAGGTCTAAACCAAACTCTTTGTAATATTACTGTCAGGTCGCTCTGTGGCTGCTTGTGCAGCTTGTTACAATGTTACAAAAACAGTGACAGAGATGCGTCTGGAGCTGAAGCAGATGATGATCATATGGTGATCACCTGTTACGTGTTGCGTCTTCTAATAATAAAAATAAAAAAAGAAGAAGATAATAGTGCCTGCTCTGGCACTGTTTTGAGTGTGTGAGGTGTTAAAATACGCAGAAGACAAGGAAACTGAGATCCGTGTGGGCACATGAGACCCTCAGAAAGGGGAGACACCGCTGGTAGTAGGCTACCACCAGCTGGTCCAGGAGCTTCGTCTTAATGATGGTCGGTTCAAGGCTTATTTTAGGATGAGTCGGGGAGAGTCCGGACAATCCAAGTAACTGTAAACTTCCATCAGCACAACTGAGGGCCGTCTCTCCATTCATTAGATTGGACAATGGGGGGAAAAAAACGCGAATGATGTAGGGCAGGAGTAAAACCCGTATTAACTCGACTGACGCATTGAAAACAGCATCAATTTAAATGTAATTTGTCCTCCTGTTCACCTTATTTATGAGAATAAATTGCACTGAATGCAAGTATTAATGATTCCTGATTAAACTGTACAACATATTTGAGGTGTTCTTTTGCAGAAACAGATATCTTCGTTTGTGTTTATTATCCTAAATCTGGATCTTTTTGTGTGCACTGCAAATGATCTTAAATTGGGTGTGGTTTTTTTTGCGCACTTCAGGGAAAGTCAATCAAATGGGTGTTTGTTTATTCAGAAGGGCTTTAAGCCTATAATACTCAGAGGTAATATTTCGATTTATTTTACAAAATAGTAGGCCTGTTGATTTCAAACCATTTCATCCTTCTGCCATGTGAGTTGCCGTTTCTCATTTCTCCTCTTTATGTGCGTACGCATGGTTCAGAGTTTACTTACAGGACCGCACATTCTCCCGTCAAGTTTGTTTTTCATAGATCACAACCTTTGCTTGGGAAGTGGCATACGCACGTTTCCAGCCCTGTTTTGTTCGTACGCACCGTTTATAAATGAGACCCCTGCTCTTTTTCTTTTTTGGGTCATGAAAATTTGGCTTAAAGTCATGAAAAAGTCATGAAAATTCATTGATCAAAATGTCTATGAACCCTTTCAAAACTTTGCAGTGATTTATTAGATTGAACAGAAAGCTTCTACACAACCCACCACACACAATGCCACAGCCTTTACTGCAGACCTCTCATGGACAAAGAAATGGATTTCTGGCCAACTAAAATACAAACTTAGTAATTTTCAAATTAAAAATGTGAATATGTTTGTAAAATATGAATTTACTATCATTAATTTTTACATCTATCAACATTGGCACTGATATATCTGTAATAAGCTGATATCATCGGGGCTGAAACACATTCATACTTCACGCCAGTCAATCTAAATTCCTTACACTGTAGACTGCTATTTTGAGAGCTTTCCTCTTACTGTCGAGATTAAAACCAACATGAACAGAACATAGTGTGTGTTTAGATGGTGGTGTATATGAAATCTGGCGAGCTCCAACAGGTTATGTGCGGGAGTGCTTGCATGTGTGCACCTGACTCTGTGTGTGTGTGTTTGCATTTGTATTCCAAGAGGAGAGAGTCGTTCCTGACAGGGCAGAATCCTCACAGCCCATAAGTCAGCACCACTGTGACATTGACCTGTCAGCACACAGACGATGAGGAGGAGGAGGGACGAGGGGGCTGATGGGAAGGCAAGGGTGGGGGCAGAGGGAAGCGAGGAGAGGACGCAGGTTGGCGGGGTGAGGGAGTTTAAGAGAGAAGAAAGGGGATGGGTAAAGGGCGGGGGTACGGGGTGAGCAAAGGAGGTGGGTTAGCAGCAGATCGAGGTGAGTATGTTGATAGTATAGGTAGATATTTGTGTGTGTTTTGATAGCGTTGGTGGGGGATGGGGTTTCTCGGTTGTGTCAGGCAGGAATCTGACGGGCAATGAACCCCATTTGGATCCACTGGCTCCCAGCCCGAGGAGGCAGGAGACACACACACACACACACACACACACAATCCAACTTTATCGATAGAAGCTTGTCTCTTGAAACACACACTTGAATCACAAACACTGTTATCACTGCATTTGTCACTACACAAGCTGTGACACACACTTTGGAGGGTTTTGATTCTGCGTTTTAAACAGTAACCTAAAGAAAAAATTTGAGAGCAACATCTGAACCAGTGAATGTGAATGCGGGTTGGTTCTTGCCGCTGCCATCTAGTGTTGTCTTTGATAAATATGTCAGACCTGGTAAAGTTAACAGGACCGTTACAACAAATGGGAAAGCAGCACTGTTCTTTTAGAAAGTAACTTTTATCAACCTTTATCAGTGACCAACAGGACGTTTCAAATTACTTAGCCTCCAGCAAAGCTTCACAATGAAGGGTGGTGATGGCGCAATGGATAAGATGCCTGCCTTTGGTGTGAGAGACCCGGGTTCAATTCCCCACTGTGACCCATCTACCAATTTGTCCCTGAGCAAGACACTTAACCCCTAGTTCAGAGGTCACTAATAGGCGGACCACGATCCGCACCCAGCCGCCGTCCTCTCCGGACCGCCGACCTACAGCCGATTTATTATTGAGACTTACTACCTCGTGACGGAGCGTTTCTATTTTAACCCGCGCAGCTTTTCTAGCATTTACTGTACTGGTTTAGAGGACCAGGAAACTCACAGACCAATCGCATGTGCTCCAATCGTCTCATGTGACGCTGCTCAGCCAATCAAAGCTGTGCATACCGATGCTTGCGAGTCGAGTCCGCGAGATTCACCAGAGACGTTTTGGAAACACACCCGAATTGAGGAGACGAAAGATAAGAGATTTCACATGACTTTTAATCAAGAATGTACAGATTTTTACATGTACATTCCTCCCACGGGCAGTTCAAAACCAGAATATCTCATAGATCTGCAAAAAAGCTGGAGCTCACGTTTCTCACTGAACAACAGAAAGTAGGAAAGTGGTAGCTCTGTAAGAGGAAATGAAAGAGAAGGAGGCATTACAGCTGTTCATTTGTGTGTTTATTATAAAATTGGTTAAGACTACACTTCATCACTTCAAGCTACACTTTTTATTACATTGTTTCTAAAAATTAGGCACTTTAGTTTACTTAAATTTAGAATTTATTATTTGAATAGTTATTATTTATTATCCCTCCAGTTTGATGTGAAAACTGACTGAAATATTATTTGATTTGACAGTCCGTTGTTGACTAAAAACATGTGTTGATACAACTATAGGTTATAGTACTGAATGATAACGCAAGTTCGTCGTTTTGATGTTCCGGACCTTTGCTTCAGGAAATTTTCTCTAACTAGACCTCTTTGAAATCTAATTGAATACCCCTGCCCTAGTTGCTCCAGAGGCTTTGGATAAAAGCGTAAATGAATAAATGAAGATAAATGTGTAAACTGAGTGCCAAAAGAAATGTGTAATTGTGGAGATGTGCTAAGATTGGAGTTAAATTCTGTAATTTAGAGCTGCACTAATCCATATTTTTGTACTTACGTTGGATCAAATGAGTTTGTGTAATGAGAAAGGGAGCCCACAAGGAATTATCACCAACTCTACACCTCTGTATGGTTCAGTCTCAACATCTATCAAACCCGTTTTCCTGCAGCTGTTTTTATCAAATAAATGCTGATAAACGCACTGCAGACTACCAGTCCTGCACCAAACACACAGACAATTAGGTCTGACCCCGATTAGTCAAAGATTCGATGCTTCGATGGGCGGAGCCTAATTCAACTGACAATCTCGCAGTCGAATCTTCGCAGCGGAGTTATAAAAGTAGGGTCATACCATTTTGGCGATATGGGAGAGCTCAACATCTCATTTTACATAGAATACCGGTTTTCTCCCAAAAAGTTAATATATTATGATATAAATTTCAACATATGTTGCTGTAAATAAAAATGTGAAAAGAAAGAAGCTGTTGATATTTTTAAAGAGCGTGAGTAAATCCAGGTAGGGGCATCAGTGCGCTTCAGAGAGTGTGTATGTGTTTGGCAGACGATCAGCTGTGCTGGTGTGCTGAGTTTTCCGCACCTCGCGGGACATTCGGATCATTTATCACCATTAATGAATCGCACAAAGAATATTACCTCTTTGTTAAACAGTTGTAAATCCTCAGTTGGGGACAGCCCTACAGACAATGTTAGTGACTTGCTGGTGAACAAGTGGAACATTAACAGCTGAAGAGATTCTCAGGAGTTGGTGTAGATCTAAAAAGGGAGTAAATATTGGATATACATTCACCTGATGAATTATAATTTTGCTCCATGAATGCTTGATGCCAACATGTTAGCCTGACCAATTTAGAGGTGCCCTATGTAGGTCTCATTTATAATTTTTTGCTTTTTATTTCTCGGACGTTTTGAAACCTACATTGTTTACATCTATGTTTACTAACTAGCAGTCTTCTTCTACCTTGTCTTTGTTGGTGCATTGCTGCTTATCTCTGTGCGTTACCGCCACCTTGATCAGTGGAATAGTCTGAAACAGTTGGTGGGATCATGTGTTGAATCACCAGCGTGTGCCCATTGTGCGAGACAAACTAAACAAGGACTCATCAATGGGGGGAAAAAACTGCTGTATAGGTCTTACAGATGTCATAAATTCCACAGGATACGTTTAATAAGCACAGGTTTTGTGTTTTTCAGGTTGTTGGGAAGCTTTCCAAACTCTGTTCAGTAACATTAAGTGCTGTGGCAGAATACAGCCAAGAGTCACTGAACCAAATAAAAATGTCTTGTGATGACTTGGCTGATGTAGTTTGAAAACCCCTGATCTACTTCTTGGAATGTAAATGTACAGAGCACCTACCTTAGTTGGCTGTTTGGTAGTTTGACTGTGACGACCTGTCAGGTGTGAACTCTCACTGGTTTCCCTCATGCAGGACTACGTCAGTTAATGCAACAGTGCATACCGTAATTCCCCAAAACACTGCAAAAAGCCCTGATCGCAGACAAATGAACCACAGAGCCCGGTTGCTCCCAAACACCTGATAATGCTGTTTCTTCATTCACATCATTGACTTTAAAAATGTGATTTGCTGCTGGTGCCTGAGTCGTAGCGCCATCTGCTTCTTTTGAGCTGTTGAAATAATGATGATTCATTCAAAACGGAGTACAGGCTGGAAAATGTGGGTATTGATCAACAATCAAATCAGCCTTCTGTGGAGATATTATAGTCATTAAGTGGGTTGGGAGACACTTAAATGTCACCATTCAAATTTGTCTTGGTAGTAATTACAATGAAGTGCTGCGTTCTTTCTGGTCTTCTGTGCCATCAGCCTGTCAGAATCCACGTACTGTTTAATCACAATCAGCAACTTGTTATAATTTAACGTATTTTGGTGTCGCACTGTATTTGCATCTTTAAAAAAGAGAGAGACCTGTAGCATTGCTGGATGCAAAAAGTGTGTTTTTAGATACACCAGGGGGGCGCCAAAGTCAAAAATGTTCTAATTCTACTTGGACCGGCTTTTACAGTGGCTTCCAAGTGAATTTCGAGTTAATTTGAAGATTTTACCAATTACAATGTTTTGATTATCATGTATTTGGAGGCTCTGAAAAGTTGAGGGCACATTCCTCATTTTGTTTCTAGTATTTATTGGTATTTTATGTCTTTACTGGAGAGTAGACAGGAGAGAGAGACATATAAGGGGAGAGAAGGTGAGGTAAAGACATGCAAGGTCCCCGGCCTAAACCAGATGTCAGGGACGTTGTGATTAAGAGTCAGCACCCCAAACTCCCAAGCCACCCGGGTCCCCCTGTAGCCACCAGTTAACAGTGGATACCAACGGTGAACCAGAGTCAAATTATCAAAAGCTTTCAAAACATCTCGCCACCATAAACCGCTTGTTCATTGTGTTCCAAACCAGCCAGTAAATTGCTAAATACACTCACTGAAAGCAGTGTATTTATTTAGCTGTGTGTTACTCCCCATGTGGATCGACAGTAGAGAAGTCGATTGAAAATGAAAAATATTAGTGGAAATCGCTCATATGGATCACCAGGTTGCGACAGAATAATTTCTATACAAACGCTGTTTAAATAACAATAATCTGCATCTTGGGTCTTTTCATACATGACTTCATATGTACAAAGAAATCTGAATATTTTATGAGTATGTTTGTTTTCTCACCTACCAGTTTGGCACTGATAGCATGCAGTTTATTTTCAAGTCTCTTTAAAAATGTAGCAATGCACTGGAACCACCGCTAAGCTGTGGCTTAGTAGCCTAGAGCTGACATGCCCGTATTTGTAAACAGCACAATACTGTTTGAGGCTATAGCCTAGTTACTGTACTGTATTAGTATATTTGAATTATACACAGTACAGTAATTTATTTGTACAGTAAGCTGTCCATTTCAATCTTTATAGTCATGCAATAAATATACAAATGTAATTTAGATTGTCCTCCTGAGAAATGAAGAAAAACTGTTTGTTATAATAATCATCCGCCCTTAGTGATCGATTTTACCCGTACAGACGTGATCACTGTAAGATGTTTCCACTGTAAAAGCTTTTGATTTGGCATCCATGCTGCGTGTGTGTCCTGCGGGAATAACGCCTTCCTGGCACTTAGTTAGTGACGTCAGAATTCAGGAAGTTTTAGAAATCTGGATTCATTGCCAAACCACAAGTTCCCAAGTCAGGCATTTACCGGAAGAAAGCTGAACTCGAACTCTTCAAACTTTCTCACATGCCCGGGATTTAGTGTGACATTGTGTCACCTTGTGACTTGAGAGTTTATGAACAGCGTTATTCCTCCATGACTTGACCATGACCAAGATCCGACTCTCCGCTTGGCTGATGAGTCCTTGAGGATTTGGCTCCGGAAGTTTTGGTGACTCAGGTTTGCGAGTCATGCTGTGGTGGTACCATGGGACCAGACATGCCCTCATCCTCAAAATGAGCTGGTCTCTGTTTGATTCCCGCCCAAAAGTAACTGAGCCGATATTTCCCACCCAGTCGAGGTTTTAACTGGCCTGAAACTCTCTGACCAGTAAACTGCCATAATCCAGACTGGATTAAGTTAAAACGACCTGCAATCCTTCTACTTCCTGCACAAGGTCACGTTGCTCTAACCACAGGATTTGGTGTCTGTTTCCGCGTGTGTGTGTGTGTGTGTGTGTGTGTGTGTGTGTTTCTCATGTCTCATCTCTCCTCATCCTCCCTCAGATGGACGAGGCCGGAGATCGCTGTCATATTCTTCAACCTGGTTCCCACAGCAACTGGAGGATGCGGTCCCTGACCAGAGTAGCACTAAGCGCTCTCGGCGCCAGCTTCCTCTTGCTCCTCTACAAAGCTGCCAGTGGCAAGGTTTACCAGCAGATGTTCAGGAGTGCCTGCTAAACACCTGAATGGTTGTGTTCAGTCAGTTAATGAGCTTGTAATATTTTGTTTTGACTGTAGGTGATAAATTGGATTATGGAAGGACTGATATGTTTTAGGATAAAACAGAATTTTTGTTGTTCTAACACTTTTGTTTTCCACTTTGGTCTGACTGGTCTTTGAGTTTAGTTCTGAATTCTTTTACCTTTTTATGTTTTAAGGGTTTAAGTGAAAATTAAAGTTTCTTATGAGGAACAATTTCTTGCTTAGTCAAATTAAGTTTTAAGTTAAGAATGTTTTAATAATGTTCAGGCCTTGAAGTAACGGATGTCATGGAATACTTCATCATTTTGGGAAATATGCTTAATTCACTTGATCCACTCAACCAGAGTGAGAAGAAAAAGATTGTCATCAACTTCATGTCTGTGCATTGAGTATGGCGCTCGAGCTGAGAGGCAATTAGACTGGAAGCAGCTGAAAATATACACTTTGTCCTTTTATGGGGATGTTGGGGGCTGCAGAGACAATGACTTCCCTCAATGTTCTTGTCACAGTAAGTTTGGCAAACAACCAGCAGTCATTATATTTCAGTTGAGGTATGTATTAATCAAACGAGATACAACTTGTCAGTTAGTGAGCTGTAGAGATGTTAGTTAGTAGATGCGCTTTTTAACATTGGACATAGGCAGACTAGCCGTTTCCCCCTGCTTCTAGTCTTTATGCTAAGCTAGGCTAATTGTCTCCTGACTCCAGTTGCATACTTAACCCACAGCAATGAAATGTTGTTTTTTGTATTTTTTTTTAAAATCAGAGTGCTGTGCCTTTGTCAAACCGCTTATCATTTTAGCCACGACCACCCAAGATTTTCAAAACCCAGAAACATAAATTGTTAATCTTGATTGTTTGTAAGTTATCAGCTCAGTCCTTTAAGTGAGTTCAGCTCAGTTAATACTTGATTTAGCATCTTTCACAAATTCCATTCCAGGTAAATTCAGTCTGTTCAGGCTACGACCTGACTGGTGATGTTGATATTGTAAGAGTTTTTCTCTTCATAAAACGTGTAGTGAAAGACAGTGACCGGCATTATTGTCATTTTGTATGGCAATGAACGAATTACTCTTAATTAAATTGGATTTATATTACACACTTGCTTCAACTACTGCTGCTGCAATAACAAAGTCGCGTTCAGTGGGATGAGAAGAGCAGAGAGAGCTCTCTAAATCTCCTTGTTGTTTTATGGTTTTCTTCCACGGGGATCATGAGAAAAATCCAATTTGCCCATTAATCTCATCTGGTCATGGACTCCGGACCTCCAGATACACCCGGGCCAGATCAAAGATGGAGGAAATGCCGTATGACAGTGGTACAGATTTCCCCGAGAGACTTCAAAAGGCTGTGATAGATAATCCAATGAAATGGACACATTACCTTTTAGGTGCTGGTTTGGGAGAATCAGTGCCTGAATCTTTTAAAACCATCATTCCTGAATTATTAGTTGGACTGAGTGATGGTTTGTATAAGGCTGTAAAATAACAACGCGTCAGGCTTTTGGGGATCAGAAATATTTGGCACCTGTGCGTCATTGGCGTAGCATATGTCTTAATGAACATGAAATTTACCGAATACATAGACATAAAGCAAAATGCATAGGGAGCGTACAGTTTATTCTGTGATGTGGTTCGTAGTTTGTTTAATTATTTATCATATTACTAAATAAAACGCGAGTTTCTGCGTCCGTGTAAAAGTGTTGTGCCCTAAAGATGCGGGACATGTGATGTATGCAAAAGTCACCTTTCGGGACTTCCGGGGCTCCGTACAGTACCCCACAAAAAACACCGGTCCATCTTTATAATCTGCTCCATTGTGTCCGCTGAAATTGAATGTAATCGAGTTTGTGCGTTTTTCTGGTGGATGAAGGGCTGCGTGTGCTGGATGAGTCGTCCCCCCATCCCCCACCGCACAGCGGGCTCCTTCCCTGAACGCGTCGGTGCAGTTTGAGTGAAGAGCCCATCAGCTTGGACCACATCTCAGAGCTGCGGAGCTCCGGTCTGGACGCGATCCAAGCCTGTCTGGTGTCAAACCAGCCTGAACAGATACTCTCAGACATCTCATTTCTTCACCTCATTCCTGAGACGGGAACCCTGCCCGCCCCTTGTGTAAAGCAATTTAAACCTGATAGCTCATCATCTCCACTGAAAATATTTGCCGGACTATTAAGACAGTCGCTCTTCACTTTTTCCTCACAAGCACTTTGCCACCGTGCGGAACCCGCGCCAGCCATGGCTTCTCCGCGCGCACCTCCGTCCTCCCACTGTCCTGTGATGATATAGCCTATTTTTAAAAAAAATCCAAGCTCGATTTGGAGATTCAACAAGTTCTGACTAATGTAATGTTTTATACTTTTCTTTCATCCGTGGAAATGCTCCGTCCAGATCCATAAAGGACCGACGTTTGGTTAATATGAACTTATTGCCAAGTGGAATATGTTTTTATTTGTCTGTAGCAATCTGCTGGCTGACGGCCGAGATCGATGCATCCTGGTGGTAAGTACTGTGTTTTTATAACTTTATTTAAATACTGTTGCAAAGCCCATTGCATTATGCATTCAACTTGTGTAATGTTATAAGGAAAATCAATAGGTTAAACGTTGCTAAATTAATCTCTGGGCAGTAAAATAGTTTGTGATTTGTGTGGAATTATCTCGAGTATTTTTTCCATCCTCCGTTTGATTATTGTTAAATATGTATAAAATGTCTGAATTACCTTTTAAACTGTTTCATAACTACTTTTTAATGAGATATTTCCCAGAGATTGAGTGACTAGCCCCTTCCTGGTTTTCATAACTGTATTTTTTGATAAGTTGAAGACTGAATATTTGGAGAGATACCTCTCCAGGAAAAAGTCATTTGATATAATTTAATTTATCTTTATTTGCTGTCTTTCTCTTGAATCTTTAATGAATATTTGCAAAGGCTCTTTTTCCAAATTCCAAACTTCATACTGCCTGTTATCTGTTCAAACAGCATCTCAGTATAATTTTCCTCAATTCCCTTTTCTTGCTGCTCTGGCCTTACTTTAATGGGTGAAGAAAATCCCTGCAGCATGCAAGTGTTTAAATTCCCTGCCAGTCAATCATCACCTTGTTCTGCAGGTACATGGGAGTGTGGACTTGTTTTGAGTGATTTCAACACAAGTTTCCAAAGAAGACACCTTTAGACTAGTTATTTCATTATCTTTTACTCACCTTTTCTATTTTTGCAGTAGTTAAGTGTCCAACTTTTCCACAAGCTTCAATGTCTCTTGTGTATTGCAGCTACCTGGGCGTGCAGCATACATTGGGTTATTTGCACTTTTGTTCAGTTCAGTCTTTGAGATCATTGACATTTTCCTTCCATTTAGACTTTTCCCTTAATGGATTTAACGATTGAAAAAGTGTCCCCTGATGTTCACAAGTTTTTGGCTTCCTATCTGCCTGCTCCTCCACTTTGCAGGTACATGGGCAGCCTGGGCTCCCAGGTGATGTGCGACAACATCCCTGGTCTCATGAACAAGCAGCGCCAGCTGTGCCGCCAGCACCCCAAAGTGATGCAGGCCATCGGGGCGGGGATGAAGGACTGGATCTCAGAGTGCCAGCACCAATTCCGCAACCACCGCTGGAATTGCAACACCACAGCCAGGGATCACAACCTGTTCGGACGCCTGCTGCTACGAAGTGAGTAGAGGGAGTGCTAGCACTGGGAGAGGACACTTATCTCCTCCTTATTTTAAACTAATGGAGGTTTTAAAAATCATTATCCTGGAAAATGTAGGACAGCAGGGAGGGACTATCTTTAATATAGTGGATCTGAAATTGAACTTTCATGTCCAACAAGCATCCTGCCTGCTGAAATGTCCTTGAGCAATTCACTGAGCCTCTCTCAGCTCCAAGGCTACTGTTCTGTAGTAGTCTACTCATCCCTCAGTAGGACAGGCAAGAGACACATTACACTAAGTAAATACAGAATCACACCATTCAGGGCAAATGTCCCCTGTAAGCTGTTGAAGTTTAGTCTTACCAAAATAATGTCCATCTTAAATACCTCCTTAAGTTTGTCTCCATGAATTCATGTCTGTAGACTTCAGATGAAAGTTACCTTAAATTATAGCTTTTAAATGATCGTTTGTCTGTAGTCGTCATAAAACTCTCATGTTGTGGTTGACGGGTGTCATCTCTAAATGAATAATACGTTCAATTTCATCAAATATGAACATGTAGTTGAATATTTAAATATTTTGTTGCAGGAAAAACACTAACAATCATTTGGCTCGATGCCGTGAGCACAACTAATTTGCATGTGATACTTCAGTAAGTATCATCAGCATTTTGGTGTTAAGGTAATATGATAATTACAGATTTATTATGCTTGTCCCTAATGCTCACTCCTGAGGTAAATGATTTAAGATGCAGGGATGAGGTACATGTGTTAAGCATCTTATTTATGATATGATGACTTCAGGGGCTGTCGGGTACCATAAACACAGCACAACTAAGGATTGAAAGTTAGATTGCCTGTAACAGTATACAGTATGCTGAGTTGTGTTTCAGGTTATTGTGTGCTGTTGGCACCTTTTTGGAATTGATCCCCGCATGATTGCGTGTGTTTCAGCACACTGATCTGTTTGCAGTAACAAACATGTTTGACTGTGTGCCTTAATGTTTAATGCTGACAAATCTAAACAAATGGTTGTTTTTTTTTTTTTAAGTGTTTGGTAGATTTACTGCGACACTGAGGCTTTCTGGGAAACAGATAGTTCCTTCGCAGATTTAATTTGTTTCCCCACAGAGGTTGGATCACATTCCACATCTCGCCTCACTTTACAATTGTACATTTGTCACATCGCTGCAGCTGGTTTATTATTTAAGTGTGTTCTTGTGTTTGTTGGGGGCTAACATGCTCCTCAGAACTTTTGTTATAGAGATATTATGAGTCCTGGTGTGCAGATTTAGTGCTGAAAAGATTTGTCAATGGACAAAACGTTTATCAGCAACAGTTATTCATCAAGTAATTTATTAAGCATGCTTATTGCAGAAATACCCTAATAATATTTGCTAGTTCCAGCTTCTTGGATATAAGGGTCTTAAATTTTTATTGAGTTTTTGGCTGTTGGTCAGACAAAACAAGCAATCCAAAGGTGTCACCTTGGACTTTGGGATGTGATGGTTATTATAGCTTTTTATTTCCCGAAATTGTATAGATAAGACCATTAATTGATTTGAATAAAATAAAAAACATATTATTCGATCATGAAAATAATTAGTTGCAAGTTTATACAAATTTCCATATAAGTGGTATCAGTAACTAATCAGTGTGATTATAATTATGTTTATGTTGGATCCACTTCAGCTACTGTCTCAGTTAGCTAACTACTCTCCACTCAGCCTGTTAAAAAGAGAAATGGTAGAAAATCTGACTTTTCCCAAACAAAAGTAATCCCACCACTTTTAAGGTAGGTAAGCAGCCTGCCGCCGCCTGTGACAGATGCGAGCTCTCAACAGAAGTATCCAAACAAATGAGACGTGTGCGTCTTAGCAGCTAAAATCAGTCTGTATCTCCTGTGAGGATGTGTTATAACAAGTCATAACCTTTTTTTTTTATTGCCACTGGAGGATCATCAGGACCCAGCGGCCTGATGTTCTTCTCCCATGCCCTGAGATTTAACCTGCGAGGCGGGTCCTCTGACTTAGTCCGTTTCATGTTGGGGCCTCTAATCAGCCGTGTGGTATTTGGACCTCCCAGCCGGGCCCCGGCCGTGTCACAGAGCATTATCGCGGCACACCGAGGCCCCGTCAGAAGCCTCCTTATTGTCAATGTCAGCAGGCTAATTTCAAACAATTACACAGGAGTTTTGCCTCTCTGGTGTCTCGTTCTCTCAGCGTTCTCCTCATTAACCTCGTTAGGCACGCTCAACTTAACTTCTGGACTGGGAAACACACACCACTGATATCATTGTCATTTTGTGTTTTTCTACATTCTTTTTTTATTTGGCAAAAAAATTTAACTAAATTTAATTGTTTGATTTAAGAATTAGTAAAATAAAGATTAGGCTTTAGAGACGCTGCTTTGTCCCCTCTTGTTTCTTGACAGTGTTTGATTTTTGCTGCAGTGGACACACTTTGGTAGGCACTGAAAAAACTAAGTGCAATACCCAGTCCTAGTGTTTGCAGAAAATTTAAAATGAGAGACTTTAAAAAAATATGTTATAACTTTGTAGCAGAGGTTAGAGACCGACACACACACACGCACACCCTTTCCCTGCCTTAGCCTTTGATCTCTCTCCGATCTCCCATCAGTTACATGTGGATGGAGATGAGAGGTTTCTATCAGGGCATTGCTGGTAAGCGTTAGCTGTTGATCAATCTTGGAGGTAGATGAAGAGTTTTTCATTTCATGCCTCGCATGAAATGAAAGCTTCAAGCAGACAACAACAAACACGGGTCATACTGGTAGCAGCGTTTGCCAGACATTTGAACATCAGTTGAGTTTACTGACGTAGAGAAGTACACCAGTAGATGTGGTGATTTTTAATCCTGAACTTTTGGTTTTTTAGGATTCTCTGACATAAGTGTGTTGTGTGTTTTTAAGCCACACACAGAATGGATTGTTAACACTTGGGTACTCCTCCGACATGTCTTCATCTAGCGCCGTCATCTCAATTTATACAATACTTATAGCTAAATACCCACAAAACTAATGACATTCTCATTAGCCTTGTTCCTATTGTGTTCAGTGGCAGTTAGCGAATGTTAGCACACTGGCACACTAAACTCAGATGCTGAACACGGTAAACAGTAGACCTGCTTAGCATCAGCATTTTAGTATCATTATTTAGAGCTAGCATCTTAGTGTTTGCTGCTCTAGTGTAACGGACTAGTAGTCCTCTATCATTACATTTTGATGGGTTTGAGTGACTTCTGTGATCCCCAAAAACCATCTACACACATTTGACATACACATCTATGTCTTAATTTGAAAAAAGGCTGTTTTTAGATTCCTAAGAAGTGACTTTTTAGGATTGCAAAGCTTGTAGCTGATTGTAACAGTGTTTCTTTTGAAGTGAATCTTGTTTAATCAAAGAAAAGGTTGGGCACATCCAGGGCTAAAGAACGCATGTGGCGCATATGGTGTAATATAATGCGATCTTGATTATTCTTAAATCATTGAGCTTAATGTGTTTCAAATAAATTGGATTCTTCTGTGCATAACATGAAATCGAAACAAAGACCTGCCTTTGTTAGAGGTGTTGTTCCTTGTTTACAATATTTCACCCTCTCCCCTAAGGCAGCCGCGAGGTAGCCTTTATGTACGCCATCTCCTCAGCCGGTGTGGTTTACACGTTGGCACGAGCCTGCAGCCAAGGCGAGCTGGACTCCTGCTCCTGCGATCCCACTAAGAAAGGCTCATCACGAGATGCCAAAGGCTCTTTTGACTGGGGCGGTTGCAGTGACCACGTGGACCACGCCATGCGCTTCAGCCAGGCCTTTGTGGACGCCAAGGAGAGGAAGGAGAGGGACGCCCGGGCGCTCATGAACTTGCACAACAACCGTGCCGGCAGGAAGGTAAGGAGGCACTGATCATCTAAACACCTCTAATAATGACTTAAAGGGTACAATTGACCAAATGTTTATTCTAAAAAACAAATCTGTACATGTTCACACACAAACAAGGTTAAAATCTACGGCAGTATGTTTTCAAATAGTTTAAACCAATCAGTTGGTTGTCAAAACGGATGTTAATCTGCATTTGATCTTCAGATGTAGTTATCGAATGTATCTTTTGAAATGTATGTTGGGTTTTCAGGAAGGGGTAAAAAGAGAAATCCTTTAGTGTCACTGACATTAATTTGTATTCATAACTCTTTCCAATCCGCCTTGAAATGCTCATTTTAAGAGCGCAAAAAAAAATTAATCGTTATTACAGAATGAGAAAACTTTTAAATGTATTACTTCCTCTACGAACATAATTTATCCACTAAACCAAGCAGATTTACATATTATGCATTTACAGATTTACACCCTGACATGAATTCTGGGAGAAACGGTGAAGGATTTATTTCCAAATATAAAAATTTTCAAATTTAAAAGTAGTATTAAGCAATAAGTTGGTATCAACCGAAAAAACTAAGCTACTTTATATTTATTTTTATTTGCATTATTTAATTATTTGCTTTATAAAATCATTATGGGTGACTGCTATTTGTGTCTAAACTATTTTACGTTACAGTTCACTATCAACTGCTGTGACGATAAGTGCTGTAGCAACTTACTTCCTGTTCTCTTTGTCTCTCCTCGCCAGGCAGTGAAGCGCTTCATGACTCTGGAGTGCAAATGTCACGGCGTAAGCGGCTCGTGCAGCGTTCGGACCTGCTGGCTGGCCATGGCCGACTTCAGACGCACTGGCGACCACCTTCGCAAGAGGTATAACGGCGCCGTGCAGGTGGCCGTTAACCAGTATGGCACTGGGTTCACTGTCGCGCACGCACACTTCAAACGACCCAGCAAGAATGACCTGGTGTACTTTGAGGACTCGCCAGACTACTGCATACGGGACCACGAGTCAGGTAAACACACTCCAAATTTACAGTACCACAGGATCTGATGAAGCAGTCGCTGTGCTGACTAAATGTATCAGATTACACTTGATTACACTTGTAACTTAAGATACACTCGACTTTTCAGTAATCTCTGATTTGGTGATTTGCAGGACCCAGTTGTTTTAAGCAGTTATATGTAATAAGACATATAAAAAAAGACAAACAAATGTAGCCCAGTTTTAACTTTCGACATCTAGATGGTTTTTGTTGTCTTGGTAAAGGTCTGAGTTTTGTTCCACCTGAGCAGAAGTGGCGTTATTCTAATCTTGCTAAATGAACCAAACTTAAAAGAAGTAAACCCTCCTGAGTTCAACTGAACCGGTTCAACAAACATGGTTGGTTGGTGTAAACTGGCCCTTAAAAGGAAAGTAGGAGTGTGAACAAAACAAATTTATCATGAGGGTTGTGAAATGCTTGATCACAAATGGTTTGGTTTAGTCACACAAACAAAACATCCAGCTGGCTAAATCGTCTCAAACCTGCCCAACGTCTACTCTCGCTTTCATTAACACGTTACTCCCCTGTTCAAGGATACACACTCTAAAATGACAGCCTATCTCTTGCCTGTCATGACCCTGACGTTTGCAGTTTAGCGTTTACGTAATATTTTACATAGGCCAGTAATTTTAGCCATCTATAATTAACTTGGACTTGAAAACTACTTTGTGCTACTGTTTTACGAGGGAATCAAATTGAGCATAATTGGTTGTCGCTCCAGTGCGTCAGAAGATGTTTGCATAAAGTTGAACCCCGGCCAGCTTCCCTACGTCATGCCGCTGGGTGACTTTTTTTAGGCTCAACAGTTATTGTTGGTGCCAGCATGTTTTTTGAGGTTCAATTCACAATGAAAGGCATCCTGTCATTACCCCAGTGTGTAAACAGAGATGTAGTGGACTACAGTAGTGGAGGCGGGGGGGTTCAGCTTGTAATGATGTTCCCGCAATAGTCATAAAGTAATTGTTGAGTTTGTAGGTGACATGAAGTGTTGCTGTGTTTGTGTCCATCAAAATTCCAGCTGCTGTTCAACAGCTTGATCCAAATCATCTGGTTCTTTCTGATGTGAGCTTCCGGTATTTTAAGTGATTAAACTGAGCTTTAAGTGATTCAGCAGATCCACTGTCAGATTGTGAAACTCCTCCTGCCTTTAACACCCTTCTTACAGGATCTCACCAGGAGTGAAAATGCATATAAAAATTAGGACTTGTGGAAACTCAACCTGAAGTTTCACTTGTTAGACAGTTTTCATCAGGCCAGTACAATGTCAAAACTGCCTGAGAGAGTTGGTAGAGAGACTACAGTGTTTCATTGGTGCCCAGACATTGGTGTATCTAAGTGAGTGAAATCTGTGTTTATGTATTTGAGCTTTGGAACAAGACTGAGTGTGTGTGAGAAGGAAAATGTTTGTATTTGAAAACTGTGTGAGAGAAAGAGTGTGTGTGTGTGTGTTTTCAGAGGAGGTGGATGCCTGTCAGGCAGCAGATGATCCGTGGCGATCGGGTGTCGGCCAGTTTAAGACCCATTACACACTTCTGTAGGCTGAAACCTTAGAACACCACAGATCATTATAAATCACCACCAATGGAAACACACACACACACACACACACACACACACACACACGCCCAGGGGCACCATTGGCCAGCAGATTTCGGGAGCAGGTTTAATTACACAACATAATACCACACACACTCGCATAGGAGTTTACAGTGTGCTTTGTGTCAAAGCGAGACGCTTCTCTAAAACGTCTCGACTTGGACGCTTACATTCAGTTTAGATTAGACTCACCCACAAATACTAGTTTGATGTTTTTATTATTTTTTTTGCTTGGAAATGCAGTTGAAAGTGCAGGTGGATCAAAAAGTCTGCATGTATGTGCAAACCTTGTCACATGTCACATTTTTCTCTGTGTTTCATTGCAACATTGCAGGTAACCAATCATGGCTCACCCTGAAACAAAACGGTGTGTTGTGTTGAAGTAGGAAGGCAAGGCTGCGTTTGAAATGTGCTATATAAATCAATTAAGATTCAATACAAAACAATTTGATCAAATGAAGTAAAAAGTTGTAAGTGCCCCAAATACAAAAATACAAAAATAAAAAGTTAGGGGAGCTGCAGTTTTTCCATTAAAATTTGGAAATGGCTTGGGTGCATTTGAGATCATGAGCAGCATCGTGGCTAAAAGCAGCTGTTTGGTTCTGACTCGAGCTTCTACCAGTTGACTGCTTCCTAAAGACCTAAGGGCCCTACTGGGTTTATAGTCTTCTAAAAATCACACATTTTTTGGCCTGAGATGATTTATAAATTAGAATCTGTTCTAAAAGTAACTGGCAGCCAGTGTAATAGGGGAAATGTGGTGTTGGTTTAGCACTTTGACTTGGTTGTGTGATTGAGTAGCAGATCTTTGCACTGAGGGAATATTTCTTTCTCAAGGACACTTGGGAGTCAAAGGACATGTTGGATGTTGTATCAAACCTGGGATTTGTCTGTCATGGAACAGTGTCATGTACTCTGTGTTCAGTACAGGTTCTCAGGCACAGTCATGGTCTTTTAGTTTTATGGCCTTTAAAGAAGCATGAAGAATTTTCAGAAGCATGGTTTTTATTTGGGGAGAAAGACTGTTTGGTGATAAAAGCTGCGAGAGCATATTCTAGTCTTTGAGCATGGAGGTTAATTCTTGATCTTTGGTCACTATCTTCTGGAGTTCCACAATGTTTGTTTTTTTTTTTATTTACTTTTGGATAGGGAAAGTTTAGGTACAGACAGGAATCGTGAAGAGAGGGTTACAACCATAGACTGTATAAAAAAGCCTCCATGCAGTCACTCATTGGATTGTGGACCATTTTGAAGCCTCGAATTTGGCATTTTGGCCATCGCCATCTTGTTTTTTTGGAACTGGACGTGACCATATTTGGACGAGAGGGTGGAGCTCGGTTGGCAAGGTGCATCCGTAATTCATGTTTACTGGGATGCTAATTTTTGCTAGTGAAAAACAGGCTTATAATAAAATGTTCTTACTGGAAAAATGAACAGCTGACTCTTAATGTGCTTTTTCAACAGCGCTGGTCAAATGTTCACAGTGCAGTGGAAACAAGTCGCCTGTATCCTGATTGTAGTTTGGTAGCGTCTTGTCAATCATAACATAGCCACGCCCTAAATCGTACCCTGCTTTTTCATCCATTTTCCTCTAAATCAGACCATAATTTACAAAATAACCAACATATTGAAGAAGGCTTGAAACTAGAGGATGTGGCTATAAACTTATTAGGAGGTAGTTCAGGCAAGTGAGAAGTAGTGTCATTTTGCAATTAATTCAAATGGAACTGACTGACTTCTTCTTTTGCAAACAGTGGCCACTGGATAGAATGCAGGTTTAAGGCACTTTGGCACAAATGTCCCCCAGCTGGAATCGAACTGGGGGCATTGCAGTTACTGTACATGGTATCTTAACCACTAGGACACCCCATGAAGTTGAAACAGGTCCAGTTGCAGAAGAACAATTTAATTGGTAGAATTTTGAGAGAGAGATGCTTTGGAGAGTTGAAACAGGAAATCAATCGGTAGCTATTTTGATAATTGATCGATCGTTTGAGTGTGTTTTTCAAGCAGCATTATGATGGTTTGCTGCTTTTCTTTTGTTTTCTTTTTTGGGAGTTGGTTTGACAAATCAAGATGGCACCTTTTTTAGCTTTAAGAACTTTTGATGGGGACGTGTCTCTATGTTTTTTTTTATTTTATACATTTTATAGAGGAATAATAATTTAATTGATAAAATAATGATGCACATTACTTGACAGTGAAAATAATCATCAGCTGTTTCCCTAATATTGACAGTCTCAACATGGCCTTATGGGATGCCTTAATGAAATCGTTTTCCCTTTAACCTCTTAGGGCCCCCTTTTGGGAACAAGTACAGGCTTCACAGCAGACATGAAGGCTTTATATGCTGTGTAAATGTAAGCACCGTGAGGTAACACACACACACACACACACACAGTGTTCGCACTGGGCCTCTCATGAGAGCTTAACTTGCTCCCTCTCTAAAAACCAACTTCTGTGGGACACACAGAGACGGGCATGTAAACTCAATCATGACACGTACTGTACATCGAATCCCTCTCTCTCTTTTAGACACTTGCACAAACATGGATTTGCCAGCATGTCGTTCTTGAAACGTTATTCCGTCTTGTTCCTTGTACCATCACGCATACACACACATACTGGAAAACCTCTCAAAGACATGCAGACTCACCCTCAATCATGCTGGAAACACACAGACTGAAGCCATTCTCACAGATGGACAGACAGAGGCTCAGAGCCCACAGAGATGGTGAGACAGCCCCTCTGTGCCTCTTTAAAGTGTGAAATCAATTTCCCTCGGCCCCGGCGAGGCTCAGGTGCTAAACTCATCTCTCGGCGCCCCCTCATCTTAATTCAATAAGCAGACGCAGGGAGAGAGAGGGCTGTGAGGAAGACTCTGGCCGTGATGTCATCCCTATCGGGGCAGCATACCGCGGATGATGGGCGGGCGGGCGGGCGCGCAGCCAGAGAGGGGCGGGACTTCGGGTCATGCCCAGACATATTACCTGGCGAGGGAATGGAGCAGAAGCAGAATGTAAACATGAGCAAATTCCAGAACAATGTTTGAGATGGTACTTTTGAAGCCAGTGAATCATTTTTTTCGAAATCTTTTATTTATACAGGAGACACACATGTTCTTCTTCACCAACACTTGTGCTCCACAGTCAGATAGTAGTCGCACCTGCACAGTGCAGCCAGCCACAGTCCTCTGCTGGATGAATATCTGCATCACAACAGCTCAGCTTTGGACGCTCCAGTTACAATTCAAACATCTTCAAGATTACGCCACAACTAGAAGAATGCCTACTTTGCTATGCTTTTTTAGGTTATAAATGGCTTCAGCTATTTTCATTATCGGCCAAGTCTATCAATAATGTTTTTGAGTCATTGTTTAATCTGTGAAAAGTCTGGTTGGACAAAATGAGACATGTTGCCTCGGATGGGTAATTTCCAAACTTCCAAAACCCAAATATATTCAGTTTACAATAATATCTACAAAACAGCAAATCCTTTCATTTAAGAAGCTGGAACAAGTGAATTATTATTCAAAAATGGCTGAAACAATTGACCACTTATCAAGATTGTTCTCGACTGGTGGCTTCGAGGGTTTTGGATACCGACCATGTCATTGTAATGTCCTCTGTTTGGGTCCGACTGGGGGCCAATGTTGCATTCTCCATCTCTCTCGTAACTTATTTTCTTTCAGCTCTCTACTATCTAAGATCAACAAATGAAACAAATGGCTCAAATGGGTATTTGACCAATCGCCGGTGCTTTGTGGTTGTTTTTTCCTGCTGTAGACAGTGTACACACCTCTTTGAATCTAGCATAAATTAGTTTTACCTCTTCATGGCTCTGTAATGTTTTCTACATATCTTTCTGTGTTTTGATAAATCAGCACTTGCCAGCCAGGTGGGGTCACTCGTCAACAACTACGAGTCCATTATATATTATTACCATTATGTACACTACAGCGTCGGCAGTTGTCAAGCTTCTAATGAGGAGTCACTTTTTGTTGAGACTGTGTCCGAGAGGCGCTGATTCCCCTTTGTGGGAACTCGACATAACACGGTTTGTTATCTGGAAATCTTGACATGATAACCCAAACTGTCTTGTCACGATCATTGGATGGAAAAAGTGAGGTTCTGATGTGGTAATTATCCAAAATATTATCTGCAGACATTCTCTGCTGGCCGCGATTTTGTTCGTATTTAATAACAGCAGATAAAAGTAGCTGGAAAAAGTCCCTGAAAAGTCCCTGTGGAGGACTGACCGTGTGTGCAGTTCAGGTACGATCATGATCTAGCGTCAGCAGAAGACTAATTAACGCTAGATCATGATCACACATGTCGTGTAGTCTGCACGAGCCTGTTTTTATGTAAATATCACAAAAAAAGTATAAAACAAAGCTTTTGTTGCGATAATTCTAGTGTGGTTATAAAAATAACCGCAGTTATGACCCTTACAGGCTTCCTTAGTTTTATTATAAATCAAGGTGTGGCTGTTGCCTCTGTACAGGTACACACAGATAGAAGTGTGTGTGTGTGTGTGGGCGGCTGGAGGCGAGATTCAGGAGAAAGTGAGTGTTTATCCGTGTGGTCAGTCTGAGGAGTGCTCTGTGTGTGTGTGTGTGTGTGTGTGTGTGTGTGTGTGTGTGTGCGCGCGATGGTTGTCTCCTGTAAAATGAACAGCTGATGAAGAGCGGGAGTGCAGGCTGACGGCTCCTATCATCAATCTCTCATCTCTCCTCCGTCCAACTTTCATCATCTTACGCGCACCCCCTGACCCCTCCTCACCCCCCTCCCAGTCTCATTTTTAGTATACAGCCAGTATTATTACACTGTGCTCCCATTGGCTCTTGATAACCAGCACAGCTATTCTGATTGGACACATTGCAGCTTATGTACCCGCCAAGTCACATCTTCATTCCACATCGGAGCAACCGTGTGAAAGGGACACTTATAGGTGGAGTATTCCTTTAAGACTTATTCAATCCCAAGTAATTTCCCAGGATGCTTCTCACCTATTCAGCCTGGAATGATTGTCAGTGTAGGTGTCAAATGGCTCCTACGGTAAATCTCATTTTGGAAGGGCGCTACTGAAATGTGTTTTTGCCTTTTAAGTGAATAAATCTAACGTTTGTGCAGTGGGAAATGAAGTTAAATCCTACTGCTGCAGTAAAATGATTTAGCCCCAAGACGCAGTTAAGTTCATCTTATGTCAAACTAGTCAGGACCATTATGTGTAGGAAGAAAAGCTTAAATGTGCATTAAGTAAGATTTTTACTGTTTTTTTTTATGGATAACTCTTTGTTTTCAATTTGTCAAAAAAAATTTCTGAAAGCAGATTTTTGCCTTAATCAGTATGAAAAATACCTTCTGACATTCATCACGACCTGTAAACATTAAAATAATACATTTGATTATCAGAATGAAATCTGCCAAATAATTGAGTGTGAGAGGGTAGTTTGTTTTTTTTACCATCATTTGTAAAGTGATCTCAGTACTGTTGAAGGGATTTTTCTTTTGGACACGTAAGACCTGCTCACTGGTCGGACACATTTTCTTTGCAGCTTCCAACTTTTCAACTCTCAAACTTACAGTATAGATCAAAAGGAAATAAAAGGCTTAATTGTTGACACACCCTAATGACGTTAGAGATTTTTAGCAGGTCATGGTTGTCGAAAAAGAGGTCCGAAACGCCCCGAGATAGTGTTTTGGAAACATGCACCCAAAAGATGTTTTGTGCTGCAAGAAGAACCTTTTCCAGGAATAGTCAAGAGATAAACAGGGAGAAACTACTAATGTGCAGGCGATTATGCACTTGTTGTTGTTGTTGTTTTGTTTTTTTTTAAACCGCAAAAAATATATTTTTGATTTTCACCTATTTTTAAACTTTAACCCCCAAAAGACTACCAAAGACTAGATGATGTCACAGTTTGTAGAGTGAGAAATTAGATCAATTATGAATGCAAAGCAAATGATGATGAACGCGTTTACTTTAACGTCCTTATAACCTCACTGACCACCTCTTTCTCTGTGTCTCTCTGTCCACAGGTACGATGGGGACGGGAGGGCGGGTCTGTAACCGGACGTCTCGCGGCGTGGACGGCTGTGAGGTGATGTGCTGCGGTCGAGGCTACGACACGTCACGGGTCAGCCGGACTACCAAGTGTGAGTGCAAGTTCCACTGGTGCTGCGCCGTGCACTGCCGCGACTGCCACCAGCAGGTCGACGTGCACACCTGTAAGGGCCAGACGTGACCTCACCGCCACGGAACTACTGACCGCTCATATCAAACCAGCAGCCATACTGGTCATTGTGTAAAAACTACTGCGTTTGTACTGGGCCACATGTTCTAAGTGACAATCAATAGAATATCTCGACTCCATCCTCGGTGCTAAGCTCTTATTTCAGCTGTGTTTCCGCACTGCGCTTCCCAAAGATCACTGGTCAATCAATCTAATTACACAGCTCAGGGCAAAACTCTGCTGTTGCCTTTAAAGAGCTTCCAGACTTCAGATGATCAGAGCAGAAAATGTAAAAAGCTTCCATCAACATATTATAGGTTAAAGGAGAAACGGTAGTGAGCTGTGCATTTATTTAATAAAATATATCCACTACAACTACTTTATACAGCAAAACCTAGCTTTAAAAGCCTGACTGGCGTAATCAGAGTTGTTTAGTTTTTTATCTTTCCGAAACACAGAAAAACATAAAAACAGCCAAAAATACACTGAAAATATCTTAAATTATATAATCTACTGTAGAGTTTTGAAATATCTCAACAGGGAGAGACAGTTACCTTGTTCCCTGTGCAGTCTGAGAATTTTCCAACCATTTAATGTCTCTTTCTCCTGTATGTTTTCAGTTTTACGGTTCAATTTGAACTCCTTACCTGTGAACATAAATTTGTTTTGTCATGTCAGGGGCTCATTCTCTTCCAACAGTGTGTTACCCAAAACCACAGGCAATTACTCTCCAAACATTCAGTGTTCAGGCCTGGAAACACCACTAGAATGAAAAAGGTGATAGTTGCTGCTGCCGTTGTGCCAAAAAACAAAAAGCTAAAGCTCACTTTGGACTAAGTTATGTTACTGAAGCTTAAATATTTAAAAACTCACAAATCACAAGGGTGCCACATTTTTCATTCATAACGGCAAATTTTTCAGCTATTTGTTCTTTACGGTTTGAGGCTTTCTGTTTAGCACTCAGCGAGTATGGTTACAAACGCACTACCTGGATAGTATTCCAGATTTCACAGGTATTCTTGTTAACATCTTGTTCAAGTAATTTAAATTCGGATTTTAAAACAAATTGAACATTAAAAGTAGCTTTAAACTCATTAGCTGAAACCAGAGTTAAGAAATCTGTTGCCGTAATCTATTTAAAAATAAAATCTATTTCTTTGGTCAACGGGTTAAGGTTAGGGTTAATTTAATATTCTGAAAGACGCAGTTCTCTAACTTACAAACTTGTTAACATTTGGAGCGCTCCAGATTCTCCACAAGGGGCCAATGTTAAGTCATTAGGTGCGTTTGACTTGATGTGGCGCTTCGCAGCACTGACTTTAACGTGATGCATGCTGAACTTAGTAAACAGTAAAGCTGCTGCTGTTTAACACTTTAACACTGCAGTCTAGTATCGTCACAGCTGCAATATTTTGTTTTTACAGCTTCTGTTTTGTTTGTTTTTATTAGTTTTACATTCATCAGTTATACATTTAGACAGATGTACAAATGACTGACAGCACAACAGCAGCCAAAAAAGATTCTAAAAGCATATGTTGTAACTAATGGCGCAAATGCAACAGTAACTGTCCTTGCCTGTAGGTGGCGACATCAACTTTTCTACAGCTGCAGCCTTTCATACCTGTAGGTGGAGTAGGTTGGATCCGAACTGCAGGTCTGAAATCGTGGCTCTGCAGTTGGCTTGACGAGGTTTTAGTCCACTTGTATTCTAACATTGTTGTTAATTAACAGTTTAGGATGTATTTCAAGTAGTACTTGGTGACCTTACATATCAGGCTTTAGTTAATTTAATTTTAGGATGAGCGTGCCCTGTTGTCTAACAGCCTAATAAAGAAAAAAGATAATAGTCTGTGTACATAAACAATCAAATTCACTGTTATTTGCAGCCTCCAAATCCAGCACTTAGGAGTTAGAAGACTGCAGCCTGAACAACAGCTTTTCACTACAACAACCTGCTGTCCCAGATGTAAGATGTAAATCCATTGTTTCCTCTCTTATTTCACTGTATTTATTTACTCTCCAGTTCAATAGTAAAGTCCTGTTTGAAAAGATTACTGACGCTGAGTCTGTAACTAACTGGTTACTTAAGAAAAAACCCTAATATGACCTGTACAACTGAACTCCCCAGAATAAGCGACACTGTACATTTCACTCTGCATCCCTATTTAAACATTAAAAAGTCTAGGTTTGTTTTGATTTTCTTACCAGACTACAGCTTGTTCCAAAACTGCAAGTGTCCAAACTTAGTTTTTCCGTCTATGTAAATATGTAGTTGTGTAAATTAAAATCAGATGTATAGTGAATGGAACCATATTCTGTAATCAATAGGCAGACTGCACATTTTAGGTAATTAACGCACTTCACTTCCTTCTGCTGTGCAAGCCAATCACAGAACAGACTGCACACGTGGTGTAGTAAAATGGGCATAAATATATTTCATGTGTAGGCGTTGTGTCTCAAATACAGAAGTCAAGTTTTTAACAAAGAGATCAACTAAGATCACAGCTTCCCTCAGCTTCACACAAAAGCACCTGGTGGATGCAGGTAAAACTCTTCTCCTATTTGTGGAGCGAGATGTCAAGGTTGTGGATGAAAACGCACATCAGAAGATAAGTGAAGGATTCCACAGATAGTGAAAACCTACCAGGTTGTGTTTTGCGGTTTCAACAGCCAAATAGCACTTGAAATGACCGGCAGCTCCAGATGACTGTCGGCTGTATTCGGGTTTCGATCTGGGTGAGGCGGTTAAACACCGTGTGAATCAAAGTGGCGTGAAGAAGCTGGCTTGCAGCAATACACAAAAAGTCCTTTATTGTATTTTTTTGTCTTCTCACTTTTTTTAATGATGGCAATTGATCACCTCTTTTTGTACAACAAAAGAACAGCTTTAAATGATTGAAAACCCCCAAAAATGCAAACATATCAAATAAAGTCAAAACCAATTCTGGATTCCGTTGATTTGCCTTTTTGTTTCATGCCTCCCCCCCCCCGTCGTCCTCAGTTTGGTTTGAACTTGGTAATCTTGGCACAAAGGTGTGTCAGTCCAGTCCAACGCAGCATTCTGGGTTTCAGTTCAGCTGTTTCTGTCTGGATGGAGGTCTGCTCCTGGGTCTGATTCTGGTCCTGTCCGGGAGGTCGGGGTCAGATGCGGGTGAGCTGGTGCCAGAGGCTGGACGGCAGGATGCTCTCCACCTTCTCCATGATGAAGTTCAGAGGAGCAAACAGCGTGCTGAGGAACTACAGGGAGACAGACAGTAACAGCCACACATCAGCAGGAGGTCATTAACAGAGAGCACACGGCCTCTTCATGAGCCACGACTTCAGTTTCTCTTCAGGCTGAATCATCACTGAAACCAGCTGACTTTACTCTGTGCCACGCTGGTTACCAAACACAATATGTGACTCTTCACTTGAATTAGCTGATCAACGTCCCTTAAAGGTTGCATCATTTTAAAATAAGATTTAGTCATTTTTGTTTTTATTCATAAAAAGTAGTCAAGGAGAAAAAGGCCCATCACAAGTTTGCAGACTTGACCAAGTCCAAAGTGCATAAAATAACATCCTTCATAAATGCTTAAATTGCAATCAGAGTTCATACTTGACTTTGGAACAAATAGTTTCACTTAATAATCCCAACTTGTGGTCCATTTACTAACTTTTTAAACCACACGGTCTTCATCAGCCGGAAAGAAAGAAGCCAGTAAATGGACCTTGAGAGGAGACTTAACAAGAGTTTTGTCAAACCACTATTTCCAGTGTTGAGAATGAACTTTCACGCTTCACCTCGGAGCCCACAGAGCTGTGGGTGAAATGTTGAAAGCGACTGAGCATATATGTAAACAATCATCTCCATCTGCTGATGAAGACTGTGTGACGAGATTGAAAGCTGTGGAAAAGGCCAGCGTGTGGGCCTTGAGTTGGGATTGTTTTGGATAATTTCTTTGTCAATTCTGTAATAGATTAACCAACTAATCGATCAGCATTAAACATTACAGAGGATGGTGTCTTTATCATCGGTTAAACTACACCTGAAACAAAAAACACGTCTACTGCCGAAATGAAAATGTTTCATTGAACAATGTCTGTCCTACGTCTACTTTTTTTTAACTCCCCAAATACATTTTAAAATTCAAACACTGGAGCGCACTGCATCCTTTTACAATTCCTTCCCTTAAAACTCTTTTCCACTTTGTGCCTGTGAGTACAGAACAGCTCGCTGTCAGGCCTCGTCCTCAGGTTGGTGTTTTGGCAACAACCAGTGTAGAGGAGGGTGAGGGGGAGTCGGGGGGGCAATAGGGGCTCCACCAGAGCAACAGCGGGTCATAGAGGTTCCCACTCTGTCAGATGGCAGATAAAGGCTATGACAGGGGTTGTGGGGGGGATGCGGAGGGGGAGAAGAGTATTCATCTGTGCCGCCCTCCTCTACGCCTGCATGTATCTGCCTGGTAGTCGGTGGTTTGTGCGTTTGAAAAGCTGCGACAGCGCTGGAAACGTCTGCCTCACACATCGTATCACACATCTCTACTCCTGCTTCAAAGAGCACTTCAAAGTAAAGGCGTGTGTTCCATGTGTTTGAACTGCATGGGCGGCGAGTGACAGACCCTCCTGTAATCCAAAAAGCAGGGATGCAATACTGATCGGTGTTGACGCTGGCCTTATTGAGTGGATCAGGGTATCGGCCATGACGCCAACATGAAGAACCACATTTCCCTTCAATCTCCTGCATGGAATATGTTTAGTGACCTTTCTGCTTGTGCCGCCCTCAGGCCAAAATGTCAGCGTTGCATAAATCTCTTAATGTAACAAAGTATGCAATTTGACATTTTATGTAAAATTCAGTGTGTTCACTCAGTCACAACTCACTTTTAGTGCCACAGCAAACCCTTGGCAAGCTTTTGCCTTAAATTCATCCCAACTAGTTTCATGCAATGGGTAAAAATGATTTTAAATTTGAGAAAGGACAGCACTGGTGCCAGATCAGTACTGGCAAAGACCCTGAGCTGAGATATTGGAATTGCTATCAGAAGAGATAATGTTGGGTCCCTAAATTTCATCCCTGTAACAGCCAATGAAAGATGTAAATGAAAAAATTCAAATAAATATATAGATTTGGTCGCAGTTTAATAAGTCGGAGCCAATTTAAACCACGTGTAGTGATTTATATTAAAGCATTCTGCTGTTTGTCATTACGTGTAAACACAGAAACGTAATCGATATTTAACATGCAAACACCAGGCCATCACTTCTCACAGGTGTGTTCACTTCATCTGCCCGATTGGACATGTAGTCAGATTAAAGTTGGGCAGGGCTATCCTGGGAATTACATAAGGTCACCTAGCTATGTGGCAATAATAAAAATAAAGTTTAATTTGTCCTATCCTAGCACGTGCAGCACAGTGTGTGAGATGTCAATCCCACACAGTCCTAAGAAGTCGTCAGATCAGCCAAAATACGTCTAATCACTTGTGTCGTCCTGCCAAGGATGTGCACAGCCTTTCTAAAATCTTACTTGCAGCATTTCCCTGTTGGAAACTGATGTATTATACCACCCAGGATCTGATGTATTCTGTACTTAGTCACTTTAGTTAGTAGATGACGGCCTAAACAACAGCCACACATTTTAAATATTTGCTGTGTGAAACAACAACTTTGCATCTTTGCATTTAATGCATTAAAAGAAACCTAAACAAAGGTTGCTTTACATATTAACTTCTGATTAGTTTAAAAATTGATCCCTGATCTACCACTATGTAGTACTTTGGACATAGTCCCACTCAGAGAGCAGGAGGTCTGTGTCTGTGCAGCGCTTCAGCTCTCAGCAGGTCGATGGTATCTGCTGATAGTGTCACATCGGGGGGAGATGAGCTCACCTGCATTCCAGGTGAGCAGCACGGCGCTGCAGGCTGCAGGGAGGGGCCGGGGAGGCAGCGCCCTCCACTGGCCGCTGGAAGAGGACAAGCAGGTACTGTAGAAATGAATAATCTAACAGCTTCTCAACTTTAAGAAACGTCCCTCTCTAGCATGGCTATTACTTGGTGTGGAGCGCAGCACGGTTTACAGGGGGCTTGTGGAAAATGGTCTAAAAGAAGGAGCCGAGCTGCTCACCAACCTGAGCCATATCAGCTACACAAATCCAACTGTCCCTGTGGAGCAAGTTTCATAGCAATCTGCCTGTTAGGTTGTGATATTACCTGAGGGTGGCACATGAAGAAAGAGCACCAGATATCTTATTCCATCTAGTTGATTTTTATGGAAATTGAGCTATAAGCTTATAAGATGCTTTGTCGTCCACCGAAGTCTATGTTATGAGCAAAGTTTTGTGCAAGAGTCAGCTTAATTCTCTGGAGACCATCCCAGGCTACATTTTAGCTCTGATTGATTTTTGCTGCGATGTCCTGCAGCAAAAATCAAAGCATTTTCTCTTCGCTTAAAACTTTCCAAACAAGGGAAAACAGGTAACTGTGTGTGCGTGTGTGCGTGTGTGCGCGCACTCACAGCTTTAGCAAACACTCCCATGAGTTCTGGGAACTGGTGTGTGAGCAGAGCCAGCATGGCGGTGAAGGAGCAGAGACCGGCTGTGAACAGGATGAAGAAGGGCAGCTCCTTCTTAGGGTAGACTGACACCTCGTGAAACACTGCTTCCACGTGGGGGACACACACACACACACACACACACACAAACACAATGTTACTTTACAGCAAAACATTTGCATCACATATACATATGAAAATGTACCTCACTGAAACCGTAAACTTCATTGTCCAGAAAGTATTGCAGGGAAATGTTTCAACATTGAAAATCTGGACGCAAATACATTTCCTAAACTTAAAGTGGACTGACCTCTGACCCCTTCATTACGCTAATTGACCAATCACACTGATGTTTAGAAGAGAAAGGTACATCCAGATGATGTATGGGTTACCTTTGTGGAGTTAAACTAAGCAGCAACACACAACATGTGGGTGTGGCTGAAGAAAATAAAAATAAAATAGACAGTTTCTGATCAGGTATGTTAAGTCTTGAAAAAAATATGAGGAATGAACAATTTAAACTTCAGGTTGTTTAGATGCAAATTAACTGGCAGCTAAACTCTTCCTCAGCTGTGTTTAAAGGTCGTATGCAAACAGCAGGCTGCCGTACAGACATGTCTGATCAGGTTACTGCTAACATACAGCTCTATACAGTCTACACATCCAGACACATGTGAACTACACTGCTCTTGTATCACAGGAAGAACCCACCTGCTGAACCCACTGGTGTTTTGGAACGTATATTCATTGATGTGTGTTTAATAAGTCTGTTATAAATCGTTAAAACCACATGTTTTCTTTTCAGGAACATGAACGTGTCGGAGGAAAAATAATGTAATTTGTCACATATTTTAGGGATATTTAGGTTTTGTTGAACAGCAGTGAAATAATGTAAATACAGCTTGTATTCATACATTCACCCAGCGACACACACACACACAGCACAGCGTGTTGCTGCTGGTGGCTGGAAGCCAACTTAATCAAGTGAAGGTTTGTGTGTGAAGACAGACGAGCTGCTGAGCAGACAGCAGGACGACGCGCACTCCACACATTAGCTCACACACACACACACACACACACACACACACACACACACACACACACACACACACACACACACACACACACACACACACACACACACACACACACACACACACACACACACACACACACACACACACACACACACAGCACAGCGTGTTGCTGCTGGTGGCTGGAAGCCAACTTAATCAAGTGAAGGTTTGTGTGTGAAGACAGACGAGCTGCTGAGCAGACAGCAGGACGACGCGCACTCCACACATTAGCTCACACACACACACACACACACACACACACACACCTGAGGAATTTGTCTCATCATCACAATTATTAATGACAAATTGAACCACTCAGTTTTTGTGACAGGCGTAACATTAGCATCATCACTCTAAACGAAAAGACCAAGTATACATCATCTTCATAAATTTGGACAAATGATTACACTTTTCCCTCTAAAATGGTCAAATCAATACCCAACTTCAACAAACAGCGTAGCACAGCTTGTCTTTTTGTCTTGATGTTGCTGCGACTACTAGTAACACTATTATTACTGCTGTTTGAATTCATCTTTACAATTTTATAAAATCATAAAATACACTCTAATAAACATTTATTTATTAAGTCTGAAACCCAGTCAACATTCCCCCCCATTTTAACCTTTAGCCGCATATAATAGTATATAAAAGCATCTTCTTGTACTTTTTTAACTGACAAATTCAGATCATATTTTCGTACTGTATAAATACACATGGTATGCTTGTATAAATGTGTGTGTTAGGGCGTCTCTTACTGGGTAGCAGCTCTCTGTCTGCAGTCTCTGTGCAGATGGGGTAGGGATAGAAGAGGTGACCCTTCTCCAGAGGATATGGGATCATTCTGAACGCTACAAACACGCAAACAAAGGGTTGCAGCTGATGACTTCTTTAATTATCACATGTCAATGTCAATTAATGGTATGTATGTTTATTTTGGAATGAATCCCCTTATGAGATATCCAACGGCCTACGGAGAGTGTGTGTGTACTCACTGCCCTCCCAGGTGCAGTGCAGCAGGTTGAGCGCCCCCTCTACCCTTTTCCAGTGCTGCAGGTGGAAGAAGGCGTAGGCAATGGCCTCGCTGTCTCCTCTCTTCAGGATGTGTTCTGGAGGAAGAATCAGACTCTTCATCTCCAGCAGATACTGAGGAGAAGAATAAAGGGAACAAAGACAGATGATGAACAAGATAGATTCGACAAGATGAGCAGGATTAACTGACAGCTACATTTCATTTACCAAATTCAGACAGACACAAATGAATATGATTGAATGTGTGGCATAGTAGTGGCTGCTCCACACACACTTCTACGGTATCCAACGATATTAAGGACCACAATGGAAATAAGTCCTGACTTTTTCTGTGTTATCCTGGATGCTCTTTTGATTGTGCATGTTGGTGCTGCAACCATGAACTTGTCCTTTTAAAATAAACCGTCAAACACACAACTCAACTTGCCCAATTTTTACAATGAAAGAACATTTACAAACGGCGTCTCTGTTACACAAAATGTGTAACGGAGAATGTGTGCACACTGTATCTTGGTTGATAACCAAAATTATATTTATCAAAAATTATTAATTATGTGATGGGTTTATTAAAGAAACTCATTTTTTAATATAAATTATTGTTCTCTGGTGACAGAAACAGATTCATGTCAATAGGAAAAACTCAAATCACAGCCAATCATGTCTCGTGCAAACAGTTAAACACCTTCACTGGCCAGTAGCTGTGTAAACATGGTGAGCACGTGTGTGTAAAGAGTCTCACTTTGGGTACGTGAGGGTTGAACTCCACCGCTCTGTGGATGGCTTCGACTGCATTCATCTCTGCTGTGCTCAGCCCTCGCCTGGATGCTGCCTCTGGAGAGAATCTACGCACACACACAAACACACTCCTGTCAGTAATCTGGCTTGGGATGGCACATCCCTATATGATCAAAGTGATTTGAAAAAGGACTCCCACTGCGCCGAGCACAGACATCGTGACCGAGGCAACTCACTTGTCACTCAACATCTGCTCTGTGTAAGAACATCACATAAATCCCCAACATGTAAAAGAGTGTTTGTTGTGTCAAAAAAAGATGAACTGGGGGTTTTGAGTGGACTTGGAATTGCATACATGTGAGGGCCAGAGCAAGAGAATACTCCAGTACATCACCAGTAGGTGCCTTTTTTCTGTTTCAGGGTGTATTTGTCATGCAAAATTGTAGATTTAGTAACAATGGTAAAGGAACTTCACTGCTCATGGGAATGTAATGTGATTTTTGGTAGGAGGTTCTTGACATGGTGAACCAGAAAATGCCAAAGTTGTGCATCCATGGGCAGTGATTTTACCCAGAAAGTGACCATGCATTAATAGACATGTGTCTCTTCAATGTGAACAATATTGAATCAATATATTAAGGATTTTTTAACATGTGTTGCTATGGAAGAACTAACTAACTAACTAAACAAAATGTTGGTCAATAAAGCCAAAGACAGCAGTGGGGTCGAGGCAAATGGAATCAGATTATAAAGTGCAATAGCCCGTGTGATCTTCAAGATTACTGTGCATTATAATTAATATAACATCTGTATATTCACTTCTGTGTTAAAAGGGAGCGGTGTAAAAACCATGTTGCGCTTATGCGAAGGAATATTTAGTTTGTACTTAGGAAGTTCTACACTTGGGAAAATGTAGTTCCAAAGCTGTCTGACAGCAAAGCTAAAGTGCTATATTTTATGTATGTATAAATGAGTACATGGCTAAAAGAAAACTAGTTTTATCTGTGCGTCACCAGTTTGACTGCAAATTATGCTTTACAGTCATAATTAACCTTGTACCTCTGAGTGAGTAGAGCACTCCGGCAAGACAGAAACACTTACTTCTCACAATAACACTGATAAACCCTCAAGGCAGCCCTGTACCGAAGAGCAAAATTGCTGCTAACCTACTGTTACTACACCACCGCTCAGCCCTATTCACACTGATGGGTCCCCGGGCTATTTTCAGCTCCATTTTAAACTCTTTAATAGCAGAGCAGGTGTGAGCATTGTGGCCGATGAAAAGCGATACTCACTTGTCAGATACCGCCCTGGCTTTGAGCAAGGCTGCTGTGTAGCATATTGTTGCAGATTTGGGTAAGCTAATATCTGTGGAGGAGACAAAAAGCAGACAGGACAGAGGGGAGGGGTGGTGGTTAGTGAACATAGGACAAGTTTGGAATTACAGGTCATAGCTAGAGTTTAAGAACACTTCAGCTGCCCAGAGGGGGGTTTGTGAATGAAGGTAATGAGTTCGGGTTTCAAAGCTTTGAGGGTGTTTTGTTATCAAATATTATTTTTCATTTATCTAATAGTTAAGGGTGACCTTTTTTTTTTAACTGATGTTACATGTAAAAATGACTCCAATGATAAGGCTGACAACTAGACACAGAGATAGTATAACAACCCAAAGATAAGCTATGATTTAAGCAGCAAATCATCCTCAATAAGAAGCTGAAACTAAATGTTTGGCATTTAGGCTTGAAAAACGAATTTCCTGCCACTTGACTAATTGATTAATAGAATTGTTTGTGAACGCTAGTTGCTATACAGTGTCTATTGTCCTTACAACATCATGCATGTCTTTGAGAGTAACACAAAGTAAATCCAGGACATTTCAAGTCATTTTATGCCAATCTGAGAGGAAATGTGCTTGTTAAAATTAGCTTAAATAATTTCTAAATCAAAAAAGAAAAAGTAAAGCAGTGTCCCAAAACATTTGAAAGAATTAATGAACCTTTGACGCCCTGGATTTATAGTCCCCGATCAAATATTAATAAAAAATAAAATACTGAATTGAATATTAACATTTTGGTTGAATTGTTTGCATCTTTCTTTTCATTACAATATCAAAGATTAAGTTCAAAAGGAAATTTAAGTTAAATATCATGAACTTCACACAGATTTTTGGGGGTTTAAAAACATTAAACTGTATCTCTCTCTCTCTCACCGTCGTACTTGGCCAGAACGGCCTGGACGTCGGCGTAGTTCTGGAGCTCTAGTAGCGACTCCAGCAAGTTCTCGTGGATGTTGAACATACTGAGGAGAGGGAACTCCTTCATTAACTGGAAAACACACAACTGTTGTTACATGTAATACCGGACAGGGGGCGACACATGCACAGTCAGCAGACAAGAGCTTTGGGTCATCACTATGCAGTTATACTGTCAAATGTAAACCTTGAAATAGGACTGAATGTTGAAAATGAAACCTTTCATGTGGCTTTGTGCGATTATTCTGAGCCTGGTGATTAAACTGAAGGCTTTTAAACCTTTCAGACATTAAAGAAACAAGTTCCACTCAGTCCTGTGTGTGTGTGTGTGTGTGTGTGTGTGTGTGTGTGTGTGTGTGTGTTGTGCTGGCAGGCTTTGTACTTACATCTCTCATCATTTTAACAGCTTCTCGTGTTCGGCCAAGCTTTCTGGAGCACATGGCCAGTCTTCTTTTTATATACACCAATACGTTGGTGTCTCTTCCTGGTGGAGACATACAAGCACATGATGTAACACGTAGAGATCACTTTTATTGTCCACTGTATAATGATATGGTTTCCACCTGCAGCACTTAATAATCGCTGAAGCTACTTATCAGACATTTACACAAGATAAAAGAATGATCAACTCTTCTGCTGCAGTCCGACATATAAAATAATTCTCATTGGCTAAAGACTTGTGCTGAAGCAGAAGGAAAATATTATATTGATTATTAGCAGTATCAATACTGAGTGGAGTTTACTCACTGTGCTGGGCTTCATACTGTGTACCGTGATGTTGGAGCTGTTGGCTGCGCCGATAGCAGCCCTCTCCAGCTTTTAGCGCCTGTTTAAAAAGACGTTCAGCCTCCATGATGGTTGTGGCTTCCTCCTCTGCCAGCAGGATGTATGCTGTCGCACAGCTACAGGAGAGGAGAAGAGAGGAGACAGATCTGTTACCCAGGAAATTACAAACTAACTTATCCTCATATCCTTTCAATCCAACACAATATACAGGATGCCTTGTTTGTGCCTTGTCTGCACAGCATGGCTAAAAAATTGCTTTTACGCCTCATGTTTTTGTAAGCAATGATCAAAGAAGTTTTCCTCTGAGTCAACCTGCTGTCACAGCCTTGATATGAGCCGAGAGCAACATACAGCACTGCCACAATTACTCTGCACTGCCTTTGTAGTCACACACACTACTAAAAATAAACCTACATTGCCATGAATACAAGTAAGGCTGTCATCCTCTATGAATGATGCAGCTACCCAGAGGGTGAATCCGTGATGAGGTGCATCGTCCCTTCCATCAACAAAACCTGCAGTTTCCAATCTTTCAATTTCCCATGTTTATTAGGTTTTTTTTATATGATTTTATTATTTATTGTAAAAATATTGGCTACTTTTGCCTCTTCAGACAGTAAAAAAATCCTTCGAATCAAAGAATCTGAGAAGGAGAAGATCACTCTTTACTAAAAGCCATAAACTGTGACGAGCAGTCGGGAGAAGACATTGCTTGAGTTTAAGGGGTCACAATAAAAACAGCAGCTTCATGGTTAAAGCAGAGGGCTTCTGACCTAAACATGACCTGGTTTAGGATAACCAGTAGAGAAAATCTGGATTAAAAGGGCAAAAGACTACTGTTGATGCGCCCCTAAACTTCAGGTGAATCAGTGTTTTAAATGAAAAATGTATTGACAGGGCATTTATAATTATTTTGACAAGATTCATATTATATATAAAATTTTC
>NC_060171.1:5348416-5353380 GCF_021292245.1 Micropterus dolomieu
TGTGTGTGTGTGTGTGTGTGTGTGTGTGTGTGTGTGTGTGTGTGTGTTGTGCTGGCAGGCTTTGTACTTACATCTCTCATCATTTTAACAGCTTCTCGTGTTCGGCCAAGCTTTCTGGAGCACATGGCCAGTCTTCTTTTTATATACACCAATACGTTGGTGTCTCTTCCTGGTGGAGACATACAAGCACATGATGTAACACGTAGAGATCACTTTTATTGTCCACTGTATAATGATATGGTTTCCACCTGCAGCACTTAATAATCGCTGAAGCTACTTATCAGACATTTACACAAGATAAAAGAATGATCAACTCTTCTGCTGCAGTCCGACATATAAAATAATTCTCATTGGCTAAAGACTTGTGCTGAAGCAGAAGGAAAATATTATATTGATTATTAGCAGTATCAATACTGAGTGGAGTTTACTCACTGTGCTGGGCTTCATACTGTGTACCGTGATGTTGGAGCTGTTGGCTGCGCCGATAGCAGCCCTCTCCAGCTTTTAGCGCCTGTTTAAAAAGACGTTCAGCCTCCATGATGGTTGTGGCTTCCTCCTCTGCCAGCAGGATGTATGCTGTCGCACAGCTACAGGAGAGGAGAAGAGAGGAGACAGATCTGTTACCCAGGAAATTACAAACTAACTTATCCTCATATCCTTTCAATCCAACACAATATACAGGATGCCTTGTTTGTGCCTTGTCTGCACAGCATGGCTAAAAAATTGCTTTTACGCCTCATGTTTTTGTAAGCAATGATCAAAGAAGTTTTCCTCTGAGTCAACCTGCTGTCACAGCCTTGATATGAGCCGAGAGCAACATACAGCACTGCCACAATTACTCTGCACTGCCTTTGTAGTCACACACACTACTAAAAATAAACCTACATTGCCATGAATACAAGTAAGGCTGTCATCCTCTATGAATGATGCAGCTACCCAGAGGGTGAATCCGTGATGAGGTGCATCGTCCCTTCCATCAACAAAACCTGCAGTTTCCAATCTTTCAATTTCCCATGTTTATTAGGTTTTTTTTATATGATTTTATTATTTATTGTAAAAATATTGGCTACTTTTGCCTCTTCAGACAGTAAAAAAATCCTTCGAATCAAAGAATCTGAGAAGGAGAAGATCACTCTTTACTAAAAGCCATAAACTGTGACGAGCAGTCGGGAGAAGACATTGCTTGAGTTTAAGGGGTCACAATAAAAACAGCAGCTTCATGGTTAAAGCAGAGGGCTTCTGACCTAAACATGACCTGGTTTAGGATAACCAGTAGAGAAAATCTGGATTAAAAGGGCAAAAGACTACTGTTGATGCGCCCCTAAACTTCAGGTGAATCAGTGTTTTAAATGAAAAATGTATTGACAGGGCATTTATAATTATTTTGACAAGATTCATATTATATATAAAATTTTCAATTTAATATGTCAAATGCTCCAAGGACTACCTGATCATGTTACTGGGTATCACCAGTATGATTAATAATCGGCGTTATTAGCACAGATAATTTGAGAGACATATTTATTTTAATTGAACTGTCTTATATTAACACCGTCACTATTTTAAATGACAATAAACACTCCTGCTTGTCTAAACAGTTGCACTAGACACAGAGAGGGAGACAAAGACAGGAAAATAAAGAGGCGGCGCACTCACTCTTCGAGCTCCAGAGCTTCATGTGCTGCAGAGATGCGAGCCTGTGGGTTTCTCTCTCTCCATGCCTTCTGCATAACTGCCACCAAACAAACAACAAACACACAAAGAAACATATTTAAAAGATGTCAGAAGAGTCACATGGCCAGCTGTGCACACAAACCAAAACGCATGTACTGTACATGCATGAGCGTGCGTTGGCTTACTGGCGTCAGCAGGCCGGAGGTGGTCTGAGTCGCAGGTAAAGAAGGTCTGATGGTCTTGTGCTGACAGGTTCATGTCGTAGTATGTCAGCGGCTCTCGACCTGTTACCCACGTATACCTGAACACCAGCGCAGAGACACATTCATAATCAGCAAGTGTTCAAACACACACAACGACATGAAGAGTTAAAGAATTCCAATTAGCAGCACAACAGGAAAGAAAAGGGAAAGAAGAAAGAGAGAATGAAAGAACTGAGCTGATTTACTTGCTCGGATGTTCGTTGTTGTTCAGACTGTACATGAATCATTAGCTTTGCTGATTTAATGGGAACTGTACTTGACTGAGTTGGCCAACATTAAGAGCTGTAGCTCAGCATGCAGGTTGAAAGGTAGAGAAAATGACAGGATAATTACAACATGAGAAATGGAAAAATGGAGGATGACTCAATAGGAGGAACGATAAGCAGCCACGTCAGGGAAAGAATAAAGGAGGCGTGGCAGAGAACAGAAACAGATGAAAAGAAATCAAAAGGGGAAAAAAGAAAAAGACATCTGAAAGACGAAAAATAGATGACAGAAAGCACAAAGACAAAAAGGTAGGAGGAAGAACTTGATGAGTAATGAAATATAAGAGGGTCAGAAAATAAATGAAATATACAGGAGAGGAGAGAAAATGAATCAGGAGAAAACCAAACAGATGACAGAATGTGAGGGGGGGGGGGAAAGGATAAGGAAACAAATCAGTATATCAAATATATTTAAGGAAGATAAAAAACAAAGGCAGGAGAGTTGACATGACACTGATTACGAAAGCAAGAGATAAGTCATACAGATCAGAGAGGGGGAGGAAAAAGAAAGACAGTGGAGGCCAGAGCTCCAGTGTTCCTGGAGGCCAACTGAAGCCTTTAACCAGCTCATGGTTCTCACATGCAGGTAGCTTAGCTTCTGTCACTCACCGATTATATTCAGCTCCACGAAATAAATTCAGCGGATTTCTCCATACTTTACATTCTGCAGGAGGGAGACAGAGAGAGAACAACACGGGTGATGAGTGTCAAGGGTAAAGTCGACACTGAGCCTCCTCGGCAGACTTCAAAGGCCTCGACTGTGCCTTCTGCCATCCACCCTGCAGCTCCCTGGCTGGCACATCGACCTCTGTGAGAGCACGGCTGACAGGGAAAAAGCCTTAAAACTCCTCAGTGACCAAACATGCTTCTATACAAACCCTTACTGCTGTCAGAAACGAGCACGTTTTGGCTAACAGCACTGAACAGATGAATGTAGGATACAGGATTTAACAATATGGGGGTTTGAAATGTTGAGACCAAAAATAAACGTTTTATAACAGATAGGCAAACTCCGGCAATTTTACTTATCAAGATCAGTTTATTCATCATGAGGAGCGCTGCCCGGCCTGCAAAAACAGCTGTATAATGTTATCAGCTTTGGCTTATAACAGAAAAGGTGTGTTACATACTTGGGGTGTAGAGTTTTAAAGATCTGAACGTTTAAGGATTTGAGTATTTGAAGACGCATGTCAGGTCAGAATATCCTCTGCTACCCCAATTTTGATCATACTTTTAGTCTCCAAGTCCCCAACCTTTAAGGAACTACAATATTAAATTGCTGAATTAACCTATTAGTAGTGCCAATTAGAGCTGCAACTAATAATGTTTGTATCTATTTATTCATTGTGACTTTCACAGATGAAACAAACTATTTAAAAATACCCATTAAGATGCCAAGGCGTGTCTTCATGTTGCTTGTTTTGTCCCACCAACAGTCGGAAATCCCAAGAATAGTACATTTACAATGGAATAAAACTGCAGAAAATCCTCAAATTTGGGAGGCTGAAGCCAGCAGCTGAAGTTTGATATATTTAATTAACTAATTATTTCAGTTCTTGCCACTATCTTTAAATCCAACCACAGTTATGCCTAAATCATACTAAGAATACACAATGTTTTTCTCTACAAAGAGTAGAAACTCCACGAAAAAAAAAACCCAAAGAAAAAGACATGTGGAACCACATTAAAAATGTATTCAGTCCAACACACTTATTGAATTAATGCTGTACTCCATTCACTTCAAGTGCAGACCTATGACTAAGCAGTCAAGTGACTTCACTTAAACTGTCTGTCTTAGACTTTTGCTGTAACAAAGAAAAAGAATATGCTCCACCCTGTCACTCTGTTTTCTATGGAGGGATTTACACAGAGTACAATATTAGCCAGAAAACTGAGGATTAGTACAGTCGAAATAATTAGACTGCCTTTCTTCTCTCAATCGTGGCTTGTTGATTTAATACGGCACACATAATCCTATTTAATTCAAAGTTGTTTGGCTGAAAACAAAAGCAGGCTGCGTCATGCCTCAGCAAAGAGTTCAACAACGGGAGCCTTTGGAAGAAACTTGCAGAAGTTATATTGATCAGGTGAAGTTATACATAATTACCATTTGAACTTTAACTTTCATATGAACACGATATTTCTTTTAATTACATTTACTCAGTTAGCTGACGCTTTTATCCAAAGCGACTTATAATATCTATATCTCTCACACCGTTAAGAATGTGGCTTATCCACTGCACCATCGCCATGCATAAAATACGCTGCTGTATAAAAGCCATTTAATGCATGCTGCATTATGGTTTGCATGTGTAGAATAAATGTTTCTTTTTATCATCTGCAATAAACCCAAAGGAATTATTCAACACTAAAACATTTCCTCTTTTGAATGAATACATTTCTATGAGGGAGCAAATACACATTAAAAGGATTAACCATGATCAAAGCATCACTGATGTAGAACGGAAGCCAAGTAGGCGTTAAGCAGAGCTCACAGGGTGACTGTGGAGGACATTACTGGGCTGACTTGAATTTCATCAGTCTTTTCTACTGTAGTTCAAAAAGTTACACTGTCAGGGTTGGGGGTTCGGCCCTGTGTAACATCAATAGGTGGTGCATGGTTTTGTTTGTAAAACAGTAAATCCTTTCTTAAAACATACTTTTATCAGAACTGAAAGCTCACCCAGTTTTACTATACTGTCTTTTTTACTTGATTTTATTTGTCTTTTTATTCCTTTTGATTTGCTGGGTAGAAAAAAAA
>NC_060171.1:5353480-5391569 GCF_021292245.1 Micropterus dolomieu
CAAAAATAAACGTTTTATAACAGATAGGCAAACTCCGGCAATTTTACTTATCAAGATCAGTTTATTCATCATGAGGAGCGCTGCCCGGCCTGCAAAAACAGCTGTATAATGTTATCAGCTTTGGCTTATAACAGAAAAGGTGTGTTACATACTTGGGGTGTAGAGTTTTAAAGATCTGAACGTTTAAGGATTTGAGTATTTGAAGACGCATGTCAGGTCAGAATATCCTCTGCTACCCCAATTTTGATCATACTTTTAGTCTCCAAGTCCCCAACCTTTAAGGAACTACAATATTAAATTGCTGAATTAACCTATTAGTAGTGCCAATTAGAGCTGCAACTAATAATGTTTGTATCTATTTATTCATTGTGACTTTCACAGATGAAACAAACTATTTAAAAATACCCATTAAGATGCCAAGGCGTGTCTTCATGTTGCTTGTTTTGTCCCACCAACAGTCGGAAATCCCAAGAATAGTACATTTACAATGGAATAAAACTGCAGAAAATCCTCAAATTTGGGAGGCTGAAGCCAGCAGCTGAAGTTTGATATATTTAATTAACTAATTATTTCAGTTCTTGCCACTATCTTTAAATCCAACCACAGTTATGCCTAAATCATACTAAGAATACACAATGTTTTTCTCTACAAAGAGTAGAAACTCCACGAAAAAAAAAACCCAAAGAAAAAGACATGTGGAACCACATTAAAAATGTATTCAGTCCAACACACTTATTGAATTAATGCTGTACTCCATTCACTTCAAGTGCAGACCTATGACTAAGCAGTCAAGTGACTTCACTTAAACTGTCTGTCTTAGACTTTTGCTGTAACAAAGAAAAAGAATATGCTCCACCCTGTCACTCTGTTTTCTATGGAGGGATTTACACAGAGTACAATATTAGCCAGAAAACTGAGGATTAGTACAGTCGAAATAATTAGACTGCCTTTCTTCTCTCAATCGTGGCTTGTTGATTTAATACGGCACACATAATCCTATTTAATTCAAAGTTGTTTGGCTGAAAACAAAAGCAGGCTGCGTCATGCCTCAGCAAAGAGTTCAACAACGGGAGCCTTTGGAAGAAACTTGCAGAAGTTATATTGATCAGGTGAAGTTATACATAATTACCATTTGAACTTTAACTTTCATATGAACACGATATTTCTTTTAATTACATTTACTCAGTTAGCTGACGCTTTTATCCAAAGCGACTTATAATATCTATATCTCTCACACCGTTAAGAATGTGGCTTATCCACTGCACCATCGCCATGCATAAAATACGCTGCTGTATAAAAGCCATTTAATGCATGCTGCATTATGGTTTGCATGTGTAGAATAAATGTTTCTTTTTATCATCTGCAATAAACCCAAAGGAATTATTCAACACTAAAACATTTCCTCTTTTGAATGAATACATTTCTATGAGGGAGCAAATACACATTAAAAGGATTAACCATGATCAAAGCATCACTGATGTAGAACGGAAGCCAAGTAGGCGTTAAGCAGAGCTCACAGGGTGACTGTGGAGGACATTACTGGGCTGACTTGAATTTCATCAGTCTTTTCTACTGTAGTTCAAAAAGTTACACTGTCAGGGTTGGGGGTTCGGCCCTGTGTAACATCAATAGGTGGTGCATGGTTTTGTTTGTAAAACAGTAAATCCTTTCTTAAAACATACTTTTATCAGAACTGAAAGCTCACCCAGTTTTACTATACTGTCTTTTTTACTTGATTTTATTTGTCTTTTTATTCCTTTTGATTTGCTGGGTAGAAAAAAAACAATGAAAAAGCAACAGTTATCATATTTAAAAAGGTATGCAACTAAGATATGGTCAAGGCTGTCCAAATAATTGTATTATTATTGTATGTTACAATTACTATACAGCTAAAAAAAAAAAAAATATATATCAATATATATATATAAAATATTATATCATTATGTCATCTAGACACATATTATGTAATTGCTGCATAAACACTAAGCATAGATCAACTCCTACAACGGTGTGACAGTATTCAATGAAAAATATGGGTATACTTTCTGATACAACGCGGGAAGCTACACAAAACGTATCTGGATGGAGCATTCAAATAAGCCGCTAAGTTTCTAATTAAATGTCAATGCACCAACTCCAAAACATGTCACAAGATGGAATTAATTCAAGTGATGCTCTGTATTGCATTTAAGTGTTAAGAGTGGTCTGTATCTGCAGCACCAAATTATTTTGATAGCAATTAAATAATAAAAAAAAAAAAAGTAAAAGCAAGTGTGAAAGCCTTTCCCCGAACCACACATTAAAATCAATGATTTCATTGCCTTCGGCAGGCCAGTGGGATTTGTGTCAGTACAGCAGAAAAATTGTTCTGACATTTTACAACATATGGCTGTTTAGTTCTTCTTTTTGAAGTTAACACAGCAGAACCAAACTGAATGACTATATTACTGCAACAGTGACCTGCAAAGGAATGAGATCTAGAGTGGAAACGCTGAAGCGAGCAGGGACTCCCTTTGTTATTTACCTGTCAAAAGCACAACAACAATTACAGTGAAGAAGTCGTCAAACTTTTTGTTCTCAGGCTAACAAATAATAATAAAAAGAATATTACAGAAGTAAATGAGAAATGAGAATCTAAAACAAAGAAATAAATAGTGCCAAAGGTGGAATACAGGGACGAGTATAACATCTAAGGAATCCATTTTTACATTCATGTTCTAATTTTTGTTGTTTGCAGGAAAAATAATTAAATAAAAAAAAACAGTATTTTGGGACAAATCTTGCTGGTATAACGTGAGGTAATGCTGTTGCACTAATGCTGCATACAGCACTATACAGGGACTCTTTAGTCTGTAGTGGGTTTTCCATCGATCAGCTCTTACCGGACACACTTTGCCGATTGGAATCGGCCTCCCCATTACTGGTGTTGGAGTTGCTGGGGGAGCTGCTGTCCACTCCGCCCAGGAGGGGGCGCAGGTGGCTCACAGACACCTGCTCGATGAATGAGGTCCCATATTTCCTGAAATACCACCATTCAAATATCTGAGAGAAAAAGAGAGAGAAAGAGAATCTTTCATTAAACAGTTCATATGATTTGTTTCATGTTTCAGTTTAGCTGAAGTTTAGTTTATATATGTGAGCACTTCTCCTTTGCCGAGAAAATCCATCCACCTCACAGGTGTGGCATATTAAGATGCTGATCAGACAGCTTTGCACAGGAGGGCCTTAGGCTGGCCACAATAAAAGGCCACTCGAAAACACACAGCACAATGCCACAGATGTTACAAGTTTTGAGGGAGCGTGCAGTTGGTATGCTGACTGCAGGAATGTCCACCAAAGCTGTTGCCCGTGAATTGAATGTTCATTTCTCTACTATAAGCCGTCTCCAAAGGCCTTTCAGAGAATTTGGCAGTACATCCAAACGGCCTCACAACCGCAGACCATGTGTAACCACACCAGCCCAGGACCTTCACATCTAGCATCCTCACCTCCAAGATCGTCTGAGACCAGCCACCCGGATAACTGCTGCAACAATCGGTTTGCATAACCAAAGAATTTCTGCACAAACTGTCAAGAACCGTCTCAGGGAAGCTCATCTGCATGCTTGTCGTCCTCATCAGGGTATCGACCTGCAACTTCGCCATTAAACAGGAGTGGACCAACATTCCACAGACCACAATCAACAACCTGATCGACTCTATGCGATGGAGATGTGTTGCACTGCGTGAGGCAAATGGTGGTCACACCAGATACTGACTGGTTTCCGGACCCACATGGACCCCCCCAATACAGTGATACTGCACATTTTCAAGTGGCCTTTAATTGTGGCCAGCCTGGCCACACTTAAGGCCCACCTGTGCAATACCCATGCTGTCCGATCAGGATTTTACCAATTACCGCCTTCAGCCAGAGAGGAGGAATTAATCGGTGAAACCTGTTGTTTGGTTGGACTTAAAATCTGTTGGGTCATGATGACACAGGTCTGACAGCCACTCAGAAGGCAGAGTGGGTCATCCATTAATCTACATGTTAAAGTGTCCCTGAGCTAAACTCTGAACCCCAGGCTGCTCCCATTGAGCAGGGCAGTGCCTTGCATGGCAGCTCCACTGTCATCAGTATGTGTATGTATGTGTATGAATGAGAGGCAATGTAAAATGATTTTTTGTGCTCTCAGGTTAATGCAGTCACTTTACCTTTTTGTCTTGGGCCTGTACTGGGTTTGAGCATCACTCTCCTTTATGCACTTGTCAAACAAATTTGTATATGCTAGTTTCAAACACAACATCTGCCCTATCACCCTACTCAAAAAACACCATTGTTTCAATAATATGTGAAAGTTGCAGATTCCAGGCCAGCTGTGAAGCTTCATGAACGCACACCTACCATCAAGTAATGCTCTGCAGATCCTTGACAATGACCTTTTAGCAACAAACACCCACTTGCCGTGGTGGAGCTGTTCAGTGGCAAACAGACTGTGACTATAAACATGATGTGAGAATGTTTCTTAAAGAATATAGGAAGGGTACCATTCATGGTATCAGTTTGGTATCAGTATTCATGACTGTGAATTGATGGATGTGAGACAAAAATCCAGAATACTGATGAGAGCTACAGTACAGAGTGTACGACCTGCCATCTGGCAATGCTGTCTGCTTGAGTGTGAGAAGTGACATAACATTTTGATGGGGGGGTTATCTAGAACTATTCAGTGGAAACCCACGTAACTGGAACATAAACATATTTTCCAATTACAAAGAAATGACCATTATCGCTCCTACGAAACTAATTGGCTTCCACATTTCTCAAATTATCTCACAGAGCATGTGCAAAGCTCAACAGCTTTTCTAAGCAGCCTACACACATTGGCTAATGGCCCACAGGGAAGAGAGAGCGAGTTAATTAAGAGAGGAGCTATTTTAAAATACAGACCAAACACTGTTTCACAGTTGGCTGTCTCTGTGAAGAACTCAAAAGAAAGATAAAATACCTGCGTTAGTAGGAATAGCCTTGCCAACATTTCCATTATATTGCTTCCCTGCTTTGATGATTTTTGTCACATCTTTATTTATTCAGTTTTTTTTTTTAATACTGACGTAAGCAGGCAAGACGCTCTTTGTAAAGCGGTAGATTGAGGGATAGTTGCAACAAATCCACATCTCAGAAATGTGGGATACCCAAAGATACTAGAAGCAGCAGCTCAGAGGCAGCACAGTATGCAAGGCAAAATCTTGGACACACTAGTGCTGCAATGAAATTAACTGGGTGATGGGGAGCTCTAGATATCTTTATCCATATCCCACACAAAACACCCCAAAATATCTCCCAAGTAGTTTGAAAAGCAATAAAAACATCGAAAAAGTGTGTTTCACGGTGTGATAAGACAGGCTGATATGCAGTGACAGTGCAAGACGCTGCCAATTTTTGCGGCTCATCTTATGAAGAAATCAAATGACTATGGGTTTCCTCTCTCTTCAGCTCCTCATGGCCTCTGAATCTGTGACTATAGTCCCAACAAATTATATCCTGGGCTCATTAAGTCACCTAGGGAGCCACCACTGAAAATTTATTTGCCCTTTTAAACATTATGAATGAGAATGACAAGTAAGAGCGCACAGTCATCAATGTGAAGTCAACTTAAAGTGCAATTTCTACATTTAGCTGATGTGAACAGAACAGCATTCAATAAGTGTAACAGCATGAAGCTTAAGTACTGTAGTTATAAGCAAAGAGTCACACTTTTAGTAGCGCAGAGTGCAATGAAGAACAATGATTTTTAACAAGCGATACCTGAGAACTAAACAAAAAAACTAAAATCAGTATTGCTAAAAAACGTCATAATACATTTAAAAACTAAAACAAGTTTCGGGCTTCAGTATTACCAAATAATGACTGAAAATAAGTGTTTCTTACCAATATGAGTCCTGATATGAGGGAGGAAGTGCCCGTCAGAGCCACGTAAAACTTGGGTGTCAGGGTGTTGAGAAACATGCTTACTGTAAAGGAGACAGAAACAAAAGAAAGAAAGACAGATGAGTTAGAGCTCACTGTTAGATACCGGAAAGTCTCTCTTCAACACTAAAGGAGGTCAGGATAAAATATATTTGTTGAATGAAATGCTGTATGTCTCTTTAAAACTAGGTCACGTCTACACAGGAGACTAGTAAAGACTGCAAGAAAAACATCAAAAAGACTCAGATGACTCAAGGACATTTGTGATTTCAAGACATGAAACGTGTCATGCTAAAACACTTGCAGGGTTCTGCATTTCCCAGATAGCCTTGATGCTGCTCAGATGTAAAATTACAGAACACCAGGAGACCAGGCTAAACATTACTACAGTGTTAAGATACACTGTGTGGGTAGAAAACCAGGGAGGAAATTGAGCTTAACTGGCAGCCTTCACTGAAATACAATTTTCACAAGCAATTTACAAAATATCGCCATGCAAATACAATTCAGCATGGAAAAAAATCATCTGGTGTCTTAATGGCTGCAAAGGCTGAGGCTGATGGAGTAGAAACAGTGTTCAATTCACCGGCATTTGCCTTAATGTGTAGCATTATGTCTTTTTCTGAGCCAAGTTATCAGTATCAGCTAAGCAACCAGCCTTAAACTCTGGATTCTGGCAGCGAGTAAGAGGCTACATATTCACTACTGCTACACTACTACTCTAAAATCAGTACAACCAAGTTTAAGAATCATCAGTACTGTCAGTGTCTATAATAATAATATAGTATTATAGGTTAAACTTGACAAAACAAAAACTTTACATCCCAAGTGCCCTTATCATCCTTCAATCCACTAACAGAAAAGGTTTTTATACAATTTATTTCCTAGTTATATCAGATCCTGTCAACAGGAAAATTTCAAGTCAATGATCCATATCCATCAAGCCTTACGGCTGGATCACACCGGGTTCAGCTGCATCACGGCAGACGGAGCTGATCGCTGCCATTCTAGACAATTCTGATTCCACCAGATGCACCGCAGAGCCTTTCAGAAGCATCCCAGAAGCATCCCCAAACTGTCTCTCCTCTCCGTGGAGAATACACAGCTAGTAGATTTTTGACAGAAGCTCAAGCTGCACAGAGCAGATGAGAGAGAGAATCTGGTCAATTTTCAAAATAAAACACCCATGGCAGACTACTGATCGTATATCAACAATAAACACAATCAAAACAGACAGAAATCAAATAGCCTACTTAACCATGGTAGAAGCACAATAAATTAAGGACTAATAACCAAATTAAACAAAATCTGGGCCAGTCAGCAAAATCAGGCAGGGAAAACACTCTGCTTCTGAAATGCTCCCTGTGGGGTATGAAGCCCTGCAGAGGACGGAACAAAACCGGGTCACAGAGAGCTGTGCCTGGTAGCAGAAGCACGAAAAGGACATATGAACAACAAGTCAACAAAGTTGAGCAGGCAAAATCCTGAAACACACCTGAAATGCTTCCACAAGCTGCGCAGAGGACGCAACAAAACCGGGTCGCAGCATGAACGCGACGCAGCCGTGTCCTATGGAATCGATCTGTTAGAGCTGATCCATGCTCCTCTAAAAACATGAGCCAGAAGCATAATTATGATGCTTTTTGGTCATATTTGGAATATATTTCTATTCAACCAGCAGTGTTGGAAGGATGTGTATTTATAGTTTATGTAGAAGATTACTTGTAGTCTTTCCTGGACTTCTGTAAACTACATTAGAGATACTGTTAGTTTCCTGTAATGACTGCTGGAATGAATGCGTGTGATTCAGGTGTAATACAAGTGATAACATTATGCTAACAGAATGAAGCAACAAAAGAGTGTCACAGGGTCCCTCCTCTGCCATCTGTTTTCAATTTGTGCTTTCCATTTCATAAACATCTCTGAAGAAAAACAAATACACTGATTACAAAAGTGGCAGATGATACTTTTCTTTTCATTATCTGAGAACAGCTTTTAGTTTAAAATATGCCACTGTCTGTTATTATTGTCTGTATTATGATTCTGAAGGCCTGCTTTTATGCTTTTATGCTTTCAAACTGGTTAGGCTAGCTGCAGGTAAGGAAGTGCCTCAATATGAGCCACAGATCGGATCAGAGCTTCAGTAGGCTTAAGTGTCTAAGATGACATGGCAGAGGCAGGATGTAATCTGTTCAGAGATTAATTGCTAACTGACTAAATAAATCCTCTAACATCTATGCTCAGAACAACAAACTTCAGAAGTGGGAGTAAAGTTATGTGTGTACAGATTAATTAATATTTTCACTTCCAAACAAGCCATTTAGATAATATGGTTAAACTGTCGGATTTATTGTACAGTTAACCTGTGCACTCCGTGTTTAGCCGTTCTCCAGCACAGTCACTGCATCTCCAAATGTCAACCGTGAAGGTGGTGAGTAAAATGTTATCATAATCGATCAGAATGGCAGCAAAATTTAAAAAAAATATATAACACAGATTATAAAGCAAAAGAAAGTTCTTTGGATAATGAAGAAGGACGTTCCACAGTTTTTTGGTGGCCTGCCAAAATGTACCATCATTTCTGCCAGTGGCTTCAGGTGTAAAAGTTCAGGGATTCTCTGAGCTGTAGCAAATGATGTTGGACTGACAGACCAGCGTACTGGTTGGGGGTGTTCTCATGTTAATTCTGTAGCAGCCACATTGAGGACAGGGAGGGTGGGACAAAGACCCTACTCAGATGAACCCCAACCTCATACCCACACAAACAACACACACACACACACGTGCATAAACTAAGTGCAGCTGGCCAACTATTCATTGCTGTGAAGTGCGGGCTCTCGTCTAAGCAGAAAGGGGTCTTTCAGCTTGGCCTGTGTTCAAACAGGCCTAACAGCTGCTGACAGCCTGCACTGATGAGAGGATACTGCTGTAGACTCTTATCTCTGTCAAGCCAAAAGATGTAGCTATAATTGACATATGGTCTATTCACTTAAACCGATATAGCAGTGTGTGCGCATAATCCAAAAAGTGCTTATTTCATTTTTAAAACAATTAAAGCTTTAAATAAATCAAATAGTTTATTTTAGTAATGAAACGATAAGTCAGTTAATAAAAAATTCTCTGCTTTTCTCTGTTCGGTATCATTTTAAATTGAATACCTTGGTGATTTGTACCTAGAGGCAGATAAAACCAGCCATTAGATAATATCACCCTGGGCTCTGGGAACATGTGATGGTCATTTCTCCCCCAAGAGACATTTTACAGACTGAACGATTCAACAAACCCTACTCTACTTGATCTGTCTTTGAGAAGGACACCGTTAGCAGGGTTGCATGATTAGAAAATAGATCTCTTTTAACTTGATGTCCTCAAATCAAGCCACAGAACTCATTTGTCCTCCTTGTGTAATTGAATTACATAACCATCAGTTAAAGTTATAATAACATGGATTTCCCATTTAGAGATTAACTGAATATCAAACTAAATTAAATGTCATCAAGTCTCAATATCACACAATTAACTTAGGAATCAGAATGAGAAGTCTGAAGCCAAATAAGATGCTCATGCATCATGGTGATTTGGATTAGAGAGATTATCATTTAAACAGAATGTTTTTACAGGATGTATGAAGCTGTAAAAGTGGACACTAGGCCATTTTCCAGGACCCTTTTATATGAGTTCAACCTTTTTTTCAATTCTGTAATTTTCTTAAGAATATAATCATCATCACTGAAATGGCTGCAACTAACAATAATTTTCATTATCAATTAATCTATATTTTTTTCTCAATTAAAAGGGCATTATGTAGTTTCCAGCACCCACTAGCGGTACGGTTTTAAGACTGCAACCAGGCGTGTGCTCGTACACGTGCTCGCTTGAACTCCAACCACTTTCATACAGAAATACTGCAATAAATGCAGAAACACCAGCATGCAGGCTGTGGCTTTTCACACAGACATGTTCAGTGTCTGTTGCTTCAACATCCCCGTCTCAGAGGCAGATAAACACCGGCTCTGTAACGTTACTTCATTCAGCGCAGCGAGCCGCATATCGGCACAATCCTTCTGGAAAAAAGGCAGTGACAGCGGAGCTATAGACAGGCAGGGAGACAGCTTCACACAACATGGTGGAAACTCAGGTAAACCCAACGTTACAGTAATAGTTTTATCAGCTTGATGTTGACCTAACCCATGCTCTTTACATGATAACGGTACATACAGAGACTGCATTTAGCTGACGTGCTACAGCGTTAGCTCGCCTGCTGCTTTCAGTAACTATCTTTATTATCCGTGTGTCTTTCACCGGCAGCATTGTGAGCACAGCTAAATGTATTGGATGATAATGAAACAGGTAGTGAGCTGGGCTGAATATTATTATTATATTATAACGAGATTGTGTCACACTTTATACCAGTTAGACCGCAGTAAGTAAATTCACTGTAGTGGATGGCTCTTCCTCTGGGTTGCATATTATGTGGGTCATGTTATTTACAGCTGTGTACCTGAGTATCGGTTAAAAGGCAATAAACAAACTGAGCGTTACGAAGCAAACCGCAGCAGGTCCTGGCTGCATCACTATAGGATAGTAAACGAATCGCTCCACATTTGCTTTTTACCGTTACATCATTTCTTGCAGGCTTTCACACTTAATATCTAATCTAATCATAATATCTGTGGTACACAGCATAGTAATATGGGTTACGTTAATTGGTGAATTAATGTGGAAAGCGATATAACACCAGATAACATTAGCAACTGCTCGCCGTTAGCCGGCGAGCTAACGTGACTTGTGTGTTTCTCCAGCTTAGTTACTAATGCTCGCACGGGGCTGAATCCGACCCAGAGACCTCACATCAAAAGCAGAATAGTGGCTGATGCAAGCAACGGAGAAAACAGGCGTGTGGTTCATTTGTAAGTTTTGAGCCCACTGACAATAAGGCAATGAAAATTTGATTTATTAAAATCAAAAACTTACATATAGCCCATAATCTTTTTTTCAATAAAATGCCAGAACAGAACCAAATCACACATCTTCAAAATGCTTCTCTTGCAAAATACCCCTAAATAACCTATTTACAATACTGCAGAACAAAGAAAAGCAACAAATCTTCACAAATAAATTATCAAAATTGCAGTTAACTCATTTGCTGTCACTTTATTCTACTAATCGTTTAATCATGAAGTCCAATTAGTATGTCTTTTTTGATGGTAAGAGACTATTTCTCATTCACAGATTTTTATAAATTGCTGACTCAAACTGGCGACGCCGTTTATGCCACAAGTTCACTTCTCTGCCATCGTTGGCTGATACCACTCCTGTGAGTTTATACTGGAGGCAGCAAGAAAGCATGCTGAGAGGATAACGTGATGAATTGAAGGGACAAATTCAAACAGACAGACTCAGGACTAAATGTCACCGGAGACAACAGGAGATGTGACCTTTACTGAAGAGGGGACGGTCTGCAGACTGCTGGCCTGACTGGAATGATAAAAGACACACACTGAGACACACATGAACACGCACACAATCAAACATACAATGACTCTCATAAATTCACAGTCACGCACAGATATATCTAGCCGTAAACTACAAAGGTGAACAAAAGAAAAGTCTATTTCATTACGTACACATGAAAAACTCTTATTCTATAGTATTGACACTCTGCCTTTGGTAGGTAACTTCAACATTTATCTCAGATAAGAGTCCAAAGTATTGTTGGAACAAAAGTATTAATTACAGAATTGTGATGAAGTCTGTACATTAAAATCACAAAGTATTAAGACGGCTACAGATTGTTTTAGCTTAGTACTCCACTTTGAATATCAAACAATAAATCTAAAGTAAAAGTGCAGATTTTTAGAAATGAAGGCATTTATGTCCACATCACATGAATCCTGTAGAAACTGCTGCCAGTTTTATACATACATTTTATGGGCAACTATTAGGGATGCAACAAAATGAAAATTCTTTGCTGAAGCTGAAACCGAATATAATGAAAAAATTTGCTGAATACCGTATGTTCACATCTTTTCCATTTACTTTTAATGTACACATGTCATATGTTTTATACTTTCTGTGAATTCAATCTTATTTTCATACTGTATAGACACCTTATTTTGAAAACCGGACATTGTCACATGTGTATCTTCGCGGCAAATTCATCAAGTCCGACCCAATTTGATAAATAATGTTGTATGTGGTTCACAGCCTCTCTTCAGGTAGGACTCTCATACTGCAACACTTGATGCATGACAGGATAAAGTCGCTAACCTGCCTGTCAGTTCGCACTGGTCCATTTCAGTGGATTTACCATAAAGGTTTGATTATGTGTGCACTACGAATTTTGGTGCGGCAAGCTTAATCGCCTTCTCAGAAAGGAGTGACAGAAAGAGTCAAAGCGGGTCAGACTGTTGCCTTTTCTAAGAAGTCAGCCACAGATGGAGTGGATGTGCTAGGAGACAATTCAGCATAACAATGTCTGCAAACGGCAATTTTGGCGTCTTTCTTGGACACTTTAAAATGCTTCCACACTGCCGATATGTCAACCTAATTGTTCTGTAAAATTTACTCGTGTGTCAGGCCGAACACCAAAAGTGCTTTTTTGCTACAGTATGTTCGGCCGATTAATTCCGGTGACCAAACATTCGGTGCATCCATAGCAACTATTTATTTATTGGACAAGTTAATGGAAACTTTAATATTTGCGGATCCTTTGCAGTCAATAGTTGTGTTTAGTCTCCAACCCACAGACATCAGCAGATACTTTGACGGTGTTTCTCTGAGACGCCTGTACTGCAGTTTCATTTCTGGATTGTTTGGGGCTTTTGTCTTCAGTCTCGTCTTCACCAATTGAAACTGTATGTTTAGAAACCCTTTTAAACTTTTAATAGTGTGCTGGAATACAGTGAAGGACAACGGGACTTATGCAAGAACCACTTGAACAGATTTGTTCTTAAGTGGCCTGTACAAGTCATTTAGGAGAACATGCTGCATTTATCAGGTTTCTCATATTTTGAATTTTCTCTTGGGTACAAAACTAGGGCTGAACGATTTTGGGGGAAAAAATCAATTGAGATTTGTCTGATAGATATTGCAATTACAATTCGATTTGCAATTTTAAGTTAAGCCGCGTCAAGCAGCACAGAGGAGATGAACTGAGCAGAAAGTAAGCCACAGAATGGCGTAGAGAATCTGGTCGATTTTCAGAATAAAACACCCTGTCCAGAATAAATCAACAATAAACACAGTTGAAACATACAAAAAAGAAACAATTTAACTACGCACCCTTCTTAACTATGGTTGAAGCACAAAAATCAAGGACAACTGAAAAAAAATCAACAAAATCTGAACAAGTCAGCAAAATCAGACAAAATGCTCCTATTCTGAAATGCTCCATGTGGCCGTGTAGAGAGCAGAACAAAACCGGTTTACAGAGAGCTGTTCGTAGTTGAAGCACACAAAATGACAAATTAACAACAAGTCAACAACGTAGATAGTGCAAGCCAAACGCTCTGCTGCTGAAATATTTCGGTGTTGACGCCGGACAAAACTGCAGCACAGCCGCCGCCTGCCTCGGTTTGACTGACACCATTATCCTACGTTTTACTCTTCGTTTTGTTTGTTGTTGTAAAACGTACCTGCCCTGTGCCCACTCTGACTGGTAAGGATCAGGATTCAGCCCTAGTACAAACACAATTCACGAGTAGTAGAAGTCATGTGCAATTAGTCTGTTAGTATCCAAAGTTCTTCACTAATGGATTGTATATTTCACTCCTCTGAAGCAATTTTGAGTTGGAAAAACCTACATACTACACTTCAGAATTATGTTGACATTACCCTGTATTATCCTACATAATTCTAAATGTATTCATATAGCCTAATGATATCATTATTCATTTAAATTGGCTATTAATGCTATTGTATAACACAACAATATCAATAGGAACATCTCAAACTGCAAAAAGCCTTAAATTATGCACCAATTGAAGGTTAATTTGACGCTGTATATAATAGGGTCAGCCGGACACCTTAGCTCATCAGGCCCTTGGAACAGAGTGGGAGCGTCATATTGCCAGAAATAGATGACTGGTTGTTGCCGCAGTTTAGATTACCACAAGCTGTGCTTCTGCAAATGTGAAACACGTTAAAACAGCAACTCCACAGACAGACACACTGATCCACTTTACTTTATAGATCTCCGACAGCAGGACTTCAATCTCTAAACTTGTAAAGTTCTTCTTTTTACTATTCGATGTAATTTTCATGAATGAACACTTCCTGACATACGGGGCAGGACGCATAGTCTTATATGGTATTACTGGGAAGTTAATTATGCAAATTTATAAATCACAAACCTGCACTCAAGGACACACAGAAATCATTCATCATGTAAATGCAGGCTCATTTACACAGTTATCTGAAGTTAGGAACGTTTGCTGAATCTGACGTGACACACTCATCCGAAGCCCACTGTTAAGATAAGAATAAGTGAGGCCCAATGACTGACAACATAAAGCCAAACCTACACAGAAATGGCTTAAGACCATCAGTGTTAATGTACAGTAGCCAATTCTGAGTCAAAATCTCAATTATGCAGCATTAGAGGAACTATTTAAACAGCTGTACTAGATTTGTATAAGCGAGTTAATGAATTCCTTTTGAAATGCTTTGAAAACAGTGATGTAACAGTGATGGTGATTTTTACAGCTCACATGTGGTCATTAACAGATCTCACGAAAGAGCTGTACTCAGACTGGAGTATTAGACAGTTTTTATGTTTTTAGATTGCCAAGTGATTATGAATGGTTTCAAAACAGCTTAGTAGATTAGTATTGGATTGGGACTGGAAATTGGTATTCTGTACATTTTGTTAATTGGAAATTATTATAAATGTGCTATGGTTAAGTCTCGGAGCAGAAAGTAGCCAAGGCAGGGAGTCCTGATCAAGCAGCACTGCTTAAAGAGATGTGTTAATGTCAAACTTTATCATAAGAAGCAAGGTGTGAGTAACACGAAAGTTGGGAGCTCCTGCAGGCCGCCTGCATCCTAACCTGAGTTGTAAGTTACTCCTACTCGGCTGCTCATGCCTGAAATGTTTGTTGGCAGGGCCGATTAGGGATCGCTTCATAGCCTGGATTGTGTGGCTGGCTCTGACTGATGAGGTTGCTAGCAGAGCCTGTCTGGGTCTAACTACCTCCACTGACCTTTGAGCAAGGCGGTCTGTAGGCACAGCAGCAGTGGCTGGTAAGTTAGTCTCTCTAAGTGTAATGTTTACTGATACAGTATAAAGTGTTCCTGCATGTGTTTATAAGATCCAGTGTTGTGGCGTCTGTGTGTGTGTGTGTGTGTGTGTGTGTGTGTGTGTGTGTGTGTGTGTGTGTGTGTGTGTGTGTGTGTGTGTGTGTGTATAAACAATGTCAACCATGCAGAAGAATTGACCAGCAACATTGAACAACATTGACCGATCAATCACTGTCCAATGCGACCAACTTTGACTCACCATCGCTAACAACAACATCCATCATTTCAGCTACCATTTGTGACATAAAATTGTACTTTTGGGTAATACTAGCACTGCTCAATTCATGCTCCTCAGACGTATCTTGCACATGAGAAGGAAATACAGACAGGGAGAGAGAGAGACAGCGAGAGAGCGCGAGAGCGAGATAAGGGACTACCTTGAAATCTTCCATTTAAAATACTGGAAATCTATTTTGGGTGCCAGCACAAACACTTTCAAACAACGGGTGTACAAAAACACAGACGCGATCTAAGAAGTACCAGCAAAATCTCTGCCAAGCAGACCAGAAAATCAATCGAATCCACAGTTGTATTAGGTAAGGTAAAACTATTGAACCTGATCCATATAGAAAATATAGAACCCGATCCACAATAAAGAAATGAGAATCAAACTCCTAGAATTAACTTCTACAACTCCAAGAATTTGACACTGATCCTCAGTAGTTTAAAAGTTTCCTAGATTACAGAATGACAGCATTATAATTATTTTTTGTTGGACTCTTCTTGCAAAGTTTTCAGGAAAGCATTATCTAAACGAAGACTTGACAGTTAAACACTAAGAGAGAGAGATTATTTAATGGTTGCCAAGAGAAATGAGAATGTGTTAAGCTGCCTTTGCTTTTAAATGTTTCTTTGTATCTCAGTAGGAGAGAAAATTAACCTGAATTTGTAAAATTATTCTGAAGTGTTCAACTTGACTTCACTGTGATCTTGATGCTCCCAGAAAGAGCAGTAACGTTCTTTTTGCTTGCTACAAATTGAAAGGCAAGTATTTTTATTTGATTTATTTGTGTTGGTTTGTGCCTAGCAACATAATGTAGCTGCTCCAAGATTTGATTACTTCAGTTTGTAACAATGGTGTTTTCACGGTTTTGTTCTGGTCTTTCAATATCTCTGATGAATTTTAAATTACATGCAATGGACAAATTGCTTTGTGGATCCCTTAAAGAGGGAGAGCCATACATTTATTTGCTTTACTTACTTGCTGGCAGACAGATAAAGCAGTTCCCTGGCTGTATTTCTTTCAAACAACAAAGAAGATGTTGTGCGGGAGGCTGCAAAGGCTGACACAATCTGTCAAACAACCTTTCATTTTTAATTATTTTCCATAACCACCGAGAATAAAAGTAAACAAAGAAAACAAACATATGGGACATCAACGGAAAACAAATACAAAGACCGAATGACATTCCCTCTCCCTACCCCAGGCTTAATCTAGCTCTGCTCAACAAGCCACTATGTAAACACAGATATCTGCTTCAGCTAGCATATCACTCTCTCTCTCACACACACACACACACACACACACACACACACCTAAGACATAAAGAGGCAAGTAACACACACATACACACGGCCAGCAGGCCTTCGCCCACGCGCTGAGCAAACCGTCCACTTCATGAATATCAATACAAAATGTACAGGGCCACCTGCTGTACACAATACAAAGGCCATTTCCAAAGGAAAAGATCAGAAACACAGCTACCGTACAGTTCCTGACTATACAAAGCAGAACAAATGAAGAAACACCACATTACTTACCCTCCATTCCACTGAAGCCAGAACACGGCCTTTTCTCCTTTTAAATAAAAATATCTTTGGCAAAGACTCAGTAAAAGTGACACCCTCTTGCAAAAGAAATCAGGGATTATGTTTCCCCACTGGCTGTCCACATCCATACAGCAATCTCAACAGCAGCTAGCAGTCTTTCATAGAGCACATTTACTACTGGGGGCCCCTGGTCTGGTTTGTTTTCCTTGATTGGCTGCTGTCTGTGAGTGACAGCACGCTGATGCAATCATAAGCCAGCTCTGACCTGCTCTCTTGCTTGCAACCCGGCAGAGTAAGTACATGGGGGGTTCTCTAGATACCAGTCCAGCCAATCATTAACATGGATTTTAATGAAGGGGGAAGGAGGCAGGTGCTCCTTAGCCTCCTCCTGCAGAGGTAACCATGACAACCCCTAAATGGCCCTCCACAGTGCTGATTTACCGATTTACAGCCCCGAGTCCTTCAGTCCTCAGATTATCGAAAATGGAAATTTTTTATTTATTTATCCAGAGAGGTTTCCTAGACTCCATTCTCCATTTTAAGCAACAGCATGTTTGGCACTCAGTCCTAGCATCAGCTCAGTATTACTGCAGTCTTCCGCTCACCAGCCTCAATGCAATTGGAGGTTAAATGCCTTGCTCTAGAGCCCATCAGCAGCAGTTGTTGTTAGGGGAGAGTAAAACCGAAGCATAATTTCCCACTTGATCCATTGATTAGGTCCAGTGACTTTGTGGTCACAATGCACTTCCTTTTATTCTTCAGCTTACTAGAGGGGGAGGAGGGAGGAGAGCCTGGTGAAATTAAATGGCTGACAAGGTTAGCTGGAGTTGTATGTTAGCGTTTGAACATGATGATGACAAATGCAGTGATTTCCTCTATGGGATCCCACTGACCGATTCAATTATCTCTGCTCTTCCTTGAAGATCCACCAAGAAGAATTATCATGCAGCAGTCTTCACCGACAGCCCAGTAATGTAGGCAATTCACGCATGAGCAACAATGCTATTAACTAGGGCTGAAAGCACAATTCTGATATTGAAGAGGATGCAAATATTAGAGGAATCAAAAGAATGGAAGACATGGAATAACTCAAAACTACGAAGTGCTAAATAATAATGAGACTGGTCATTACTGTGCTGTCAAAAGTGAGATTACCCTGGCATGTGCAAGTGAATTGTGTGTTTAAACCCAGGTGTTTACACAGCTATACTAGGGAGAAGTACAGCTGTTATATTAACAGCGGAACTTGGTTCTTTCAGAGTGCAAAACATCAACATGATGACAGACAGAAAACAACCATAAAGACTTGTTAAATTATGGTCTCTATAATTTATTCCTCCTTTTATAGAAGCCCTATAATTTGAACACAATAACACAATAGACGTTTTCTTTGTTCTGAGAGGAAGAGGTTTCTAAATCGCAAGCTTTCTTTTTGTTGCAACTCCACCATTGTGACCTGCCCCTTAAATCCATGGTTAAACCAAAGCAGACATGCCTGTATAAGCCAAATAATATTCTATCCATACTATGCAGCCCCAGGTGTTAATCATAGTCAAGCTCTGCAAGATGCCCCAAAACTCCCTTTTCATCAGTAGCCAAGCACACATAATGACTAGGGCTGAGGGAGTATGCCAAGAACAGCGATGTTTTTATTCCTCACCTCGAACATCCACAGCAGAGGGTCCAACTCATCTGAATGGCTATTTGGCACCAGTCCACTGCACACTGTTAGTTTATGTGGTTAGTCGCATCGAGTTCTTTAATCTTTTATCAATGCTACAGTCAGGCTTCTTACGTACCTAGTTTTCAGGGTTTTTATATCAAGACAAGCAGCTACCAGGGATGAATCTCAACTTGATAAACTGGGAAGGACTCTGAGCTTTGTATTTATCGACTGACGTGGGATTTTGAATGCCAATAACAATATTCTGATTAGGGGATGCACCGAATGTTTGGCCACCAAAATTAATCGGCTGAAAATAGCAAAAAAAAAAAAAAAAAGCACTTTGGATGTTTGGCCTAATACATCATGAGACCGAATAAATTTTGCCGAACAATTACATTGACATATCGGCATTTTGTGTGCCTACGTATTCAAGCCTTTATGGTATATCCACTGAAACGGACCAGTGCGAGCTGACAGGCAGGTTAGCGACTTTATCATCATTTTCTGTCATTTTCTATCTTTACAAAAACAAGTGTTGCAGTATGAGAGTCCTTATTTATCAAATTGGGTTGGACTTGATGAATTTAGCGCGAGGATACAGACACTTACAAAATACAAAATAAGGTGTCTATAAAGTATGGAAATAAGATTAATTGGATTATATTCACAGAAAGTATAAAACATATTACATGTGTACATTAAAAGTAAATAGACACATGTAATTTACTTTACCAGATCCTCTTGGGACTCGGACCCACCCACCACAGTCTCTCCAAAACCTGTAAGAAACACTGAGTAAAAAGCACAATTTGACTATTTAATTTATACAATGGTAAAAGAAAAGGCAAAATAAATGGAAAAAATATGAACGTACTTGTTCGGTGTTCAGCAAATTTTTTCATTGTATTCGGTTTTGGCTTCGGCCAAGAATTTTCATTTCAGTGCATCCCTAATTCTGATGCTGCCAATATTTACAATGTTAGCATTTGAACATTTATAAATGCTTTAAAACTCTTAAAAAGGATCCACAATGTTAAAGATGATACACATACTGACATTTAGTGGACAGTTTGAGTCAAAACTGCACACAGAACACGAGCGAGTGCACTGGGTTTGTCATTGGTGGCCCTGATCCAAATCAACCCCACTGAAACTCCAGAACTGGTTGTCCAAGGATTAATATGTTGAACTACAAAAAGAAAAAAAATACTTTAGGAATCTAACGATATCCACAGCTAGTGGGTTGAGTGCGCTGAGAATTAATTCATGAGCAACAGAATGACCTCATCTCGCCTAGCTCTGGCCAAGCCTATGATCATTAAAAGTCTGCTCTGTTACTGTTGGCACAGGCTGTGGACTGCTGAAGTTATGGATGGCAGCGGTAAATGGTCTGGGAGCTGGTCCTGTTTGCTGAATAGTTTCACATCCAGCCTTAGATCCATATATGGAGATTTTGAATGCCAGTAAAATAACTATAGATGTAAAAACATTTCCAGGTTTTCTAAATTAAATAGTTGAGATCTTGTCTGAACACTGTGTGGTTTGATTAATCCTACAGCACTGAACAGCTATGAATGCTGAAAACAACGGACTCTCAAAATTTGTTTTAAAAAAAACGAGAGAGACAGAGTTTGCTGTACTGATGGTTTAAGAAAATAATCCACATATAAGGCAGTTTATAAACACGTTTTTTGTTCAGCAGGTGCTTAACTCATTTCAGTTTAACTCACACTTATTTTCTATAGATGCATTTTAGTTATCTGTGTATTAATTTTAAAATGCTTTACACAATAAGGGCAAATGAAAATAATTTTAGCTGCAGTCATAACTTGGTTTTCTCCCAATCATATTTTCAATTTGCTATTGGCAGACGTTTTCCAATAAAGCAATGCCATACAGTATCAAGAGTTCAAGAGTAAGTCTTTAGTGTGGATGTCTCCAATCAGAATGGAAACCCTAATCCCAGCAGTGGTGGTGGCAGAGCAACTACATGTAAACAACAGCAGCTTCACAGCCAGGTTTAAATTTTCTCTCTTGAAGGTTCGGTGTGTAGGATTTAGTGGCATCTAGTGGTGAGGGTTGCGAATTGCAATAAATGGCTAACAAAATAAGTACTTTATAATAAATGTATACTTTCTAATGGCAAGTTCAGCACTATAAAACCTAACTTTGTATCTTTTCTCCATGAGGTTGTAAATTATATCAAATTATACTCTATAATATATTTATAGAATACAGACCACCCCTGGCAAATTTATCATTTGTGGATTCATATATATATATATATATATATATATATATATATATGAATATATCTGACATCACAATCCTGAGTGACGTTTAGAAAGAGTAAAAACTCAAGACTGTATCAGTTCCTCCTCCTCCTCTCTGCTGTTATTCACTACCTGCAGGTAATGTTACCTGGTGGAAGGAGGAGTGGCTGGTTTGTCTCAGCCAGCAGCTGATTTTACAACAAAGTGCCAGTTTTTAAGACTACAGACCAGCCTATGCTCAAGACAGACAGCTTTCTATTTAGCTTGTTTTTAACATTTGGCTAATAATAATAATAATAATCATCTTTATTTGTAGAGCACTTTTCAAAAACAAGTTACAAAGTGCTTTAACAAGTGTAAAGACAACAATACCCAAGAGACAATAATACAAAAACAATACAAGATGCCAATACTAATACAATACTAATGCCAAGCTAACTTTCGCTGTGTTTGTAAATAACATAGCCTACAGGATGACAGACTGAGGACAGAGATGATTTACTTTACAGACAGGTGTATTGATAGAGTATCGTCATTTTACTCGGGAAGGTTTTATTGCACGTACTTACAGTAACAAGCATAGCTGTCGACAACTCGAGTATTTTGGAGCGAACTTAACTTCACCATCTCCACAGCGACGGCGCAGCCTCTCGCTCTGCTGGGCGCTGTGTGTGTGTGTGTGTGTGTGTGTGTGTGTGTGTGTGTGTGTGTGTGTGTGTGTGTGTGTGTGTGTGTGTGTGTGGTGTGTGTGGTGTGTTTGTAGGAGCTGACAGAGAGCAGACAGAGGCGACAGCCTGATTATAAACAGTCCTGGGCCCATTTAATACCGCATTTATGTGTCATCATTAGAAACATTAGCTTCCTTATCATTCAGGTTCATTTCAGGATAAATCAGTATTGACGCTCGAGACATAACGTTACATTATAGGACCCGCTAGTCTTGATAACAGTATCGATAAGCTCGGACCTTATTGATTTCCGGGTTCTTTTTAGAATCGGGTCTCGATCCCCATCCCTACTTACTTTAATAATAACTAATAAACCATACAACTACTACTACTTCATCATATGTATTCACCGTAGTGACGAAATGCACTCTGTAGAGCAGTTTGTCCATTTAGGCTACTGTAGAAACATGGTGGCGCAACATGGCGACTTCCATGTAAGGGGGACCCGCGGTGTATGTAGCTAAAAATGGCTCATTCTAAGGTAATAAAAACATAATGGTTCATTATGTAAGGTTGTTATAAACCTCTAAAAACATATAGCATTTCTGTTAAAATTCAATATTGGATGCATAACAGAGTGTAGAAGCTTAATGGAGAGATCTGTTGGGTGAGGATTTAGGGTCAAAGGTCATAATCCGTGAGAATACATTAGTGTCTCTTTCGTGGGATATAATGCCCTTACAGAAAATCCTTTTATCTAAAAATAAGCCTCCTTTTTGGCTGGCTCAACCACCATCCACAATATGAGCTTGAGACAAAAATAGCAGAAATCAGCAGTTACCACAGAAACCCAATCACTCTGCCGTTTTGCCATTCTTACAGGGGTAACCACAGCAACAGAGACAACTGGTTGCCGTAAGAGTGCTGTTTGGCTTTCATCAAATGGCCATTTTCAGTAAGCACTTTATTCTTCTCATGGGCACTGACATTGCAACAAACAAATACAACCTGGAGCAACCTCAGCCAGACAGTTCAAAGCCCATTACTGGCTTATTGCATTGAAAGACAATGTCAGGCAATAATCAAAATCATATACAGTTTACAAAACAACACAATGACCACTGATGAAATAGCACTTACACAATGTTTGAGTGATATGACTAAGGTATGGCCCACGGTAATCCTCCCACATTCAAAACATGCCTCCATTTGCCAATTGCATTTCCCAGAGCTCATCCTTATCAGGCATACTGTTAGCAATCTAACATTAATCCTACACAGGAATAGCCTGGTCTACAGTTAGTGCAGCGTTCAGGTTTCCGCCTGAGTTTGCGTACTAGCAAAAGTTAGCAGAAATTGCATCACACATGTAACAGCGCATATTACAGATTACTTAGCCTCCAAACTGTAAATATGCTCACACCCGATGATCAGGAAATAAGGCTTTCAAATCCATAATGATATAACTGATATAATCCTTCTGGTGTTGGGAACTGTGATCACACAAGAAGTCACGCACAGCAATGTGGGTCAGTATTAATAATTCACATGTCAATGAAACATGGTTATGAAACAATATACATTTACAAAAAAAGGGGGGGAAATAGTCATGATTCATTTGTATTTGTAAAGAACAGGGCTGGAGAAGAGGTGTGGTCAATATAGTTATACCTTTTACAGTAGAGCTGACATTTATTGTAGCACTGGGAACTCCAGACTTATCCCTGCATTATTAGACACTGAACCACTAGACATTACAAGCAAGATGATGAATGATGAGTATGCCCTCCGACAAGATCAACACATTACATTAACGTGAGGAAAATGTTGTGAATGCTTGTTTCATTCATTCTTATACACTGCATGTTCCCTGCACAAGAAACATCCAGCGTGTATTGATATGATGCAAACTGTGCGCAACAACTAAAAGCTATGTGCCAATGCCAATAGCACTATGTTACAATATCACAAACCCCAATGGACCCCTGCACCCGCTTCAACCTCCAAGAACTTATTAATCTGGTAGTAAAATGAACAAAAAGAGTGCTATGTCACTGTTGGTTCAGCTCACATCAATGATAATACGATCTCTGTTCCTCTAAGACAATTTGACATCACACAATCAATAACCCCAAGGCTGCAGTACTGATTGAATGGGCTGAGGTACATTTAATTTAACTACAGGGCACTGGTTTGAATCCGACCTAAAGTTTGTGTGATACGTTATTCGCTTCCCCCTCTCTCACTTTCTGTCACTGTTTGTTGTGTACTAATGATAAAGTTTAAATGAGTTTAAAAGAAAAAATCAATACGCTTTCAGGCAGGAATAAAACCTCGTACCACCCGGGAAACTGAAAGTACTGACCTCCATTTTGATAAAGTGTAGACTTCTTGTGCAACTATGTTTCCTCATAACATCCTTTAACACACAGGCCAAAGGAAAGAAAGCAACATAGAATTGTAGACATCTTTTACCCAAACCTGTGTTGGATTGGTTTGCTGAAAAGAGAGATGGGGGCAGGGAAGTGACAGCTGATAATGTCAAATGTACAGAAATGAGCCCCGTCAATGTGTGTGTGTTTGACAAGGTGATTGCATTTACCCCAAAGTGTGTGAAGTAGATGTTTCTGCTCACATTGGTGTGAGTAAGGTGTGTTTAGAAGTCCTGATGGCCGAGAGGAATATAAAAAGGTTCACATTGTGCTATTCTGTCATCCATAGACTTCTGCTGCAATTTGGAAGCACCGCATATTTCTTAACATTTGTTATATTGTTTTGAAGTTGTATTTTGTTGGTAATGGTAAAACACAGGCCGGAGTCTGTTGATTAAGGTTAATCAGTAAATACTTTTATAATGTAATATTATCCTATGTGTATTGCCAAAGACATTCATATAATGATATATAATGTTGTAGGTGTTTTTTTGAGGCTTTCACTCCCGCTACCATGTGCCATAATGAGAAAGGGAGAAAAGAGTCCTCCCTGCCAGAAAACAATTCGGCGCATTTCCCACCAACCCTGAACACCAACCCACAATGTCAAATGCAGCAGAGAGGTTGGTAGAGGCTGGAATGTTTTTCTCCAGTGACAGTTTGGCAACAGACCATTCACATTAACTACGCTCATGACTCAAAATGAATGTGTTTATGGTTTATTTTAAGACATCTATGAGATAAGAAAATATATAAAAGCTTTTACATTTTAGCTGTTAAGATTATTGTATTATCTACAGCGCTGCAGAGTGAGGGTGAGCAGAAGGACAGTGCTAGGGAACTCCAGCCATGGATGCGAGTGCCTGCCAGGTTCTGGATATACATGAGACCAGAGTTGGCTTGTTAAATTCACTAATCTGATACCCCCTGAGGTACAGTATAGTCTGCTGTGGTAGACTTGTGAAAATTAATTTAAATTTACATTTATTCATTTAGCTGACACTTTTACTATCATGCTTAGGCACACATTGATGTATGTCTCTCTGGGGAATTGAACCCAGGTCTCTCACACCAAAGGCATGTGTCTTATACACTGCTCCATCACCACCCTATCAGTTACAAGAGTCTCTGTCTCTGTCAAAGCCAGGTGACTGGCTTGACCAATGTGATTGTCTTACAGTACAGTATAAGACGTTTCACTAATAATATTTAACATGGGCTCCAAGGCACTCAGTTTCACTGTCTCAAACAAAAAGCTTTCTAGATGTGTCCGAGTTTATTGCCTGTTGCAGTGTTTGCTGATGCAGTGTTTGCTGCTTGGAAATAAACTGAACACAAGCTGTTTCCTAGCAAAGCAATTCCAGTGAAATAGCCTATAAAAAGGGGCTCCACTTACCTCTGAGTCTTTCAACAAATGCTGGTAAGTTTACTATCTAAACCTTAAAAGTTGAATGGGCATTATGCTTATCTCCGATTCTGTCTGTGTCTTTTTAGTGTTTCCCCACAGAATGACAGTGTAACTGTGGCGGGCAGTTATAGTTGTATCTCTAGTTATTTCAGCATTTTAAATCTACTTCATTGTGCACCTTATATTAGTGAATTTAATCCTCACAACGCTTTCCTAGCCGGGGTTTTATCGCTGGACAACTGACAAAGTGTTCTCACACAACGCGATATCGCAAATAAACACAACTTGCCTTTGCTATAGCTGTATGAACCCCAAGTAAACATTTTGCTGTGATCCGTTTATTTTAATAGCAATAAACGGATCAAACTGAAATATTTACAATATGATGCAGATTTGTTAAACAATGAATTCATGCTTTGTCAGGTCTGTCAGCAAGACCGCATGACTGTTTTCTGAATGGAGTTTGGATCAATCAGGGCTAAGCTATGCTAACTTGTTTGATAGCTGGAATAAAGTTACAGACACATCTTTTCTGAACTCACCAGGTAGTTCAACTTCCTTGCTTTCTTTTCTCCAAGTCATGTCCACTTTTGTCAGATTTTTACATAAATATGAAGTAGTAGTCCAACAGAGCTCTGCGTGCCAAACGACAGCAACAACAACAGTGGAACTGGATGTGCACGGAAGCTCACTGCTGAGAAGCTCGAGGGAAGATAAATCAATGTTGTAATCCCAAAAACTAAAGTAAAAAGCTAATTTAATAAAAGCAGTTTATTCCAAACTCCTCCCGCGAGTAAACTCCATAGTTGTCAGAGCATAATCCAGTTCGACTACGGGTGTTTGTCAAAAAGCTGCAGCGCTGTGTCATGCGACTTCCTAGCTTAACTTGAAAATTTTCACGGGAGGGGAGCCCCCTCTGCTCCGCCCGACAGGAAATCGCGGCTCTCCGTCTTTACATCGACTTTGTCTGTAAACGCACCACCCACAACGCTCACTTTGCTTTTGGTTTGAAAGCACCATTACTGCAAACACGCCAGCTTTCCCCGCCTCTTTCTTCTTCTCTCTCCCTGTATGTTTCTGTTCTGTTAACTTTCTCAGTATGTTTTGTAAAGTCGCCGAAAAGACAAGTCATCTTTTGGATTTTTCCACCAGCAGGTGCGCCGCATGTGGAGGAGGCTTGTTAATAATGTCTGTCGCCTATCTAAATGATTACTGTAGCTTAGTCTGGTCTGTGCTTGTAAAATAATCACCGTGTCCACTAGGGCTGAACGATTAATAGCATTTGCAATATTATCGCGATGTAATAAAGATTTTCTAATTGCAAAAGCTGCGAGTACACTCTGGTCACATGACACCCAAGAGGAAAGCAGTCGGACGATGTTGATGCTTCGTCTGCACGTTACGCTTGCCCTTTTATTGTACAATGGCCTTAAGCTTGACAGAAGCTGACACTACATAAACTTTAGTGTCACACAGGAAATGAAAGTAGCACCCGCCACCGTCCGTGGCCGGACAGGAAAAATGCACAACAGAAAGACCAGTGTAGTAAGGTAAGCGTACTGTGGCGATCAACGCCTGCGTCACACACACAGCCACCAGTCAGCTCGGGATAGACTGGGCCTTTTTCGGACAGATATTTCCTGAGTTAAAGCCTGGTTACAGCCAGCATCGCAGGCTGCGAGGGAACTCCGGTGTTGTCGGAGAATTACCATGCTTGTCTAGGAAACATGAGAGGCGTCACTCTGTTTTATTTTCATTGGCCAACTTTTGAATTGAACCTCAAATTGATTATTTTTTGTTTGCTTACTGGGATACAGAAAGATGGACTCCTAGGGGATTTGAACTGAGATAAGGACTCATTAATTGGTGGTTGAATTGAGGGTTTTGCATTGAGCGCTTACTGTGTAACACACTATGGTGAACTTAGTTTTTCTTGTGGTCTGTAGGTAGGCCGACCTGATGATATTATATCATATTATTTATTGCCATGTTTTGACTCAAATTATCTTTCTCATATTATATTTGTTATATCTTCTCCACCATTTCTCATAATAATAATTCCACCTAATTCATCATAACACAGGCATGACTCACAAGAAAGGACAGTGTATGTTCTCTCTCTCCAATATTGTCTTGGTCATACACTAATTTACTGCTTGTCCAATTTGAATAATACAGAAGGTACAGAGCTTAAATATTAATCGCATATCAAATCGCAATATTGGTTTAAAAAAAAAAAAAAATCGTTCAGCCCTAGTGTCCACGTAATACCAGAAAACATCTGTTTATGTGTTTCTCTGCAATGCTACAATAAGTCGCCAAATACACTTACCCGCCCAAGTAAATTATACATGTGGGAAACACTGCTATTGACAGAGAACTCTCGAAAAGCTATGAATGAATTTGCACAAAGCCGTGTGGAACAAAGAACCTGCTCGTTTTCCTAAAATCCAACATTAAACAGGAATATTGACAAGACTGGTTGGTGGTGACGTTGGTGGCAGCACACAAAAGGTGTGATCTAGTTGAAACAAGCAGCTGTGGGATGGACCATGTTTCACATAACACAGTACTGAACCAACAATATTTACTGTATATCCTCTACTTTTATTAGTGTAGTTGAGTATATTGTTGTGGTCACACTGAAAGCACCTCAATCAAGTTTACTATAGAGCTGAATAATCATTGAAATGATGACATGTTGACAGTCAGCAAGCTAAAATGTAAAAAGTTGGTCATCAAATCAAGCGAATCAATTTTCTCCATTTCCTAAATGCAGTATAATAAAAGGGAATACACACTGCATTCATTTAAACCAGATCCTGTGAACTGTTATTGGTTCACGTTCATTAAGCGTCCCTGTATGTTATGTTATGTTATATGCACTGTGCCCTTGGTGAAGCACAACTACCATTTAGTTTTGTAATAACCTACTGCACAGTTATGATTTTTAAGCAAACCTGTATCACACTGAACAAATGACAAAGTGGAGAAACTGGTTCCATCTCGGCTACAGTTGATGTGTCCATTAACAACTATACATACTGTATAAAATCCCAAAAAGTACTGCAGAAAAGCAAAATGATTGTCTGATTTGGCATAGTTCATCTACCATCTTAGCAACCTTTAAAATATAAGCATGAGCAGAAATTACTAAACATTTACTGTCTAATTTGGTATCATTATTTCTTTACTTTGATTACTAAACACAGACAACTTGTAATATAATACAATTACAAAACTTAATCAAAAGAAAGCATCTTTCAAAGCACTTGCATTAAATATTTATGCTTGATAAATATGCCTTTGAAAAGCTAAAAACAGACCCAGCAAGCTGAGAACACAGAGGACAAGCTGCTTTCAAACTGACTTGTCTGATAGCAATTTTGACCCTCAAATGACCTCAAATTTTTGCAAGAATTCACAATCTCAGACCACGGGGACAAGACATCCTCATCTTTTATATCACTGTAACAACAACGATACTGACACACTACAGTCTGCTGGTGTTCATGCTAGCTCTGATCTGACGTTAAGAAAATAAGTTACTTTTGGCTCTGACTGTGTGGCCATGACAGAATCAATCAGAGCAGATAAGACTTCCTTGAAGCATTGAGCAGGTAGTGGAGTAAGGCATCATGGTATTGATCAAAGTGAAAGGTTTCCCTGAGAGGGTGGGGTAGAGGGAGTGAAAGGGATTTGCCTGGAGATGTCGGCCCACCTAAAGATCAACACTACATCTCTTCTGATGGAGGTTAGGAGCTGCACCATACCCAAAGACACACACGTGCGTACATACATACATACACACACAACAGCAGTATGCTGTGTTAGCTTTGGTAGCATCTGTGGTTGAAAAAGCTACGCTCACACCTTACAGCAATCTGACTGAGCCAGAGAAAGAAGACAGGGGAGGATGATGCTTCTGGATAGGATGCAACTCCAGCGAAAGCATCCATCTTCTCACGCGCAAACACGCACAAAGACACACATAAACAGCATTCAACCAGCACACCATTACACTCAGGAGGACTGATACACATACAGACAGGAGATGATCGCATATACACACAGACACACAGTAAGGCTAGGAGTGAGAGAATGTGAGGCAGGCAGCAAGCTCAGCGTAACCAGCTAGCTTGTAGTGCCGACCCTCCATGCTAAAATGGTAGATCCCAGATTGCTCCCCATGCAATCTGCCACCAGCAACCATGGAGGCAAAACAGGAAGAAGAGAGGAGAGGAGGGATGCAGGAACAGAGGAAACCCAGCCATTTCCTTTTCCTCCTCTCCCTCTAAAAAAAAAAAAACAGACATAAACATAAAAACATACATAAACAGACAAACACAGAGGAGGCGGGACGATGTTGGAGGTACTTACATGAGGACTCTGTGCCGAACATGGCTGGGCCGGGAGCTGTGATGGAGAGGGGGAGGAGGAGGAGGAAAGAGAGGAGAGAGAAAGGGGGGGTGAGAGAGAGGGAAAGAGAGAGATGGGAGGTTGATGAGCAGGCAGCTACACAGCGGGGGTCATCAAAGCAACACAATGCAGCCAAGCCGGCCGTCACTGCCTCCCAGACAGCCAGATGCCCCAGCTCCGCTATCCGTCGCTGCTTTAAAAGCACTCCTCCACACACACAGTGAGGCCACAAAAAAACAAGGGGCCGTGTGGAGGATTAAAACAACAAATAAATAAATCTAAAATAAAAAGCAGAAATCCTCAACAGCCAAGGCAAACTGTGGTCAAATCCAGACACGGAGATGTGGTTGTGTGGCTAGCTATCGCATCTCTCTTCTTTCTGCAGTCTATATCCTGCTTCTCATCCTCTCCTCTCCGTCATTCTCTCACTTCTCATTCCACTGTATCATTTACTAACGGTGAGAGAGAGGCTTTCACGGGGAGAGGAGAGAGAAGGGGGGAGTGAACAACTAAAAACCTGGTGAAGAGCCGCTGCCGCCGCTGCTGCAGCCGCCGTAAGACAATAGCTATGCAAACAGAGAGTGACGTCAAAACAGAGGGGGAGAGAGAGAGCTGTTAAAAGACTGACTACTGCTGCCAGATGGAGAGAGAGAGAGAGGGAGGGAGGCAAGGAGGGAGAAGGAGAAACAGGAGCAGAGGGGGAGGTGGAGAAAGGGGAGTGCAAGAGAGTAGAGAAGGAGAGATGGAAGGGCAGAATCAAAAAGGGGGATGAATAAAGGAAGAAAGACGCTAGGAAATGGGGGAGATGTGAGAAGGAAGAGAGGAGAGGAGGTGAAAGCAAAGGTGATAAATCAGAGGCAATGAAAGAAAGAGAAAGTGGCAGGGCAAGATGGAGGAGAGGGGAGACCGATAAAGAGATACGGGGGGGAGGGGGAGAAAAAGAGAGGGAAGCAGGCCAATCAAAATGGTTTGTCTACTTTGGAGCTAAAAAAAAAAAAAAAAGAAGCCCGAGACACATCGGGGGGGACACACACAGTGGAAGGAGCAAAGCGGGGGGCAGGCGGCTGCAGTCTGTCAGTTCGACAAATTGAAATGAGCACTGGAGTCTGTGCTGTGTGTTTAACTGCTGTTAACACAACACACACACACACACACACACACACACACACCTGGCCAAAGGGGAGCCAAGAAACACATTTTCTGTTGTAATCATTGCATCAATCCAACCTGCATAAACCAAACCCACATAACCCTTTAAAATACTACTACTACTACTACTAATAGTATAGTAGTACTACAACTATACTATTATAACTTAATACTACTAATTCAAAAAATATGGAATCACATTAAATCAGATTTGTTACATCAAGGAATATTTTTTAATCGATTAATCTAACAATTCTTTTTTCTATTCTATTCAATTAATTTAACAAATTATTTATTAATAATTCTGAACATAATTTTGTTTTTACTTAAGACAGCTTACAGAGCAACATTGTTGGGTCTCTGCCTAAATTACTCCCTATCTTTAGAGGCTTTTTGGCTGCAGATTGTTCTCTGGGGGAATCCCCGCTTAGACCAGGTGCTGAACTTCATTGTGACACGCTGATGCACGTTAAGCAAATTGATGTATTTCTGTAATCAACGAATCGCCCCAGCTCTATTCTACAGACACTTATTAGTTAAGGGAACATTGGAAATTTGGAGGTGTGATAGCTTTACAATTACTAAATGGATATACAAAAAAATCAATGCTGCAACCTTCAAATCTTTCAATATGTACTACGGTGTTTTTGTGCGTTTCCATCCATGTGACATGATGCATACAGAATTACACTCAGAATGAACAAGCATTAACTGGAAGTAAAAGTCATGTAAACGGAACAGAACATAAACACGACAGTTGCTGTCATTCACCTCTTTCAGTGAAATCACTTTACAGGGCTGCAATTAACAATTACTTTTAGTATAAATTAAAATGCGAATAATTTCTTGATTAATCTTTTAGTCTATGAAATGTTTGAAAAAGGATTTCTCCGAGGCACGGTAATGTCTTCTTTGCTTATTTTGTTAGACTAAAACTTATATTTAATTTACATAAATTACAAAGAAAAACAGCAAACTGTCAGATTTGAGAAGCTGAAACCAGAGAATGACATTTTTCCTTGAAAAATGATTAATGAAACGATTAATCACTTATCAAAATAGTGATTAATTTTCTGTCAACTGACTAATCTATTAATCAGTTAACCACTGCAGCTCTACTATCGTACACAAATCATGGCATGTTGCATGGCCGCTGTATTTGGGACATCAAAATCCTTTTCAGAGCTCTAAATCTAAAACGATTCAGATTTTTTGCTGCCTCTTTCAGGATGCACGGATACCCAGAAGTGCTTGCAGTGAACATGCTGCAAGTGATAAGTCTCATTATTGATGCATACTGTAAAACTTTAATGAAGGTTGGAGTGTGGAGCATTTAAATATAGTAAAGTGCACGCATAACCCAGCAACTGTGCAGCAGTAGTGCACACCGGGCCTGCTTTGAGTGTATGAATAGGTACAGTGGTTACAGCAGCCTGCTAACCTAAATAGATGTGAGGTCAGCCCAGACGTCCTTGTGGCCCCTACTGTGAATGGGGTGAAGCTAGCTAGCATGTGGATTAGCTCAGCTGCTGAATAGATGAGCGTGTACCAACGGAGGCCTCTGTTCTTTTGTGTCTCATGCCCAGGCCCCCTCCTCCTCTTCTGCCCATGTCTTTGTCCTTCAAGTATCAGCAACAGACCCCCCTTCTCTTCTCCTTCTACACTGCAAAAAATGTTTGCCTTACAAAACATTTCAAATATATAAATTAGGGATGCCCCCTTTGAGTTTTTTTGGTCCTTTAATACTGGTTATCTGTGGATACTTATATTTACTTAGATGTTGATTAAATATGTATTCAAAATATTGAAATAACAGCTGTGGCCTACTTAATCTGACACGCCATATTTTTCACAAGTTCCTTGATCCAAATTCTAAAGTTCCTGTTTCACAAATCTTAAATTTATAACCTTAAATTATTGATTTGGTATGAATGCAAGATTAACTGGGAGAATGTGACTCCTGAATTTGATGTGACGTGATCAGCAAGAGAAGACGTATCACTCTGTTGGAGCTGTGAGAACTACAGAAACACTCAGTCCTCTCGCAACAGAGATGTTACAGAGTGAAATATCTTCCCTCACAAATGATCTTTAGTCGAGTACATATGCCAGCTTGCAGAAAACACTTTAACCGAACAACAGAAAGTTTAATTTTGGCCTGCCATCAAGTCTCTCAAGGAATTAACATTCGTTAGTGACAGCTCTTTGCTAATGACGTGCATTTTGCCAGCTTAAGTGTAATCATTTTTACACATTTACACACTAATTTTCCCTCACATATGCAGCAGAATGAACTGTACACCCCAGTGGTGATAAAGTAGAGCACACCGCAACAGTAGCAGGCTATAATGGACAAAACACAGAAGAGTGCAGTAAAGAAAGGATTTGATTTTGATCAGCTTTACCTTAGTGGCTGCCATTACCGATCCATTAAAATATGCCTGGATCAGCCCAGATACTGATTCTTAGGACTGGCTTGGAACATCTGTAATGTAAATACTCTCAGTCGCTCGGTAAGGGTGTACTTTCTAATCAGGCACAACACAACTATGAGCTAAATGTTAAAGTCAGCATGCTAACATGCTCAAAATGTTAAAGCCAACATGCTGATAAGCAGGTAATGTTTACTATGGTCACTATCTCAGCTCAGCATGTTGAATGAATGCTAAACTTTAGTAATAAGCACTAAACACAAACTACAGCTGAGGCCGATGGGATTTTCATTGGTTTTGCAAGTCTTTGGTTATAAACCAAAATTTTGGACAAATTTAAATGTTGAGATTTACTCCACATTGTATTGATATAGTGATGTTACTTGTTCTATGTTTAATTTAAGATGAAAAAAAAAGTACTTAAATGGAAGCAAGTGCAACTATCTCACCCAGCTGGCAGTTTTTAAGGTTTTCAGACTGAACCAGTTAAGATGAATGTTCTGTGCAGAGCACTACAACTCCATCCGCCCTTACTAAAGACGTCTCCTGGGGTCATGTTAATTACACGAGGGGGCTCTCCCTCAAACACTCCGCTGAGAGGTGAGGAGGATGTGAGCTGGGATCTGCGCGACACACTCATCTGTAATCTCATTCAGTGTGATGTGCAGTCATGTCAGCTTTTCATAATTTCTGCCCCGATCGTCATTTGTATGATCGGACTAGGGATCAGTAGCTGAGAAGGAAGGGTCTCGGTGCTGCTGTGATAATCCCAGAGGCCAAGCAAGGAAGGAGTAGTTTTTCCCAATTACGGATGTCCCAATGAGGTTTATTTTGGGCCTGGTCCCAATTCAGTCCTTTAATATTGGTTATCTGCCAATACCAAGGTAAATCCCATACTTATATTTACCTAAATGATGGATCACTATGTTTGAGTTGTTATAAACAAGAACAAACAAGCCTGACAACAGCCAAGCTTTATTTAGGATTGCTATCAAGTTACTCACGGAATTAAGGATGCAACAGAACGATGAGAAAGCATCTGGCCGAAAGACACCCTCACTGTCAACTTTAGCATCTTTCTCATCAGTCAAAGTGGGTTGCTCACTGGCTCTGAATACAGTCACATACAGTCACAGGAGGGGTGAGATGTTGATCAGCCTGCAAAATCAGCCACCCAAACAAGCAGCGGAGGAAGGCTTCGGCAGAATACGTTGGATGCAGCGTGTGGGAGAAGTAGATTAAAATAAGCAAGACAAGAGATCAAATGCCATAGTGAAGTGGATAGCTACACACTGCATGCTGATCAGTATTGGGGAAGACATCTGTCTTAGGAATGTTCTTAAAATCACAACGTAGTCCCTTGGCCCCTCGGGGTTGCTCTTTGCTCCGATCACTCAGGGAGATCAGCTCTCCGCGAGTAAACGGCGGGCACTCTATGGATAGTAACCATGGCAACGGCTTCTGTGCGCTACACAGACGTAGCCTATTTAACTTCAGTTAAAATTATAGGCTACATAATTTTACCTGATAGGCCTTCATCTAGTTTTGCGGGGATGCTCTGCCATGAGAATTCCCTCCTGTTGATGTCCTATTTAGTAAACAGTAATAGATGAGAAGAGATGGAAACAAAAAGTTCAAGACAATTCAACTTCGCCAGCGGGCGGACGTGTGTGTGAGGCGAGCACTTCACCTCACTCTAACAGGTACACTTGGTACTGAACATTGACGGTTTACGCTGATTCCAGATAAAAGAAAAATGTTTCTACTGATAAAAAAACTGATTTATATGTACTAACATGTTGCTCAGAAGGTGCCTGTTATGATGTTATGATTGCGGCTCTGTCCTCTGATGGTAACTTTAACAAGATAGATAAAAGGTAATGCCCTGGCAGTGGCAAATAGCTTTGGTTTTATATTTGATTTGATTACATTAATGTTTAAATTGAGATTTACAAGAAATATTTTATTGCTAGTGTGTAAAGGAATACTGCTGGTAAAAAGCACCTTATCTTTTTAAAGTGTTTGCAAACCACGTTATTGCACTTTTGTGTATATAGTAGTACATTTAAAAGTGCGCAATACACTACTTTAGAATTCATTATTAAATTTTGCGCATAATGCAATTATTCACATAAAACCATGCGATTAATCGCGAGATTTTTTTTTAGCGTTGCCCAGCACTAAAAAAACGCTAAAAAACTCTGATAGCTTTGCTCCTTTCTTGTGGGAGGGGCGGGATAACCACCATCTTTGGCATTAGTAGTATTTAGGATTCTTAAAGTGGAGTGTCTCCTACTTAAAATGTCTCTGGTTTGAGTAACACATGATACCCTTGCATTGGGTACCTGCTCTCACTACCACGCTGATAATTAAGATGCAAACCCATTGCCATAACAGCGGTGAAGCCCAGGTGCTAATTTAGTCAGACACTGAGTAATGGAACAATGTCGTCGTTCAATCAATGCTTTACTTTAAACAGAGCTCCTCACTGCCTCTCTTCAGTTTATCTACATTCATGAGCCAATTATTCCTGAACAATGCACACCTCACCCAGCCCCCGCTTCCATCACAAAGTACCACCCCGAAAAAGCATCTCCTCCTGGTTGCCAGGCAACTGAAAATAAGCGTGAGAGGAGTGTGGCCATCCTTCGGCAAAAGGACAAAAGAGGAGGCGATAGGATGAGAATGATTAGAGAGGACCAAGCCAAGATACGCCACAAGACTTGATGTTGGCACAAGTGCGTTGATAATGCGGCGAGAAGAGGTGCAAGCCATAAAAGCAGAACAGAACAAAGAACCAAACTGTTCAATATTATTATTGTCTGGCGGGTGTGACTTATGTTACAAAGACTAAACACTGTTTAACAAGTGGGTACCTATGCCATCAGGGAAGACAAGCCCCTGTGCCCTTAGATAATAGAGTCTTGCACCCAGGGGTCACGTTAACCAAATATATTTAGAATTTTTTTAACAATGATTAAAAAAATATATATATCAGAAGGCTGTCTGTCATTTTGACAGATTAAGACTGTTGGTGATCTACCATAACATTAAGTAACTCACATGCAACACTGTCAATAACCACATGTAGACCACCTGTACTATTAGAGCTGCAACAATTAGTAGATTAATTGATTAGTTGTCAACTATTAAATGAATCCCCAACTATTTTGATAATCGTTTTATTGCTTTGAGTCCTTTCGTAAAGAAAGAAACATCCAAATTCTCTGATTCTAGCTTCTCAAATGTGACTATTTTCTGGTTGATGTGCTCCTATGTGACAGAACACTGAGTATATTTGGTTTGTGGACAAAACAAGACATTTGAGGGCTTTGGGAAACTATGATCAACATTTTTCACAACAACAAACAACTAATCAATTAAATCGAGAAACTAATCAACAGATTAACTGAGAAAAATAATTGTTAGTTGCAGTAGACAATCTTCTAGTTGGCGGCGAGTGTTTGTGTTAATTAACTATTAATGACCTTGTTGTCTGACTGGCTTTAGTTCTCGCATTGGACACACAGCCTAGCTATTGCTAAGTCACTTCAGCTGAGTGCAGGGTCCGAAATTAACTTTTTGGCTCACCTGCCACGGGGACTGGTAGATGAAAAAATCCACCAGCCAAGCATATTTTTTACCGGCCAAATCACATATACATTAATTTCAGTACATTTAATTGATATGGTATTTTTAATGAATAAGTGTACATAGAAGTCAAAACAGAGCAACAAATAGTAAGACATGGAAGAGGTGGAACTAGCGCTCATAACAGTACATTTGAAGGTTTTGTAAAACTATCAGAACTTAAACCTCATAGTCATCCGACGACTCACAAAAACGAACTAACAACATATATTTATATCTTTAGTTTTCTTCCTCTTTATCCTGTTTTTCTTCCTCATCCTCCATTTTTGCCCATATATTTTGCTGTAGAGCTGATCTTTCCCAGCAGTTTTTTGAAAATGTATTCATTTATAAAAATAAAAAAATAACAGCCAGGGTGGCCAGGACAGGACGTGAAAACAGGACATGTCCTGGGAAAACAGGACTGATGGTCACCCTACCATAGCTTCATATAAAATGTTAGTCTAGCAAACATTACAGGAGGAAAAACAGTTTCACTTACTCGCACATCCACTCGAAGTCAGAAAGTGGCCTGGCCTTCTTGCCAATGGCATGTAAAGTCCTAAACAGTAGCTTCATCTTCTTGCTGGTCTGCTCTCACATTGCCATTAGCGCTGTCACAGAAGTTTTCGAGAGTAGAGGCTCAGATTGAGCCAGAGACACAGACACGCTGGCAATGTGACACTTACTGTGTTCATGGTTACGAATGTTCTCAAGTTTCATCGTTTTATTTCCGATGACAAATGAGTTGTTTCTGTTTTTATCTTTAGCATACTGGCGACACACAGAACAACTCATCACGACCGCGTCAGAGTCATATTGTAGCCAGCCTCTTGAAACTCCGTTCTCTCCAAACCTCCATTTCTCACAAAACTTTCTTTTTTTATGTAATTCGTCCCCCTCTTCGTCTGTGGGTTTTCGTTTTAAAGGTTGGCTCACTCCTGGTAAATGTCGCCACATAACAGCCAATAAGTGGCAGCTAGCTGCAGATCG
>NC_060171.1:5391669-5495995 GCF_021292245.1 Micropterus dolomieu
ATAGTCATCCGACGACTCACAAACTTACAAAAACGAACTAACAAAATATATTTATATCTTTAGTTTTCTTCCTCTTTATCCTGTTTTTCTTCCTCATCCTCCATTTTTGCCCATATATTTTGCTGTAGAGCTGATCTTTCCCAGCAGTTTTTTGAAAATGTATTCATTTATAAAAATAAAACAAAAACAGCCAGGGCGGCCAGGACAGGACGTGAAAACAGGACATGTCCTGGGAAAACAGGACTGATGGTCACCCTACCATAGCTTCATATAAAATGTTAGTCTAGCAAACATTACAGGAGGAAAAACAGTTTCACTTACTCGCACATCCACTCGAAGTCAGAAAGTGGCCTGGCCTTCTTGCCAATGGCATGTAAAGTCCTAAACAGTAGCTTCATCTTCTTGCTGGTCTGCTCTCACATTGCCATTAGCGCTGTCACAGAAGTTTTCGAGAGTAGAGGCTCAGATTGAGCCAGAGACACAGACACGCAGGCAATGTGACACTTACTGTGTTCATGGTCACGAATGTTCTCAAGTTTCATCGTTTTATTTCCGATGACAAATGAGTTGTTTCTGTTTTTATCTTTAGCATACTGGCGACACACAGATCAACTCATCACGACCGCGTCAGAATCATATTGTAGCCAGCCTTTTGAAACTCCGTTCTCTCCAAACCTCCATTTCTCACAAAACTTTCTTTTTTTATGTAATTCGTCCCCCTCTTCGTCTGTGGGTTTTCGTTTTAAAGGTTGGCTCACTCCTGGTAAATGTCGCCACATAACAGCCAATAAGCGGCAGCTAGCTGCAGATCGGTGACTTTGCAGTTCGTACCGCGCTCTCTCCTTTCCACAAGCACTCGCGTGGCCGACGTTGCTATGCAACCATGAACAGAGGCGCGCTTGGAAAAACGGGCGGCCGGGCGCGTCTCAGTGTAAGAGTGTAAGTGAATGTCGTGATATTACTGATCATAGAAAGATTTTGCAGCGGTGCTGATGAATACATTGTAGGGAAAACACTGGTTATTACATTACTATTTTGGTATGAACATTCACCCGCCAGTGTGGCGGATAGCCTTTTGAAATTTACTCGCCAAACGGAAAATCTACCCGCATTTGGCGCTTGGCCGGTGTTAATTTCGGACCCTGGCTGAGTGTCTCCAAAACTCCAACGTTTCTGTTGAAAGGTCCAATAATTCTATTGTCGTTGATAAACAAGGTCTAAATAAGAGGAACTGATGCGGTGGAGGGTGAAGGACAAGCAAATAATACTAAAAACATTTATCTGCCAGCTGCAGTGAATGTTGCGGGGGAAGCAAGTGACAGAAAGGAGGTTAAAATCATTCATCTGCTTCATGTGGTGACATTAAAATTGTCTCTGTTCATCTTTTCTCTCCATACATTTATGAATGCATGATCTTTAAAAACCCTGTCTCATTACAATTAAAAAATGTAATTAAAATTTCCCTTTCAGAGGGTTATGACTAGGGTTGGGTACTGCTTAAAACTTTACGATACCAGTACCAAAACCAATACCCTTAAAGTGATACTGATACCAAGAGTACTTCATTTGCTACCTTGCATAAAATGCCACCTGTTGAAGCCATAGTAGTTGATTGGTAGCCTATTATTTTTATTGTAGTTATGGACAAGCAAGATTATCTATTTTATTTTTTTTTTTGTTTCAAATAACTGTTACATAAAAGTATTGGGAAATTGTATCAGCTCACTCCTCATCCTAATTAGTTCATCCTCTCAGGTAGTATTAGCTTATATGAGGAAAGACTACAGCTTGCGATTTTTTTATATTTGAATGAGAGAGGAGTGAAATAGTTTAGTGACCAATTGATATGTGTGTTGAAAGTAAACGACGAAAATTTTTTTGTTAACTTTTGAGCAATAAACTCAATTGAAAGATCTCCGCGAGTGCTTTTTCCTTTATTGGTGAGTTGCAAACCTCCTCCAAAAACAGTCACAAGTATAAAACGAGTAAGGATACTGTTTAAACAAGTCACTTAACCACACTAAAAAGACACAAACAGAGAGAGAGGCTGCACGTCCAGCCGATCAAACCAACTACAACTGATGCAGCCACAGGCTCTGTGAGTTAAATCTGCTGATCACTGCTGCACCACAGAAGCGTTTAATTGATGTGACCTAATGCAGCAATCAATCGGTGACAAGTGTGAATAGCAAATAAAAATGTACAGAGAAAGTGTTAAATGATACCGGATTTTTACAATCCTGTGACGGAGAACGAGAAAGTCTAAAATAGATTTTAGGAAAAGACCTCAAGATCTCAAAATCATGGCTGGTTTCCCCACTAAAGGTTTTTATCCGAGTTGACAAACCATCCAGCAAGAGGCATATTTGCTAGTGGTCAGATTTAGCATTCAACTGGTGGTTATTTTCCTGATCTGATGAGAATGAATTAACAGCACTTAAAGCCAGCTGGTGTGCAAAAAAATGGATTGTGTGCCAACCACATCCACCATGCAGCCAACAGCAGGGATTTTCAGAGGAACCAGACTCCAACCGCAAAACGAAGGTCGGTGAGACTTTGATTACCTCCACTGGGTCACAATTCAAACGCAGCGGCATCATTCAGCTAACTGGGTCAGGACCGCTGTGACTGTCACTGCAGAGACACCGACTGGTCAAAATGGGGAACTGTGGTTCTTTTAGACACTGAGAGCAGCTATTAATAGTCCACTGATGTATTGACAACCGATGAAATCAAATGAAAACAGTCTATTGGTCTTATACAGAGACAGAATTATTATGAATGTTAAAACAATCACCCAAACTGGATATAACCTATCTTTTACAGCTGAGACTGAAGACTATATTTCCTTCATAAAAACTGCATTGCAATTGCATTAGGTAAGTATCGGCCTGGCCACAGCATTCCCTCACCATCAATAAATGGTTTAAAAAAAGAAACCTACTGAAGTGAATGCACAAAGAAGAAAAACATTTGATTAGAGACAGGGGCAGTGGGCTGTCACTTCTTCTTCAGCAGTTCCTCTGAATGGCAGAACTAATCCGAATAGGTTCAGACAAGTTAAGCTCAGTCAGGGCAGATGATGCAGGAAGGATTCATTAATGTCTTTTAAATCTATATTCAGGATTCATGTGCTAAGCATTTATTCTTATTCCACCCGTGTCCTGCTTCAAACTCACACAAGATTATTTTAAAGATTATTTTTGAGCTTTTGGGGCCTTTTTTTTGAAAGGACAACTGAAGGGAGACAGGAAAGGAACATGATGATCAGGAAAGGGCTTGCGTTCTACCAGGCGAGCTAACGGATGTTTACACTCACACAGTTAATGTGGTATCATACTAAAATCTAATTTGAATGTGTTGATAGGAAAGAGTCATCTCGTCTTTCTCAGGGTTCTACAGTGCGACCATTTTGCTCGCATATGCCCCTAAAAATCGATACATGCGAACAGGAAAAATGATTTACAAGCACAATGTGCAAGTAACTACAACCTACCATAATCCACCCTATCCCGCCGCATCACGCTGCTCGTTGAAAACAATTCACAAACATTTACCTTTTTATCTAATGTAATAATATTACACCAATTTAAACTAGTTTCTCCTCCATGTTGTGGAAACAGCCTCACAGGATGCTACTGTGATCCTTCTACCCGCCTCCTGCGTGCAACACGTTCCCCTTGTTCTGTTTTACATCTGTTTAACTAAAGTTATTGTAATACTGTTCAGTAGTCTTATTTACATTAGTTGTTGCTTAGGTTGTGTGGGTGCTGCTGGTGTTACAGTAAATGAGTGATTTTAAATGCTGTTTTCAATGTGTCAGATTTTCAAAACATCTGCTTCAATATTTTAAAAAGCTTTAACAAAATTTTAAGGCCAGTGCCGAGTGTACAGATACCAGGGTCTTCACTTCCATAGTCCTCCAATGGTTTCACACAACAGTTGAACACAAGGAGAAGGAAGCTGTAATAACAATACCAGGGTTAGTTATCCTCTTCCTCCTTTATAAACTGTAACTTTCTGCACAGCCAGAGCTTGTGTTGTATTTTTTCAACAACTCCCAAACTCAACGTTCTGGTAAAGAAGGAATGACCTCCAGTGGCAGTGAACGTACTGGCATTTCATTAACTGTAATGATTGTCCTTACCCATTCATGCCTGTCCAGTGCAACCAGTGTTTCCTTGCTGCCAATAGAAAGTTCCACTTGTACAACTAGGGTTTTGATCCTTTGTGCACATCTGACACTATTTCCAGTGCACCAAATGATAACATAAAGAAGTAAAACAGACTTCTGTCTACCTGCTAATACTTGAATTAATACGACCTTCGATTTAATTATTAGGAGAAACATCTATCATATTTACCAGATCTTCTACCTAAAAAAGGAGCAATTGTGGTCACACAGTTAGATATTTAGTTTGGGGAAGTACAAACCGACTGACTGATTTGTCCGTGTTCAGTAACCGATATTCTCTTTTTCCCTCCTATTTTCTCTGTATATTTTACTGTCTGCTCAACTATTAAAAATGTACTGTACTAAGAAGAGAGCCCACTGTTGAACCAGAAAACTAGTGAGTAATACTGATCCATCCTGCAGCGTTGCTCAGATTTAATTGCAAAGAGCCTGAGATAATGGACTAGAAGTAAAGTTTCCGTACAGATAAGACATGAACTTCAATGTCCCAAAGTGTGACTACACGTGGAAGTTTGAAAGAGGATGGACACCGTACCAGCAGCAGACAAAAAGTGTAAACACCAGCTACAAGATAGAAAATAACTTAAAGTTAAAGATGAAATATAGTGCTATTATAAAAGTTTACTTTCACTAATTATGATGAGATGTAACAGAACATACCTGATGATTACTTCAGGCAGTCTGTGTCTCGTATTACCATAGATTGTATAAAAGAAGTGGACATAGCTACCGTGACATCACCCATTGGTTTGTGGCCTACCATTCTGAAGCCTCGCGTTTGGCATTTTGGCCAATGCCACCTTGGTTTTGTGGAACCAGAAGTGACAATATTTGGACGAGAGGGTGGAGCTGGGGAGGGATACACATTGCTATGCCTGACAGGTCGCCGTGGTAGAAACTTGTCAATCACAAGGTGGCCACACACTAAAGAATACCCTGCTTTATCATCGATTTGACTCCAAATGGGACCATAATTTACAAGAGAACATCATGCTGTTTTGAAGAAGACTTGAAACTAGCAGATGAGACCGAACTCAATAGGAAGGTGTTTAATGAGGTAATAAATCAAGTGAGAAGTAGGCTCACTTTGTCATAGACCTCTATACAATCAGACTTCTTTTTGCAACCCCCTGCTGGCCATTAGAAAGAATACAGGTTTAATGTAGGCATTTCCACTTTACTTTTCAGGCCTGGAGGGACCCGCTTGGGTGTTATGCAGCTTGTTATTTTTATCATATAGTTTGCATATATTCAAATATGTGCATTGTGCAAGTATTTAAATATAGGCCATTGAATATGTCATTCATCAAACTGTCTCTGTATGCAAAGTAGGAAGCCAAGACGAGGAGTAGAGAAATAACAACCACTTGGCTGTGGCTGTTTGATTGTTTGATTAACTAATCTCTTTGGCAGTAACAAACCATTGTACTGAGTTTACTTTCCATTTTTCTACTGGGGCCATAATCTAAAGTTATTGTATTGTTGTGGGGGAGCTACAAAGGTTATCCTATTTAACTTTATTTTTGATCTATTATTAAATTTTTGTTTAGCCAGTCATGTTGCAAAATTGCGTCCGCATTAGGTACAGAAAAGCCAACCCCCAGCTCCTAGTCTCATCGTAACTTATAAATGGTGAAAGAAATTGGCACAACAAAGTGCGTCTGTGAATGTAAAGGGTAAGAGGTATGCTTTGGTCATATTAGTTCCGAAATGTTTAGCTGGTTAACAGTGAAAGTGTTTTATCAAGCACCATATCCTGCAGACAAAGAGGCTATTTTGTTGCACTGCTGATAAGATCAAAATGTACAGCACACACATATTGTGAAACACTTCACTGCATCGTGGCAATTTTTTTCATTACCTAAAAACACACAACACATTCAGACAACACTGATAAAATATTATAAATAATGAGATTATTATTATAAGATCATTAGACATCTTCCTCTTACTTAGCTTCAGTCCCTTGTGCACAGTTCACATCTCATCAAGCTTAAAAAAAAAAAATCCTTTCCAAGTCTCAAAGTCTCTAAGCTTCTCTTTATCTACCTCTCATCCTTCAGGACTTCTATTGATTCAGTAAGGGGAATCCATCATGGATAGCGGCCTTTACCTGGATTCACCTCATCACTGTACTTCACTAGCCGAGTGTCTCTGGCATTTTGTACAGTCAGGGTGCCCACGTAGCAGCCTTGACCTTTCCCTCACAAAGCCAAAGACTTCACTGACATAGCGGGTCCTTCAGATATTAGAGAGCCAGCTGTGAGGGCTTTGGAGTGTTAGCCTTGAATTACCACTCTGGCTGCTTCAAGGTACAAAGGTCCGAAGCGTGATCCAGGCTTTCTGATGTGGACGGGTACAGCTGATTCAATGCAGACAAAAAGTGGATGAAAAACAGACTCTGATTCTGGACTTCCAGGCAGAGCAGTATGCCCTGTCAAAGGTAGGGCAAACATTTCTGGGTTAGATCGCGTTACCAAAGCAGTGCCCAGTTTCTAAAAAAAGACTCCTGACCGGTCTGCTCTAGCTTTGTGGTGAATGAGTGCTGTGTGTGTCACATCATTTCACTAACTCAGAGGTTTTCGTTTTGTTCTTCAATGTTTCCCACATTTTTGACTGGATTGTAACACTTAAGTCTTAAATGTTTGTCTTACTGCAGTCAAAAAAAATACGCCTGTACTTTTTCGGGTTTATTTGTGTATTTTCAAAGACCATTCCTTGTTTCCAGTGCTGTGGAATGACTAGGGATGGGGATCGTTACTTTTATTTTAATACCCTTATTGAGACTGCTTAACAATCCGATTCTTTATCGATACCACTATCGATACTTTACTATTATTTAGTGATGGTTATTTGGTAAGACCAGTCCCAACGGGCATGAGTTAGGTCCGCACGGTATGAGGAAAATATTCAATGTGTGATAACGTTATATATTATATATAGATATGACATATCACTTGCGATAAATAAACATATATTGAAGTGTACATATTAACTGCCTGGTTGTTTTGAATTTAATACTTTAAATACAGCTAAATGTTGTTTCTAGAGCAGCAACATTAATGTTTACAACAGCAAAGTAACGTTAACTCAACTTTATTATCTGACATCACAAGTAGTGAGAGTGATGTTTAGAAAGAACAACATCAGTCTGTATCAGTCCCTCCTCGTCTCTCCTGGCTGCAGGTAACGTTACCAGGTAGAAGGAGGAGCGGCTGGTTTGTCTCAGCCAGAGTTTTTAAGACAACAGACCAGTCTATGCTCCAGACAGACAGCTTTCTATTTAGCTTGTTTTTAACATTTGGCTAATGCCAAGCTAGCGTTGTAATAAAACATTCAGGATGAGATACTGAGGACAGAGAGGTTTAAATTAACCCTTTCTACATGTTTAACGTTACCTTACAGACAGGTGTATTGATAAAGTACTGTCTTTTTACTTGCGAAGGTTTTATTGCACGTACTTACAGTAACAAGCGTGGCTGTCATCAACTAACGTTACAGTAGTTTGGAGCTAACTTAACCCTCACCGTGTTCCACCGCCACGGCGCAGCCTCTCGCTCTGCTGCCGCTGTGTGTGTGTGTGCGCGCACATGTAGGAGAGACTGCAGCCTGATGACTTTCTTATTCATTGCGTTTCAAATTCAATCAGATTGGACTCTCGAGTCATAACGTTACATCATAGTAACCGCAAGTCTCGACAGCAGTATCGATAAGCTCGAACCTTATTGATTTTCAGGTTTTGATCCCTAGGAATGACGTTATTCAGAGGCTTCACTGCCCGATCCCAGGCTGACGGTATTGGAATCTTTTTGCAGTAAAAAGTCTGCAGGAAAATGTCCAGCCTGCAAAGAGATGATTTTTGATGCATGAATTAATTCTCTGGGCAATATGAAGTCTGAGAAAAAGGCCCTGTAGAATCTAAACCCAGATAAATGTTATCATCAGTGGTCTTTCAAGGCAGGGCCTGCCACAAACTGGTCCATAAATCTCTTATAAAATGCTCTAACCTTTTGAATGTTATAGCTGTGCATCAAATTATAATGCCTATTCCAGACGTGATCATTTTCGACAACTGTGCCACAAACAGCTTATTGCAAAGTTTAGGAATCTGCATAAAAAAATCTTTAAGCTCCATTTACTTGAACCTCAAACTTGCAAATTCAATGTGATCTTCAAGTAATTGAGAAGAGATGCAAATGCTGGCATGAGAATTTGGTAGATGGATGGATCATTTCCGCAACACAAGCTCTGCACTGCAGAATGCATACAGGGCCTGGTGAGGCAGATCGCTCAGGACTTCAAAACCAACCTGAGTTCCAGAGCCCCGTTGTCATGGCTCTGCGATTTGGATATTGCACTTGGCCATATTGCGAATTTGATAATGTTTTGAATAATTGTTCAGCCCTAGTATGTTCTAGTCAATTTTGTGTTTTGACCATTTGTGAACTGCATATTTGTTTACCATGCTTTGGGGGTGTGACTTTTTTGTCATCACCAATCACATCCATACAACCAATAAGTTTATGATTAAATTGTTTACTAGAGCACCCAATTGTTTACAAATGTACAAAGTTCTTCATAGATCATAGGCATATTAATTTTGCTCTTCAAGAGCACTAGATGAATGCATTTTACTTTAAAATGTACAACATTTTCTGCTCTCCCGGACCCTCCTAGAGGGTCCACCACAGTCTTCCAAAACCCTGAGGGAAACACTGCGTTTAGGGATGTAGACAATGGTAAACACAATCAGCTGAAGTTCAAACCAAGCAAAGTGTATCAACAGTTCAGGCTTGTAGCATCATTTACACACCAGTCTACCTGAGTATTTATGCCAACCATGTCATTCCCTTTATGACCACAGTGTAGCTTTTATTTGTTGAACATGACAATGAGTTCACTCTACTCAAAAGGCATCCACAGTGGAACCCGGTCCAACCCGGTACTAGAAAGATGTACCTAACAAAGTGGCCAGTGAGATACTCTATTACTTTGTCTTCATCACATGAATGATGGTTAGAATATATAAATAAGGTAACCAGAAATGACATCACTGTGATAACAGCAAGATAGTTGAAAACATTTGATGATTAAAGCACTAAACAAGTACTCAACAAGAGTTCTGTATGCTAAAATCACATGGGAATATAGACTTAATCAATACCATCTTTCAAACTGTTTGGCTTCAAACTATGTGGCTCTTAAGCTACTGGTACTGTAGTTTCCTGACAACCAAAAAAACAAATGAACACAATAAATGTATAATTTTTTCACATGATTTTATATTTAGTCATCCAAGAACTAAAACCTGCGTTCCGCTTGGCTAAACATAGACACAAGGTTACAGCTACGCCTTTTTAGCAGTTACACTGACTGAAGAAAAAAGCAGTGGTAGGGTTTAATAACAATGTTCCTCACGGATATTCAACAACCGCACAGGAAGATACCAATTTAAAGTGGATACCCCATAAATATTTTATTAACACACAGACGCCACCCAACTGAACATGTTGGATGTAAGTAAAGGATACAAGTCTTACTTTATTCCCTAAAGCCTAGTTCACACTACACAATTTTTAGCCCGATTTGCCGCTTGGCAAGCTCGTCAACTGTCAGGCTGCCGGGGGGTAAATCAGCGGTTGATCGGTGGTCGCCAGGTGTTATTTGTGAACTGCAATAGGACGCATCAAAACAGCTCCCCGACACATTTCCGACGTCTGCCAGATATCTAACCTGCCAAATATCTGGAGGAGTCGGCCGACTCAACATGTACATCCAGCCAATGAGAGCAGGCATCTGACAGAGCAAGCAGCTACTTTTTCACTGCAAAACACTTTTTACTCACCTCCAGCTCTCTCTGTAGCTCAGACAATCTCTGCTACCTGCGTGTGCTAATCCATTCTTTCACCCAGATTCTTTGTCTTTATAATTGCTATCTTTATGATAACAAACAACAGCTGTTTTGTGTGTAGGTTTGCGTCATTTCCCGTTTCACATTTCATCTGTTTTCTTGACAAAACATGCTTTGGAGACCATCGTCAGGTGACACAGCCGATGTCAGCTCGTGTAGTGTGTGACCCCCTGTCACCGATCAGCCAGAACTACTTCAAGACTCCCGTCACAAGACGGCAAGTTGTGTAGTGTGAACGGTCATCGGCCGACGCTTAAAGTCGTGTAGTCTGCATGAGGCATTAGTGGTTTCCATCTCTCTCCTGCTGTTAAATTAAAGCTATTGCTTTTGTCACCTTAGGTGTAGGCCTACAACATGACCAGGCAAGTTACCAAAAGCCATTCTGGGAAGTGCAAGAAACCACTAACTAAATGAAAATGGAAAAGTGGATCATGTAATACACTGCTGATAGTTTTGAGGGGAATCCCAGTTCATATAACACATTCATCATGGTAAAGGGGGAAAGGAGAACTGGTGTTATTCAGGAAGAGGAAGTGAGAGTCTGTTACCAATTTAAGACGTTACACCCTCAGTTAAAAATCCATCACAAAAGGCCAGGCACAGCGCAACATCCCACTATGAAGTTACCTGCTATAATATCTGCAGCAGATAGTGACTGCCTGCATGTCATTAGTCAAATCTGAAACTATACAAACCAAGATCAAAAACGCTATATTGTTTTAATGATGTGGCAGCTTGAAAATAATAATGTGTATTTGTCCATCCAAATCTAGATACACATTAGTCTAAACAGATCAGAAGTGCAAAATGTGGCATATCAGCAGTAGTAACATGTTCATTTGACTATGAAAATCTGCTGCTGTTGTTCATAGTGTCAAAAATTTACATTTTCCCTCACCAGCAGATGACCCTGCAAGAAAAACATTTACCTGCTAAAAAAAACGTATGAATGTTTTTGACAGGGCTTTACCATCCTGCTTGTTTTCAGTGCTATACTGTGCATATAATTTGACTTGATTTGTTTATTGAAAACTTACTACTACAATGGATAAAGTTTCCAATGTTTTTTCCCCCACACGCGAGTTTGTCTATTGCCAGGAAATTGCTAATGATAATAATGATGCATGCTGTTAGAAGGCAATATTATTAAAATTATAAGTCAGTGACAATATGCATCAGGGTTTGGAGCAATTTAATAATAACTTTTGAAGAAATAAAATCATCAACATAATCTTCTTTGCTTTGCCAGGTTTATCTAGAAAGTGTGGGGTTTGACTGACCGTCAATTCAGAAGGCACAAGCAGCATGTTAACACCTTTACAAGAAGTGACATGTTAAACCTGCCACGTAAACCTCTTACAGCCATGCCTTTGGTTATGACTTTTCAGTTCCAACACACACACACACGCACAGAGAAATCAACTGGCCTATGTGTGCCTAAAGGTTCTCCTGCCCTCTCTGGTTAGAGCCAGCTGGCTTTCTGAAAGAGCACATTCTTCCATCTGCTGCTCAGCACAGTCACAGGAAACTCATCACTGGCTTCTATGAGCAAAGGGGAGACACATAATGCCAACTAGACCACTGAGCCAACACTGGATGCTCAGCAGAGGTAAACACTTCAGGTCCACAAGGCTAACAAGCAGCAATAAACTTAGGGATATAAGTTGGGGCATACATTTCTTTACTACTGTTGAGTTTGCTTAAAATGAGAAGCTGGAGGTCACTGCCCGTGGAGTAAGGATGCATAAGGCATAGTTCACCCCAGACAAACTCAAAAAGATGGACCAGAACCATCTGATCAATGCGAAGTGGGAACGCTCACTCATAAGTTAAGGCACTTAACGAACTGAAAGGTGAGGAAGCCCTCCTGCTTCCTTCCTTTTAAGCATGGAAAATGCCACCTTCATCCTCAGGGACCTAGACCAGGATACAAGAGCCTTCCTAGACTCGCAGATACTTCTAGCAGAGCTAAAAATATGTCAACCAATCTATGATATCCCCTGCCTACAGTCTCTATCCGGACTAGGCACCTGACTGTATATGTATCAATCTATCTAGAATCAACCCCAGGGGTGCTGACATGTGTGCTCCCCCTTACCCCTCCCTCTATGTCATTGTTGTGGATCCTGTAGTTTTTGCTGTCCCATTTTCAAGTCCCTTTATTTAACATTACGATGATAAATTGCAGAAAAAGTGTTGTGCGCTTAGAAAATATAAATCTTGAATATCAAGTGTTTCAAACAGATAAGCATGGAGTAATAACACCGAGCACGATTGCCATTGTAAACTCTAGAGTGCCACATAAGAGATAATGCATTGACTCATGACAGAGACCATTAAAAACAATCCAAAGCTCTGCTCTCTTGAGTTGGCATATGGTGTTATAGAGGGAAACCAATTATTACATGGCAGCTCGGGAACATCCCATTGATGCACTGTTATTTAACTGTGCATTTAACATTAGACACGCACGTCGCCAAGCATGAGGATTTCCATTTAAACCCAGCTAAGCGTTAGCCTCTCATTCTGCTAGCTAAGTGCTAACAAGAGCTGGCTAACGTTCTGCAAAACATAAAAACTTTTTTTTTTTTTTTTAAAGTGGAGGCACCGTGAGTGACAGCGTTTGCGAGCTTACCTCAATTTGTGTAAGTGTGAAAGCCAGTTAAATCCTTATTCGTAGCTAGCATTTCTTCTCAGCGGCAGTTCAACATGTGTGTAGTAGACAGCAGCAGCGGACCGAGTGTGGACGTGTCTTACAAGCAGGTCTGGAAAGCTAACGTTAGCTCACAGTCCCCAGTTAGCCACCGGCTCGCTAACACTGGGCAGTTAACGGCAACTCCCGCCGCCTCGAGGTGTCGCTGTCACTGATTTGCCTGCATCTCAAGGCAAGCGCAACCAAAAGCCACTCAAAATGGATCATATGATATATTTTCATAATGTTTAGCTATATAATAAATTAAAAAAATACATAAATACACAAGAATATACGAGATAACCCCACAGTAAAACCCATTAGCGGGCACTCAACTGTCGGTCAAGAGGTCAACTGTCTCAAACTGCTTTACTTTTGCTTATGTTGCCACATTTCCGTACAGGGTTTCTAAAACGTACTTGCTGTGAAAATGCAATCAAAAAACATTTCCTACATTAGAGAATAAAAGAGGTAAGTCACAAAGGGAAACTCTGGTTAAAGATTTTATAGAAACCTCAATGATAAACCCCCCAAACAATGTTTAATATTGCAGATAAAAGGGGCTTTGGAGAACAGACAGTCAAATTAAAGACAGAGACATCTTTCTTCACACTTATTAAATTGAATTAAATGGTCGTTATTTCACTTTGGGCTATCTGGTTCCACCCCTGCTGTCAAATTTCTCCCCAGATTAAAACAAAAATGAAAGGTATGGCTATCTGGCCGACTTTAAGCCAGTCAGATGACCTTATTGAAACGCCGTTTATTAGGCACTGGGTAAAGCAGTACTTTTACTACACAAATCTAATTCATAGTAAGGTGTGTCAAAGAACACATTACTTACATACTTTTTAAAAAAATGGCATTATAATGCCCTTAAAATTAATTTTAAAAACATTTGCAGTTCATGTTCACACCTTCAAACACAGGGATGAGTACCAACTTACATGTACAGTGTTCTAGTCATCCTTTGACTCCATAAAAATCAGTCAGTCAATGAAAACATAAAACCATCTTTGAGTCTCTCCATCATCAAGGAAATATTTTTACTTTAGTGTTACTGCCTTCCATTGATTTTGGCTCAATAAAAGAGACTGCATATCAGATTTGAAAAGGTTTACGAGCTGTAAGATCACAAACTTTCATATTTACCTTGAGCCTGATTATTATTTTCATTTCTGTATAACAATACAGGGTTTCAGAAATTATGAGTGAGTCAGTAAATAGAAAATTTGTCATTTAATGCAACATAATTGTGACTGAATTACAATTAATCTCATGGAAATAAATCACCAAACTGACAGACAGGATGTTTCATACAGGTATATATTACAATGTGCCTTGTTATATATAATACAGTCAGGTTCTGCTTTTAATAAAAATAAGTACTGGAGGAGAAAGTGATACGTTCTAATTTTATTGTAAATTGGACATTATGCACATTACTTAGCGATTGATGACTTGTTAATTAAGCTTGTTAAGTGGTCTCTGCGCTGAGTGAGAGTTCAGACAATGTCAAGTCAAAAAGGCAATTTAGCCAGGAGAGCTGCGAGCTTCAGATCTCACACACAGGACAAACGGTGGGGGAAGTACCAAAATGAGAGGACAAGAACATTGAGCGGCTGACAGTGGTGACAGCTTGTGCCAGAGATACCAGTCAATGAACACAAATAACTTTTTTTTTCCGTTGACCGTATGGGACATTAACCGTGAAGTGAGGGGAGTCATTCTTTTCAGCCAAAGGTCTGAGCCAAATAATGATTTGTTTCACCGTCGCAAATTCAAACCGTGTTTTTCAGCGGGTCAAATGAAAGGCGTGGTCTCACTGACACAATAAATATTGCACACGTGATATTGTATTTTATAAGGATATTTTTGCATACAAGTGTCCACCCCCTTTCCTATGTCAAGTTATATTTTCCCAAATATGATTATCTTTATCACCACAGAGTCAATATACAGAGAAGTTAACAGTGTCTGTATAAAAACAATATAACATCAATGTGTAATGTGCCATCTGGCTGTGAGACCAAACCTTTCTTTGTCCCGTTTCTCTAATTTCTGTACAAAGACGATACAACTATCCAGTCATGCATGTTGTTTGGGAAGGGGTGGGGGAGTTGTCTGTTATGTTCTCAGTTGTTTTTTAAGCATTCTGCATCTCCTTGCCAATCTTGTAGCTCAGGATCTTGTTCCAATCGATCTTGGTGCGTGTCACAGGAAGCTGGCGGCGTAAGGCTTTGAAGGTAGTGTCCGACATGGTCTGGTAATTCTCGTTGATGGCCGTCTGGAAGGAATAAGAGAAAGGCAGAGAAAGATGGAGAGAGGAAGGAGGTTTGGAATATATTAAAAATTAAGGTTTTGAAACGGTCTGTGACTTATGTGATCAGTATGAAAACCTTTTTGCTGCTAGAGACTGAATGTGCAGGATGATGAACTAAAACACTGACTTTTCTGTTTGTTTGAAGAATTTTTACTTCATTTGGTTTTAAGGTAATGATGTAAAATAGCCAAGATTCAAAAATATTTTAATAATTTAGTATGACAGGATTTCCTGCAAGTTTTGGAAAGTCAGATAAGGTCTATAGTTTATTTGAATGGATTAAGATCAAAATTCCCTCAGTGTGGCTTTCTATCCATCGTAGCCTAAAAACTTGACATCCTGAGGAAAATCCTGTGATGGAGGTTTTTCAGAGTGATCCTGACAAGAGTCAAACATGAGCTCACATGAGTCTCATTTTAGGCAATTGTATATCTCATGACAAAAATTTAAGTAAATAAATTAGTAAAATAATAAGCAGGAATCCCCAATGTAATTTTACCCCCCTCCCCCCCCTCCAATTGTGTTGTCATAAATCGTCTTCCTACACACATCGAAAGCCACAAGCTAATGTGATAACTCAGTTCCGCTGCAACAAGCCTGTAATCAGCATATTTGACTCAGAATATCCATTTCACATTTTTACATACCTGATAGTCATTTTCTGCAGTCTCCATGAGCTTAACAAACACCTTTGCAGTTGTAGCCTCATTCTGAAAGATGACAAGACCCAAAAAATTGAGAGTAGAGGAAAAAAGGTGTCATAAACTAAATATGGCCCCCCCTAAACCCAGAGAACACACAAACGTACATCCTCACACTGCAAATAATTAGGAAAAACAAGATGTCAGCAGGTGGAGCTTCCAGACTGTGATAATGTAGAGGCATTTTGCAAACATTTTTGGAGACAGTGCTACAAAATTTTATATCTAGGAGCACCAGCACAACATACAAATATATCATCGTATATAATGTAAAACATGTGTGTGTATGGCCATTTACGCTCAATATACAAGTTGCATAGGCCAACCCCTTCGCATCAAAGTGGGTGTCAACGTTTTGCTAACATTAGCTGGGCAGTGGATCTCATTGTCCGTCTGTGTCTTGCTTTGCTTGACTTTGTGTCTGACAAAAGGTAGAGTGAAATACAACTGTTTATTCCGTTTTATTGTCCAGTCCAGACAATATATGGGTGTGATGGCACTCCATCATAGGCGCACATCATTTTAAAACACAAGATAATGATTATCTAGTCTCTCAGTCAAGGTTAGGTCACAACTCTGGAATAATGTAAAATTTAAGTGGTACTCCTAAATTATGTGCTGGTGCCCTGGCAAGCCAGAACTGGAGTGGACTGGATTATAGTGGTACAATCACCATAAATAAATAAAACTAATAGTGAGAATAATATGTTCAGTATATGAGATGCCAGAGATGACTAGAATGGCTTGAATGGAATTTGCTGACAGCTGTAGCCTATATTTGCACATCCAATTTTCTCATCTGTCTGTGTGCACATGAAAGAACTTGTTCCGTTATACTCACATCAATTGACATGGACTCCTGGACCTCTTTGTGGCTCACCAGCTGAACGTTGCCATCTTCATAGTAATGAACCTAGAAAATAAATTAAAGGTTTAGTTTCTCCTCATTGTGTACATAAGAAAAACAAATGTAGAAAAGGAGCAATACAAGCCAGAAACCCAAAAGATACGTTGGTGTTTAAAAAATAAAAAAGCGACAAAGAAACAATCCTTAAATTCACCAAAAGGAACATCTGGTTGTGCACTAAAATAGAAACACTTGATATTCAAGCATGTACTGGATTTGTATTAAGTTTGAACACACTATGTACCAGCACATATACACACACCACAAGAAACAGTTTCTCTATTCACAGACTGAAAGATGTATAAAAATAAAAAATACCTGGATTTTCATGATTCCTGCCACTTGAGTGGTGGAGGGGGAGACAGTAAATTTCCATTCTGACCTCCAGCGTCCATTCCTGTGCAGACAGGAAGAAGAAAACCAGACATGAACCATCATCTCTTAATACAATAACTTATGACTAATTATATCAAACTCCCCTTGCTTTACAGGGATGTCCCATCATGTAAGATCAAACTGAACCTGCAACTGTACTATGTGCCTTGCTAAAAAGCTGCATGTCTGCTTCAGGAAACAGAAATATTTACCACGCTTTTGTCAGTTGAGAAGATCTAGAAGTTAGACGTCATCTTGAGTTTTGTAAAGATCCAAAGAGAGATAAGAAACCCTGCGGGTGTTGTTGAATTGCCTTGTGTCACGTCATATATCATGATATATTCAACATTAACAGATACCTTTAAATAAGCTAACTCAACATTTGATTTTTGAATATATATTCCAATATACAGACAGGTGGTGAAAAACATGACGAAATGAGTGGGGAAACATAACAAAAGCAGGTGCCCCCGTACAGTACACGAGGGGTCACTGAAGGGTGTGAGGAGAAAGAAAATAGTGTGACTCATCAGTTATGGCCCTCACAGTCACAAGAGCTCAATCCAATGTTACACCTATGGAAGATTGTGGACCAACATCGTCTCTCTTCCACCGCCAACAAACCCCCAAATGAAGGACACACCTTAAGATAACCCTAAAGACATCCCTGTCCTTCACACATACTAATAAATTAGCATCAAGACTATTAAATGCCTGCCTGCAGTAGCATTGTATATCGATATAAAACAGACATTTTATTAATACTAAGAAGGAGTTAGACTGGAGAGAAAATTCTTAATCGTCTCGGTCAATTTCAGTTTCATAATCTTATCCCAAATCTGCCCTATATGTTCCTCATTACTGAAAATGTCAGACAACAGTGGCGGTCATATACAGGAGCTGTGAGATCATTATACTCAACAACCCATAAGCCTAGTAAAACCCAGCAGCAAAGAGGATTGGTGCAGTTCTTATCCAATTAAATTAACCTGATCAGAAACAGCTCAGCAATGCTTAGGAGAACCAACAGGCTAATGCTCCAGAGTTAAGTGCCAATTAAAGTAATGCCTTTGAAGTGTCTTACACATATCAAAAACAGCATTGCAGGCTTTTTTAGCTTATTCGGTACTTCCACATCTTTTTAAAATGAAGTCTGATTTAGAAACCATCGCTGGGAATTCTACAAGCCCAGTTGCTCTTTCTAAAAAAGAAGATAATCTTGCTTTTAAGTAAAAATGAAAACAGTTTTCTGTGTGTAATGTGTATCCCCCTTAGAAAAGCCAATGTCACAAATCTCAGTGGTGCAAAATGGAAAGAGACAATTAAAAATCCCACTCAATATTAACTGTCTCAAACGTACCAGAAGTTTTTTGGTTGAAACTGATGGCACTCGATGCACACGATGACAGTTTGATGTCCGTCGATGGTTTTCCCGTAAATCTGAAGGTAGAAAGAAAAAAAACAAAACATTCTTTCACTTTAGGTTTTCTTCTCACATTTCTCTGCTAGTTAATGGCCACTTTACTTGGCTCTACTTTACCGCAGTACATGTGAAGCTATCAAACGAGACTGCGGTTTGTGGTAAACAGCTCGAAAATTAAGCTCATGCTGACGTGCGACTGAGAGACTAATATATACATGTTCAGAAGTAATTTAGTACACAACCACACACAACATATTCACAGTTTAACTATTTCATGTCTATAACAGAACTGTACTGTTCACTTTGCATTATTAAATTAAGTAGTACAAAACACTGCCACCATTTAAAAAATATTAGTCTACCGTTTCTTCCTGCACTGTACTGGTTGAGTGGAAATAATGACTTGTTCTTATAATCTTTTTTTCTATGCTCACTGCAAACGACTACATCAGAAACATAATTTTTAGGTACTGAAGTCTGGTAAGTCTGGTAAAGTAAGTTAAAAATCAGGTTTTATTATCAATCCCACGACTCTATAACTAATTGAAAAAATAAATAAATAAAAAGAGGCCAGCATTAGCTATGGAACAGCACTCACATCTGGAGAGGGTTGATTGTCTTGCTTAACAACGCTAAACCATTGATGGATGCTAGGTGGGAGCTCAGTAAACAACATCTTACTACTCGGTGCACAATCTTGCTGTCTTTACAGAGGATCCAAATATTCTGTTTCTGCAGTGGTTTGTTATAATTTAAGGTTGTAGCAAATAAGACTTAAAAAGTATAGCAACAACTAAGTATGATTTCCACAACCTTGATATAGCCATTAAAACGTCATTTATAGACATTTTGTATTTTGGGCACTGGCCAGGATAAACAAACCAAATAGTAGTCAAAGCAAAGAAAAGTCCTTTGCAATCAACCACTCTTTGAAAGGTGCTACACAATGCAACTTCTCCTAAGCTACAAAACACTTACATATTCTGCACACGCTGTTTAGAGAAGTGAAATGGTCATTTTAAACATTCCTAACTCTAACTAATCACATTCCATGTATATGTTGTTAGGCTATAATTGAACTATTCCTTTTGGGGGTGAACTGTTCCTTTAAATGACTAAAGTTTACATCATCGTGGTTATGAAGTAGGCTGGGACCTACGGTGCAGACTCCATTGGGATAGTGCTCCTTGACGTAGGCCCTGACGGCAGAGTCCACAGCGCTCCTCCAGCCCTCCAGGGAGCTGTCAACGTCATGGGGCCGTGGGTCGCTGGCCTCCTTCCTCAGGTGGTCGAACTTGAAGGAGATCTTGTTTTTGGGGTCCAGGACCCGGCCGTTCCCAAGGTCACCATGCTCTGTGATTAAGACCTGGGAGGAATGAAGAGAGAGTGAGGAAGACAGAAAAAGGAGAGAGAGATTGGGGAACGAGTGAAGGAGTGAGAGAGGCACCAGGAAAAATGGAATAGAGACAGACGGGTAGAACGAAAAGGTGACAAAGATATGAGTGAACAACAGAAAGAAGAGAAGTGGAAAAGACAGTAACAACAAGGGAGGAGATTTTGTGGAAAGGGAAAGAATAATCAAGATATTAATTAAAAGGATGTAAAGAGAAACAAAAAATAAAAGGGCGGTGAGGACACAGGAACACAGTCGTCATCCTGAACTTTCCATCTACTTCTTCCACCTCAACACTTAGCTCAGCCTGCTGCTCTATGAGACTGGGGAATTTCAACCCGTGATGTGGTAACAAAGGGACATGATGACATCTTTACACGAGACACTGCAATCATTACAGAAGCTAACACACAGCCATTCATTCACCGTCATGTCCAACCTTCACAGAAACTCAATGGAGCATTAAATGACATTAAATTAACGATGTGTTTGTGATCTTGTTTCCTGTGGAAGCAAAGGAGAACACTGGGACAAGGGGGATTAGATGATCCTTTCATCCATTCCCCCTTGCCCCCTTCTCTGCTTTCATGCCCACAAGACCATAATATTAGCGCAATCATACAAAAAAAATTAAATAAACATATTATTTCCCTGCTTTCCTGTCCCTTTATGTTGCTATGTTTTTCTGTTATTGACATTTGTAAAGCACATTGGGTTACACTTTTATATAAAATGCACTATATGTAGTGCATTGTATAACTATTTGTAGAACAGTCTGAATGCTGCTCTGTGAGACAGAAAATGTCTTTGGTCTTTATCTTTTGTTGAATTTTAGAGAAACTGTAACTCTTCTTTAAAACTCCTTTTTACATTAGTTTTCATGTTGTGGCACTGCACTATTGATGAATGAGTACAAAGAAACACTATAGCACTCCTTAAAAAAAACTGTGGTTTTCATTGCTGACATGAACAGTTACACATATGACTGTTGAACCCATATTGATATAGTTTATAACATGCACATTTATCTCAGCTAGAGTTACACTTTTATCTGTGATGTGCATCAGTCATAGCAATACACAAACTTGACTGAAATGATGAGTTTGGACTTATATTATTACTAATCCTCATTTATATAGTCCCACCTCATCATATTCCCTTTTAAACTTGTTACCACAGCTATGATAAATAGATTTTTAATTAGAATAACAGTATTAATTGAGGAGTCCCAAATGGAAAGTAACACATATGGTGCAGCAGCAACAGATTCTCATGTGACATGAACAGCATGTATGAGACGCTGAATGTGGTGAAGGGTGTGAGGAGCATAAGGAAAGTGGGAGAAATTAAGCAGTGAGCAGATTCACCCCATGATGTTTTTCCATTTCATTTAGCCTTTAGGTAAAAACTAAAGCATAAACTCACTTGTTCTTCATAGCCATCGACTTTCACCGGGGTAAACTGGTCCAAGTTGTACTGTGCAAATGCACTGCAAAGAGAGAGGCAAAAAGTTACTTCACACACTTCAAACTCCGTACTTTGTCTAAACCTCATTTCTGGATTTAAAGATATCGTCTACAATTTATGCTGACAGGCATAAGTCTAAAGCTGAGGACTCGTTTTCTCTTTTATTTATAAATACTATAATATTTATAAATACTATACTTGTTATATATACCCTGTTAATTATATATATAAAAAAAAAACACAGGAATGTTTACTTTAAAGCATTTTTACAAATGCAAAAGTAAGTTTTTCAAGACCTAGAAATAGCTCAAGACAGGAAACTTACTGCGCTGCACCTTCCCTGAGAAGATTGTCATTGTTGAGCAGCAATCGCACATCTGAGGAGAAAAATGGTAAGAGAGGAGAGGAGAGGAGAGGAAGAAGGAGAAGAGAGAAAGAAGACAGGTACAGGAGATTAGCACCATGACACACGCCAACACAAAAGACAAAGCTGCCTGGAGTCAGTCTTTGCAGCATTTATGTCAGGGGAGTGAAGCAGACATGGTAAATTATCTCTGTGGAAAAGGCTGTAAAATCACACTGAGATGAAAGGGGACAAAGAGGCAGGAGGGGACTGTGTTTTAGTGTGTGTGTGTGTGTGTGTGTGTGTGTGTGTGTGTGTGTGTGTGTGTGTGTGTGTGTGTGTGTGTGGCTGTCAGGCTGTGATAAGAGGTAGTCAGACAGCCCGCCGGCGCTCCTCTGAGGTGACGACTTTTATCGAAGCAGGATGAGGCTTTAACGATGCCAAACACATACACACACACACACACACACCCTCTGAAGGGGCACTACTTTAACAGTGTGGTGTCAACACTGGCGCTGCCGGGTGAGCTACAATTTGGCCAAAACGTCTTAGCCTCATTTTGCTTTCTCAGTGGCCACAGTGGTACAATAAGTAACACATGAACACAAACTGTTTCCATTTCTGCTCCTGTTGAGCAACTGCAAAAGCTATTTGAGCGCATTAGGAACATGAGCTCAGTTTCACAACAGTTAATCTATATCTAAACAGCAGTTTTTAAAATGAAACAAATGTATCTTGTATATTTCAACATCTTTGACTTTGGCACCACCCATTGGTAGTATCAATTAAGACACTACAATGCATAAAGTTATATTGCAGTACAATCGAAAACTCAGTTACAATTCCACTGATTCCTCCTATGTCAGGTCTTTCCTGACCATGCCATTTTAATTCCTCCTTGTTAATTTTATTTCAGCTCAGAAATGTGAAGAGGTGACAAATTTGTTTGAGTGGGATCAGTCTGCATCAACTTCATCTGTGTTAGAAACTGCAGCAGTCAGTCTATTTCTATAGGCCCACAGTGACAAAAATAAACTTATGGTTCAACGGCCAAGGGTCACAGAACTGGAAAAAACTAAATACTAGCCTAATGCTTCAATCAGATATTGCTCACTGAGATACAGTTAATTTGTATTTGGAAAATATTATGCAATACAAGCATATCATCACAACCACTAGGGTCAGCGGGACTGTTATTTATTAAAAACAGCGATAAGAACTTGTCGGGTTCTCATGAGAACATTTTAGATTTGTGATTGCAGGAAAAACATAGGTCTAAGTAACGATGATTTCATTAACTACGCGCCAGTGAGCCATGCCGTAAGCTGTCATGCAAAATATCAGGGTCCTGGCACTGGAACTGAAATTAATGCAGCCACTATCAACATTATTAGTTACGCCAAGTAAACTGTCCATTGCTCTAATTAACTTTTCTACACTAGTGTCAGGTTGTCAAGTATTCAGCTTTTTTTCTGAAAACTCTAGTAGACAACAAAACAGTATTTTGGCTTTGTTTCCATGTCAGAATGTTCCTCGAGAGAGTGGCTGGGTGATCTGATAGTGGGTAAATCCTATATTCGTATGCTAAATCTAATAAAAACACTTAAAAAAATCTCGATTATGCTGCATGTAATGGCTTACATTATGAAGCTGCATGCCTTTGCAAAAATCATACATTTTATTCAAACAGAAGTAGCTCTTTTGGGGAATGCTACAAATTAGATAATGAACAGTAGAGAGGTGACAGATATTGAACGGGAGAGGAGGAGGTATGACATGCAACAGAAGTCCACAGCCCGCTGGCCTATGGGCAAGAATGCTGACCCCACCTGGACCCCAAGAACAGGACATCAAAACAGAGCCAGTTCTGAGCAATAAGATGCATTTTACAGGTTAAAAACACACACATTATGGAGGAAAAGAAAGAGAGCACTTACCATTGAAAACTTCGTTGAACTCTCCTGGCGGGGCATGGATGACAAAGTTAGCTGCTATGCGTACCTGCAGACAAAAACAAAGTAAAGAGTTTTATTACATTTTAATTGCACATTTCTTTTTTTGACAATTAGCAACAGACAATTCCCACCAAGAAAGTCATTTTGACCATGAAATGAAGAAGTCAGCTGAAGTTTAAGCTCACCCTAGTGCTGTGCTCACTATATGTTCTCACATTTAATGCCTAAAATTCAGAATGTAAACACTGAATATATGCAATATATGTATGCTATGTTGCCAACAGAGGGTGTAATTTTACTGTGTCACTGGTTTGGAGGGTGGAGTGAGCCGGTTAAATGTCTCTCTCAGTCTTCAGCGCATCGAGGAATCATTTTTTTCCTCACTTCTCTTCTGCTGCACCACAACACTTCCTGTTTCCAGGTCACATGTCAAACTGACAGTGATACAACGGCCCCTCCCTCCCCCGCATGGTTTACAACCATAAAAGGACATAAAAATGTGCTGAGAACTCTTGTACACATGCTCTCTCTCGCCCTACCTCTTTATCTCTCTACCATTGGCAGCTGGCAGGGTACAGTGGCTCAGCTAGGTTCCCCCTGGTCTAACAAGCTGGTGTATCAGGGAAGGTGTTCATATGTATGACACATATATAATATATATAAATATATATATATATATGTGTGTGTGTGTGTGTGTGTGTGTGTCCGTCCCCGGGGCCCTTATTAGCAGTGTGTGTTGTTCTGGCACTCGCGCAGAGCTGCAGATTGATTCTTGCTAATGAGTGATGCTGAGAGAAAAGAAGACACTTGGGGAGCAACATGTGCACGTTTGTGTATGTCCGTGTGTGATGTTGAGATCAAAGTTTATCTGAATTAGTCTAATCCTCTTTCATTAGATCATCATGACCCACTTCATGTGAACTATCAACAATTCATAACACAATGGAGGTACGTGCGTTTGTGTGAACGTGAGACACATACACACACTTCACGTCAGTTAAACAGCTGGTGGAAAATTGTGTTTGTTTGTGTCTTGAAATCCCTGTGGGGAGAGTAATTTGCACAGGGTCTCCCTCATTACACTGGATGGCAGTGTAAACAGACTTTGCATATGCAGAGAGCTTCTCTCCAGAAGCCTCTGCTACAGGAAGCAAGTTTACATAGTAGTGAACCAAAGTTATCCAGATCAGTTGCTTTTTGGAACAAACCCTGATGACTGAGTCTGTAACAGAAAAACACAACTTTAGCTCTTTAACTCACTTGGACTTAAGGGAAAGGACCAAATATGTTAAGATGTCTTAAAGCCCCCAAGTGCAATAAAACTGTCATCTGTTGAGTGTTCCTCAAATGTTAAGTTGCTTTGGATAAAAGAGTCTGCCAAATGAGTAAATGTAATTAAAACAAATATTGTGTAAAAGTATTAAGCAAGCAAAAATATGAAACATTTGCTGGTCCCAGCTTGTAAAATGCAAACATCTTCAGATATTCTTTCACTGATATTTGCTAAATTAAACAATTAATTGATTATTTAGGAAAGTAATGAATATTAAAAATCAGCTGCAGGCCCAAGGAACAATTGTCAAAATGCTGGTCAAATCTTCAAAAAAATAAAACATGGATACAAAAATGTCTACATTATCAGATTTGTCTGCAGTATTGTGAACAACTAGATCTGGTGTAAATATAGTTCAGCAGGACCACTATAATTACTGCTGGAGATTTGGGTATACAATGTCATAGTCAGCAATAACAACATTATACTTTCTGTGTCTTGTCTCGCTGTTTCACTGTAATGTAATACTGTAATGATATCCATAAATCAGTTTTCTGAACCTTTTCTTATCCTATTCAGCGTCACTGGGGGCTGGAACCTAACCCAGCACGACTTTGGTGAGAGAAGGTTACACCCTTTACAGGTAACCAGTCAGACACAGAAAGATAAATACAGTCACACCTACAGGAAATTTAGTTTCCTATTCACCTGCCTCAAGACAGGCAGGTTATGGAAGAAATCTGAGCAGGCCACTGTAATGGCATTTCAAATCCACCCTGGCAAGAATAAAGGTCTGGGTGAAACACTGAATTTGTAGTGAAAGTGTTTGGCATAAAAACAGATTTCAAGACGCTGAATGCTTTAAAAATTGTCTGGTATTATGAGATATTTTAATCCACCTGTGAACAACTGTGTGAACTTGCACAATTAATTGTATATGGCCTACAGCTAAGGAGAGACCAGTAAAGACTGCAAAGGAATGGGCAGGGATGGTTTTACAAATCACATCTGACAGCAAAACTGTTTTAGGGAGCATGGAGTGGAGAGGAGATGAAGCCAAGGAAGTGTGATGTGGTTTAAAATGACTCACTTGACAGGAGGAGGAGGAGCATGATACTCCATTAGCAGATTATGAAAAAGGCGTTGACTGTTAAAAGCTAGTTAATGACAGGGTACTACTTCCTCTTCCTCTAAGTACCTCAAACCAGTCCTTCTACTAATGTACTTAGACAACAGACTACATTTTTCTATGACTATACAAGCATTACACATTAAATAAAAATTAGTATAGTAAAAAATAGTTATTTACGTGTTAAACATTTTCCCTGTTTCTATTCTATTCTTTGTTAATTATCCTGTGTGTTTTTTGCATTTTTTTGTTTTATTGTATTATTTTGTTTACTTGTATATTTTTGATCTCTTTAGTTTTTTTTATATATTCCCATATTATATATATATATATATATATATACATATATTTTCATTCACGTCCTGTGTACACATGTAAGCACCAATACATACCAAGACAAATTTCTTGTATGTGAAAATGTACCTGTCAATAAACCTCATTCTTATTCTGATGTTTACCATGACAAGATACATATACTGTTTGAGATTATGGCTTTAACCATTTTTCTTCCTGGTTGCCTTTTAGTGCCATTCTTGTAATCAAGGAACAAAATATTATACTAGTGCTGTTGTCATTGTAAGATGCTGCTGGATAGCAAGTTGGTACAGCAAGTAGCTCAACCACAAACCTTTTGTGTAGACAAGAGGAAATATTCCTCTTCATGCACTAGTTTACCAGCTTTGTACCAAAAAGGAATCTATATAGAACCTTCCCAGAGATGAAGAAAATGAATGTAAATGTTGTAACGTGGTCAGTTTCTGAGAAACACCAGCCAATAACTTTAGACCAAACTTAACTTAAATCTATTAGACTCTGAGATATCTTGTACACTAGCAGACAAACGGACCCAAAGTCATGACCTCCTTTGCAGAGTTAATTACTGTAGAGCAGCATTTGTTGAGTTGCAGTATTCCTTCCAATGGCAGCCTGTTACAGTGGGACACAAACTACTGGGACACTAGTGCTCTGAGACTAGGGCTGCACAATATATCGCCGGAGCATCGTCATCGCAATGTGCTCTTGCGCAATAGTCACATCACAGAAATGTGCAATGTCAAGCAAGTAAAATTAACTCAACCTCAAAACACATTTCTCATTTTCCATGTCTAATCTACAAGAGAAGTTTGTCTGATGTAACATCATTTACTCCGATTTCTTAGGGTTCTTAGATCAAGGTGTTTCACGCAGACAGACATACAGTTGACATAAATAGATGTAGAAATATATAAATATGTAATAAACAAATGCTAGTTATATAAGAATAACAGAAGAATGGAGAAAAATAATACTACTGACAACACAGTTCGTAACTAGTGACTGACGAGCAGGCTCTGCATGCACAGTGAACCAGCAATCCCAATATTATTCTTGATCAGTTGATCAATTCTTTTAGGATGCTTAATTATTATATTATTATTATTATTATAACTGAAGTAATCTGATGAAACGTCCTGTATTTTTTCATATCGCAATATATATCGCAGAAAATAAATATATTGCAATGTGAGTTTTTTCCCCAATATCGTGCAGCCCTATCTGAGACTTAGTTTTAGGTTTGAGCACTGACTGCCAACATGCTACATGAAGGACCGTGCTTGAAGCAAAGAGTCTGTGGAAAATTTTATTAACTAACTCAAATTTCCTTGCTGTTCTATCAGATAAACTTCCACAAGTAGTCTGACCAAGACATAAACATTTAAGTGTTACGCTGTGAAGATGACGTTATTATGATGCCGCTGTTTGCAAAGTGGAGGAAGAGAGAAAAAAATAGCGAGGGACAAAGAAGAAAGGGTCCAAAGTATGGGATTATTTTAAGATAAAGAACACAACGACTCTGTAATGTCACAGTCCGTCCACCGTGTTCTGCCAGCGGACCACAGACAAGGTAACAGTAACAACAACTTTAGCATTTAACTGAAATCATGATTGATTGTTGAGCTGAAGGCTAAAGTAAGCCGCAGTCCTCAGCTGAAAATGTCCACACGTGTGTTTGTTGTTCTCCTTTTTGGGCCGAGAGTTGTAACCTCATAGTCATGAGTTAACTGGCTGTCGGGGAGCTGCACCTTTTTACTCCCCTCCAGCTCTCTCTGTAGCTCAGACAATCCCTGCTACCTGTGTGTGCTAATCCATCCTTTCACCCAGATTCTTTGTCTTTATAATCGCTATCTTTATAATAAGAAACAACAGCTGTTTCGTGTTCAGGATCGCTCATTTCCCGTTTCACATTTCACGTGATTTCACATTTCGGGTGATGTTTGTGTTTGTAAAGCAGCTGTCTGGTTGTTGGTCTGTTTCTGTTGTTGGTCTGATGTTTGCTGTATGACACACTATGAATTTCCGAAAGAACCAATAAATATCCATCTTAAATAGTAAATAAATATCTTAAATAGTCTTGAGTTATTCATTGTTGGATGGACAAATACTCGGAAAAGATTATTGGCATAATTTGTTTACCACAGCTGTTGTTTTGTTTCAGTGCCAGACGTTTAAGTCTAATTTTTTATATCTGGGATTTTCAATTCAGCTTCTGAGTTCTGCATTTAAGGGCAAAGACGGAAGAGAAAAATTAAAACTGCACTGCGGTTGAGATCTCTTTACATAAACATACATGAACATCCACATAGCTGTGTGCAGTTGGGGGAAACAGAAGGACTGACTGCAATTTGTCGAGTCAAGTGAGGCTGACAATTGATTCTGTGTGTGTTTTTGTGTGTGAGTGAGTGTTATCTAAATGACTCAATCGCAGTCATCATCATCATGATCTCAGACAAAGTCTTTCTTTTGCTTTTGCTGGAAGAAAAGGGCGTTTATCTCCCATAGTATTAGGGGCAGAGTCTGAGGAGCTGGCATGAAGGCGTGAGCTAACTAAGAAGCTGGAATACAACAGAAACACACACACAAAGAACATGGGACCCCCTGTAGTGTGGTCTCTTTGTGCTCTCTTGGCCTAGACACCAGCTGGTCTCTTTTCTTTCAACCTGCTCACTGTACATTCATCCTCATATTACCCTTGCAACACTTACTCCCACTGCACTATCCCAACTCCACCCAACACCCTTTTAGGAAGCACCCTTTCTTAATCCCACCACTGGCACTGAATCCACACTTATCCTAATCCTGGCATCAAAATCGCCTTATCACGCAAATCCAGATCCATGAAAATAATGTTAATAGTAAAAAAATAACACCGCGGGAATAAACGGAGACAGTATTTTGGCCCGTGGGCATTTTAAGCAGAATCCTCAACCTGAGTTTGATCCCCCTTCCCTGGCATGCTTCCACTTCAATATCCTAGATAGAAAGGAAAAAGAGAGTCCTGGTGCCCTGAAAAGCTACAGCAGAGACAATGCCATGTTTTGAGGAAGACCAGTCTGATGTGGGTGAATTATGGGGGGAGGGGGGGTTTGGTTGGCATGTGGGTGCAAAAATGTTATGAATAATAAGTCCACAGCGTGATGGCAGAGATTTGAGGAGGACTGTCAGGCAGCCGTAGGCTAAATAGAAATTTTCCTCTGCTAATCAAAATGAGGAGGCGACGGCTGGTCGGCTCCAGATTAAATAGAAGAAAAAAGGGTCAACGTCTCTGATGTTGGAAATAAATGCTGTCAAAAGCAGAAGCTTGGGACTTTATTGAAGGGGGTTTCCTAAGAGGAACACTGTGTACTTTTCTAAACCAGAACCGTGCTTCATATTTACTCAGGCTGACACCTGCTCTACTGCCTTAGCTTCATATATCATACTTGTGATTTTGCAAGTTTCAGTTCATTAACTACAAATCACCTAATGCAAATCATAAATGGCATTACTAATGAGCATTTAAAGTTTTCAGACTGATTTCCTTCAGTCCAGGCATCCCCCCAGATTCAGTTAATTCAAGTCAGTTTCTTGGTGATCAGTCATAGTGAAGATTTTACCACCTTTATTTTCCCGTCCAACATATGTGAAATCTTTGAGGCAAAGCAGCTTTGGCAGTGACAAAACTCCCCAGATTGCCTTCAACAAAAAACAAGATTTTGAGGCCCGTTTCCATTAATCAGCTATGTTATCTTAAAAATAAAACAATAAAAAACAGGCCGAATTCAGAAAGTAAAAAAAGGACGTGTGTATCTGTGTGCATTGTGGCTGTCTTGCCACTGTGTCTCCTTCGATACTAATTACCGCAGTCAGTCATTTTCAAATCCTCTAAACCATCAAAATGTTAAATATATTGACAGATGCCCATCATCTAAATGTTCAACTCAAAATTAAACACACATGCTGAATACTTTGGGAGGGATCAATCTTGTCACCTTGCAGTTAATGGATGTACTCAAACTGAATAACACTGACTTGTCTACTTTAGAAGTGCACATTTGTCCCCTTTAGCCTACACCCCAATGACTACAGTGTGCCTGTACAAGTAGTATCATTTTACCCCAAGCAGCCTGCTATGCAATATATGGAATATCACTGGCTTGCATTACTACCTCCATGCAGCTATGCAGCTACTGGTCTTAACAAATCAACCTTTAACATGTTATAAGAAACTCCTTGGTCTATCAGGTTGTAATCTGGTTAAAAGCTCAAATTCTTAAATGTCCGTACTGATCTAGAGTTTCTCAAGCTTCTAATAAAACCTATCACTACAAGTAACAGCTGTCAAAATGGTCTTGTGGAGAAAACGGTGAGTTCTCTGCACTAACATCAACTAAGGAGGCTCCAGCTTGCCCTTGAACAGGGCCTGAGTGTTTAGACAGAAAAACAGACATAGTTTTTTCCTCATCTCCAGACCTCTTGCATTGCTGCAGGCACGCACAGACAGCCCTCCTCTGTCTGCAGTTAAAGAGAGATGGCACAAAGTTTTCAGCATTCAACTATGCTATATCCTGTTGGTTCCAGACAGCTGTTCACAAGCCAAGCTCAGGGCCACCAAGAGTGCTGTTGGAGTTTCCAATGGTTCACCACTTAATTCATCATTATTTAACTCAGAGGGGTATTATAAGAAAGGATTACACTTTATCTAAGGGTTTTTTATGGCCCTTCTTGCCCCAACATCAATATAACCTTCAAACTGAGAAAAGAAAACTTAATCAAAGGAGGTGCTGTGGTCTCAAGCGCAACAGTCTGAGTCATTAAGCAAGTTGAAACTGGAGTATATCTTTTTCTATCTTCTATCACAATAATGCATTTTAATCACCATTTCTGTGATTTATTGTATTATTGTAAGTGACTTTGGTTTGCACTTTTGCATAACATCCTATTTTTTGCACAGATCCAGTTGGATGCGTAGCTTAAATATCTATAATATCTACACATGGGATATAGTGGAGTTTGTGCGACTATGTGCATTATATACATGGCTACTGGGAGCACCAATCAAGCCACTATCCCTGGCATTGTCAGCAATATGCCCTGTGTTTACTATAAAAGTTAAATAAGTTATCTGACTTGTTATGCTAACTTTACCTGCTGTAGTCCCAGTTGGCTGTTGTTGTCCAGTGCTTTTCTTACAGTGAAAAGGAATCTCTTTGCTGTTAAATGTATTTATTTTTTTTATTGGATTTGTGTGCTGCTTGCTTCAAAGAGTTGTCTTGACTCTTGACTTTAGCAGCTGTCTTATCACATCTATTATCCTCCATTGTAGTTTTTCCTGTATACTTCACACATGTTATCAGCAGTTTGGATCACACAAACATGCACACATATACAGCTAATATTTCTTCTCTCCCAGTGCTGGTGATCAACAAGTTCTGATGACAATTAACCAATCATTCAAGCAATCACTTATTTAAATCAATCTTCAAGCAGAGACATTAAAAAAATTAAGGCTGCGAGTAAAGAGAGGTTTGAGCCGTATGCCACACACGGTATCTCAAACAATGTTGATTACATTTTTGTACAACTTTAAAGGGTGCTGTGTCTCATGTCTCACATTGGAATTTGATTGGCCTATGGGGGAAATGTTGCTTCCTCTTTTATCTCTGCTTAAGAATGTGTGCCGGGTTCTCCTAACAACTATCTGCAATTTCAGTGCTAAAATCATTGCATAAAGAATTCTTTGTCAATAACACAGCATACAAAAAGGAACACAGGAAGTAACACTTGACTTTTAGAAATTCTACCAGACATCGTCTAACTGTATACGCATCTCTGTTGCCAAGAAAGCGTTAAGCTACAAACACATGGTGAAACTCATCACATCAGCATGAGTATTAATGGATATCATTAACAACTGATCTGTCTTTTATATTGATATTTATACCTTGCTTTTACGATTTTACCATGTAACACTTTAAGATTCGTTTCAAATGTAAAGTACATTACAAATAAAATGTATTATTATTATTATTATTATTGTTGAAGCTTGGGGAGAACTAAGACTATAAATATACAATCTTACTTTCCCTCTGGAATATAAGCCTTTTTACAAGATTATGTATTCTCGCCAAAAAACTATTTTTGCTAACAGAAAGGTCTGCTCCTTTCTGAAACAGGAACCACAGCCCAGACACCCCAGTTTTTATTTTAAGGCTAGCAGAAAATGTACTTCTTGTGTAAAGATACAAAGTAGGCTACCTAATTGAAGCTGCCACTTGCTTAAAAATTTAGGCTGTGGCTAGTGGGTTTGTTTACTCTGTCAATCAATTTGCCCTGCACCAGATACTTATTTCAGATCTTTTCTTACAATAACAAACAATCAGGTTGGCAGGCAAAATGTTCTTGTACCTGCCTAGGCACTTAATTACAGACAAAGGAACTGACTGCAAACACATTGAGTAATGACAGTTTCCTGTAATATACTTGTGTGGTTTGCTTGCTGTAATCAGGAAGCCGGCAGGCCAGTGCCAAAATGACTCAAAAAGACTACAAGCTGTACTTGGTATCTGTGTCAGAGATGAGACTCTTCTTGCTGTTTAATCATTTACAAATGGAAGACACTCTTTAGTTATTCCCAATCAGGGGGCTTTCACATCTGTTTCTGGAATAGAGAACACAACAGAAATTTCTCATCCCCTGGGACACATTTAGAAGTACTTTATAGGTACAAACTTAAAACTATTTACTGCATTCGACTTGCTATCAAAAAGACATGCCCTGGGTTACCCATCAAAACCATATCTCCAGGCTGCTTTTTCCAAAACAGCCATCACAGTACTGTCAGATAATAGCAAGTTGGGATTCCCAGAAAAGCAAGTCTGCAGATTGCTCATGCAGTGTTGTAAAGTACCAGCAGCTGAGTGTTAAGAGATTTTGGTGACTCTACCATTCAGCAGGTCACCAAACATAATTTAGAGTTTTCCTTTTATTCTACAAATCATGACTGGCCAGTGAAAGAGTTATTCAAATGAACTAGTGCATTTGGGAAAGTCTTTCCCCACCTTCACTGTGTTAGGCAGATGAAAATGCACATTTCCTCTCTTTGCAGTTTTATTCTGAGCTGCACAAAACAGGCTGGGGGGCCAGAACAGATGGCTGATTGGTCTGAGCTAATGACTGACGAGAGGACCTCCAAAAGTACAAAATGCATCTGCAGTACTTTTAACAGCAGAACATACAGTGGATGCACAATGTATACTAATTGGTCCCACGCCAATCATAATCAGAGAAGGAAGTGAACAGCTTCTACCAGCTAAATACAGCATATTGGTCGTAACTGGTTCTCTACCAGTCAGCCCGTCAAGTCGCCAACCATTCTTTCATCTCAACAAACTCAAACCCTCGGGTCATACAGTGACAATTGTGCGGACCAATACCTCAAGAGATGAAAAGAGTGCCCATCCTCTTCAGAGCACCAACATTCAAAGTTGTTACCTTTTTTTTAACCACAGCTTCGTGTCATAATCACATCCGGAAACATCTATAGTAAAGCTAATACATAACAAAATCACAAGGTGGCCACAATCACCCTACACGCCCTGTAATTAAATGCTCAGCTAACAGCAGAGAGTTGGTGAGCATGACACAGTCACACCAAGGGGTCAAGGAGCTGCGTAAACTCTGAAAAACTTCTAACTCTGATGCGGAACAGAACAACATAAACCAGGCCTTGTTATTACATAATAAACAGAGAGGCAACTGAGGAGTGATTATGAAGAATGTTCATAATGGTGACGAGATATTACCAAGCTGGGCAGATATTCTGACTGCAAAATCACAGTCTCAGTCAGTCTCACAATCTCAGACACTAAACTGGGTATCAGGTACACATGTTTGTATACACATACCTCTGTGTATGTAATGAGAAATACTTTATTGATCTCAGAGGGTAAATTCTTTACCATTCTTTACCAAACCAAACACTTGTTTTTACTATTTATTTATTTATTTATTTATTTATTAACTGGCTATTTTTGTATTTGATTATTGAATCGTTTAAAATACATCACATAATCAGAGCTCACAGAGATGTCTAAAATGTGCTTACAACGTCTGATCAACTATGACAAAACCAAAGATTACATTTACAATGACTAAAAACAAAGAAAAACAAGTAAATCTTCACGTCTGTATCACAACTATAACCACAGCCAAATTCTTGCCGTTTTTTGCCAACTGTTTGAAACAATAAAAACAATAATTAAATTGTCAATTGGCTGATAAATACTTTCAGCAGTAGTGCGTAAAGCAGCAGTTTTTACACTGATATGCCTCCTTCAAAGCGGTTTTCAATGAGTCTGTCCAAAAGGCAAACACAGCTTAACAGAGAAGACAGATTACAGTAAAACTAGGTTGGCAAAATAAGTCAACCCATTTAGCAGGACATTAAAGTGAAGTGGAAGTAGGAGTCCTGCAGACAGCTCACATACATGCAGCTGACAACGCTGATGTTGTGGTTTTGCCTGTATGATCTTTTAAGGAAATGGCAAGATGAACAGTGCTTGTACTGCCACACAGTAGCAGGGGTGTGACAGGGGACAATCCCTGCTTACAGTATTGCATTTATTAAAAAAGATGTAGCGTCTCATCTCATTAATTTTAATACTTGTGAAGTGCACATATGAATACATATTCTATACTATAATTGCTTAGTGTGGCGTTACATGTTGTTTCCATCATGTCATGTAGCTCGTAGTTCCCACATCTTTTTTATTGACTCAAGCGCTAACTTACTTATGCAGTGGGTTAGCAGGTTAGCCTGTAGATGCCTATAGTTGCTGTCATAAGGAGAATTAAATCCTGCTTTGCGTAAAACAATCTGATAATCCACCACTTTTAATAGTTTTAGTGTAACGACAAGCGGCATCAAAGAGCAAAAAAGGGCGTGTTAGTTAAGTCTAGCTGTCTGTTAGCAGGATGCGGCTATGCTAAACTAACTGGCTAGCGATCTTCGGTGTATGAAAACTTCCATAACACAAGCAACCAGAGACACACGGGGGGTGAAACAGACCCCCCAGAGAGGAAAGCTTAGGTGAATTTCTAATATGTACGCGGGTCCTATTTTGAGTCAGGACCGTACAAGGAGCCTCCGTTTTCAGATTCGCAAATGAGCGGAAGTTGAGCTAAAAATAATAAGAGCAGAAGCAGCAGCGGTTGTGCTGAGGCCTGGGTTTTCTCCAAATTTAATTAACACCGGTCGACGCCAGTATGCGCAGACGAACACGGGACAGACGGACTCAAATGCAACACAAAATTCAAGCGCTAACACCCCCCGCTGGAGTTTATCTAGTGATTAAATAGGCATCTTACCTTTTCCTCGTCGGATAGCTGCTCCTCATGATCCGCCATCTTTTCTTCCGGCACCACCAGCTTGTCAGAGCCCCGTGACGTCATCACATGGGTGGCTTCCCAGCTCTGCTTCAACACTTTTGATTGATGCTCAGTCACTGTTTCTTTACTGATTGTGTAGCTGTAGTAGTGGTAGCTCTGGGTCACACGAAGCCTGTGTATTTACGTGCTTTAATAATAAATTCAAAGATGTATATTGCATCATATCAAGTAATCATCATTATTATTAATCTTTATTACACTATTTATTCATTTAACATTACACTCCTGTTAATACTGTATAATACAATATTTATACTTCTTCTTATATTCTCTACTTAATAATTTCTACTCTTATTTCTATTCCTTTTAAGCCGTGCAAGTATCTGTTACAAAGGATTTTCCCTCAGGGATCAAAGAAGTATTCTGACGATAATAACTGCACTATTACTTTTGCACACACAATTAATTTATGCACTCTTGGTACTGTACTGTATACAAGGTATAAGGTACTGGGTAGGTTTAGTTGTCACATTACAACAGGTTGTAAAGTGAAATTAAGTTTGTAACTACCTTCTGCATTGTAGCAAACAATATACAGTAATACAGAGCAATGATAGGAAAATGGTAGACAGAAATAAACTGCTCTGCAGTATAGAGGTGCAGCAGCATCAACTCCTATATCTCTGCCCAGGCAGCAGGGTGAACAGGCTGTGGCTGGGTGGGTACCTTTCTTTTAGTATCCTGTGGGCTCTGTGTAGGCACTGCACCTCACCAATGTCACTGATGCTTGATAGCTTTCTAGCTTGATTTGTTATTTGTTAATATTTGTTCTTTTTATTTTGTATCCCTTCCTATGTATCCTCCTGGTCTTTTTCGTGTGCTGTGATGCAAAACTTGCCTCTTGAGAATTAATGAATAAAGTGTTTTATTTTAATATTACAGAGTGAGTATATCTGAGGTTCATGTCAAGAATTGTTTTATTTCCTCATGAAGGCTAATTCTATTGCTTTTGGATATAAAACAATAAAATCAGTTTCAACAGTTTCTTCTGTTTTCATCTGTAGCATTTAGTTAGTGGTCATTTTACAGAGCATGTGCTCATGTTAAGGACCCTGGCAGGGATATTTCATGATTCATTTGGTGTCATCTAAAGTTGCAATATACATTGTGCAGTATTTAATGAGTGTTAACTCAGAAAAGTCGTCTTATTCTATACAACTGGTACCTGTTATCACCTGACAGCACAAAAAAGTACATTAAAGTTCTTTCAATTTTGTATTAAATATATGGTCATCGTGTACACACACTCCAACGAGCATTTTAAACCCAACACTCCTTATTTGGTGATTTTCAAGTTTCTTAGCTTGCTTGAACACAATTTTAGCTTCAAGTGCAATTTCACTAAGCATGCGTGCTATTTCACTGCAATATGTTTTTTTAATAGTCGTCCCTCACATTTACACCTGAGCTTAATTAGGTGCATTACACACGGGTACCTTGGCATTAGATGGAGATTGAGCAGGGCTCTTGAAAGAAAGCATTTCTCACACATGAAGAAAATGTAATATTGTAAGGTATACCTATATCATCACAAAAATCTGGGAAAGCCCTGTGATTACCCGGTCACATTGTGTATTGCATATCTTTTGCCACTAGATGGCAGGCTAAGACTAATTTCAAAAGCTTTTTTAAAAGAATCGTCTGCTTGTAAGAGGAATGAGTTCAGTTTCGCTGTCTGACTCATTCACTTTCACACTGCCAGCAAAAAAAGATAACATGCAACATAATCCTCAATACAAAAGAGTCACACAGGGAGGTCTGTTAAATATTATCACAGATGGTGAAATGATTGTTAGCTTTAGGAGATTAAACGAATCCAGTTTTAGCACTGAGGAGAAAGAAGAATTATTTTAGTCAGTGAAGTCTTGTTCATTGCATCTTCCTGATCCAAGCAGTATTACACATCTACATGTGCAGAAACACACAAACCTAGTTCCAGTCAAGTTGGATGTTAACATCAGTATTTGTTGCTCAGTAGTGGAGTGTAGATAATTTACTTAGGTAAAAGTAGCAATGTCACAATAATTAAAATACTCCAATACAAGTAAAAGTCCTGCACAAGTAACTTACATATACTAATGTAGTGAAATATGATTAGGAAAACTAAAAATATCCCCCTCTCAGTAACATTACTAAAATGCTACATCGCAACAACTTTTCAGGTATGTCTGTTTTGCTAGAAAGGTTGTTATTCACAGGTTGATTTGTGAGGCGACTATTAAGCCTCCAATGAGAATGAACACTTCAAACTAAACTGCTGCCTAACGGCTAAGTTCTTCCTCAATGCCGTGCCCTTTCCCTCTCCCTCCAAGACTGTAATTTATACCTCCTTTGAAAAGACTGTGCCTTCATGTGATGCCAATACTGTAGCTCCGTGTTTGTTTAGGTGTGGTCATTTCAGTACTCATGTTGCCACTGTATCATACCACTCCAGGGTGACAGTGTCATTTTCATTTCATATCAGAAAATCCAATCAAATACAGGTCTTTGTAGTCTTTTTTTGAAACTTTCTGCTTAACATACCTTGTACCTTTTGCATAGAAACATTAATTATGATTAATAAAGCCTAGAGTCTTTATCTCCCCTCCTTAGTGAGGCCCCATCATCAGCACAAATGGCTGAATAATTGTGCTGCTTCAGATTTGGGATGATGAGGCACGCTGGAAGATCAAAACAGGGTATTTTAAAAGCCCTGTAATCTGCCTAGAACTTGAATGGCCTGCAGTGCCGCCATTATGTCGACATTGGAGCTACTCATCACCTCTGGGGACCAAAGGAAGCATTGAGAAGTCAGTTTCTCTGCATCTGAAAAGGGGGCCCCTCTGTGACTCACCCCAAGCCACTGGTTAGTCACCTCGGATACTCATTACACTGTTCCCACTAACAATAATCACCCAGAAGACTCAAAACGTTGAGGTATTAAAGATGCAGAATGATTAAGTGTTAAGATTGAAAAGTAGCTTCTGTAACTTTTGTGTGCGAGTCTCATTTTGGTTATACCATCCTGAGTGATTGTGTCCCTCTCTGTTCTCCAGCCACCTGAGTATCAGTGTGAGAAATGTCTCCTTGGCAGTGCATCAGAGTCAAAGGAGGCAGCGCCATGTTGACAAGTGAGACTGTATTTCCACACCTCCTGACAGTATCTGGTGTAGTCTGCTTTGTGCCAGTTCAATAGCTGCTGTGTTGAAATGCATGCATCAGCAATGGAAAAGGATGGATGAGGGTTTGCACAGTTGAGATAAAGCAGGGGTTCATACCTGCATGTATGAACTTCTGGGTGAAGCCAGGATGTGGTTTGGGGCAATTGTGAGATGATATATTCAAGCTGTATGATAGTAATGTCAGTATGTCTGCCAGTCGGCCCACTGTGGTCCAGACTTAAATATCTATTGAATGAATAATCACAAAGTTTTATGCAAACATTCAGAGCATGAATCCAACTGATTCTGGAGATCCCCTGAGTTTTCAGTTAGTGCCATCATGAGATTGACATTTGTAGTTTTCAGTGAAACATCTCAACAGCTATTGGATTGATTGCCATTAAATATGGTTAAGACATCCATGGTGCCCCGAGAAGGATTCCTAAAGACTTTGGTGATCCCCTGACTTTTTCACCATCCCCAACCTTCCACATGGCCTTCTGGGACTGTGCTCCACTAAGCCACAGATATGGGCTTTCAACACCAGTGTGGCTGTGATCGCACTCCCGTGGAATTCCTCGGTACACCAGCACTCCCAGGCCTGATTATCCGTCCTTTCACAGCGATTACATTTTTGTCTGAGTGATTGAGGAGCTATTCTGGTGAGGAGACTTTGAACCAGACTAGTTAGTCAATGAAAAATTGGAGAATACAAATTTACATTTCTAGCAAGCCATGATTAAATGACTTCAATTCTTCCTCTGTTAAATACTGCATGTGTTCTCCCCTTACTTGTATCAATGTGACATTGCAAAAACTTTTGAAAAGACTGAATCTGCAAACTGGAGAGCAACAGACATACAGTCTCACTGAAAAAGAAAACTTTGCTCAACTCATTTCCAGGGTCATACAGTAAGATCTGCTGACCTTGGAGGAGATTGGATGCTGGAATGAACATCCTCAGCCAACAAGCCTGTAGGTCTGAATTTAAGATGTGTACACCATAATGTACCTGGGCCACATGTTGAATTATAGATTTAGGCCTCACTCACACACATGTGTTGCAGCTAAAGGTGAAAAATGTGAGAAATGGCTCACATTTGAGTTGTTGAAAGTAGAAACAGGTCGGTGTGTGATAAATAGTGTCTAGCAAGGAAAGAAGAAATGTGTGCCAAAGTGAGATGTTCATCCTCTAGAAACACACACTGATGATTCATTGTGCAGGAAAATGCAGAAATCACAGAATGGCAGGCTAGTTTACTAATAGTTTAGTGATGTCTAGATCTGATAATTAAAGGCATTGGATTCAATCCTAGAGTCCATGCAACAAATTTTAAAAAGTTTAGCTATGTGTATGAGGGGTGTTATAAGCCTGGAATATGGAAACATAATGGGCGTGGAGTCAGATATTTGATTAACTCCAGTACTTTTCTCCATTGCTCAAGACTAAAGTTTTTGTGCGCTTTACAACAGGTTACGTGACTCTGTGTGCTGTGCTTGGATAGAAGTGGTTTCCAAATTGCAGCACTCATAGCATGTCATAAATTCAAGCTCTGTGTTCTTGATACTGAGTTTTTATGCAGTTTCCACGGTTCACAGAGGTGCTGATCAAATTCTGTCATAAATACTGAGGCTTCTGTGGCATTTAGAAATAATCTTGTAAGCTGTCTATGATATCCCTGTCAGTGAGCTTGGATTTGCAACGATCACTGATGGTGTAGTTCATGTGGTTTTTTCTGTCCTGATTTAGAGAATGTTCATCTTGTATATGTAATTGTTTTGAAGTCCATGTGATATTGAACCTGGAGATAGAAACATTCCACTCCTAGAAAAGCCACAGTCAGATTGTCATTAGATCGCTGCACCAGCATTTCAGCCTCTTACTTTTTAAAACCCAGTAGAGAAACAACTACTTTGAATTTGAGAGCAAAATAACAACAAAGCAGGTGCTTTGCATCTGCAACATCTGCGAGAGAGGAATAAAGGTTTTTCTCCCTCACTTATGAACACTGACTTTTGCCTTTTTGGAACTCTGTAATTTGCCCCTTGTTGTTTTATGAACTCACAAATCATGTCAAGTACTAATTGTAATATTTTATAACAGATAAGTTCTGCGAGTTGGAAGCCAATCTATGACTCACTGTTGCAGCTGCAGCGCAACAATACTTCAAAGTTAGAGCACTTCTCTTTCATGTGGTGTTGCCATTATTTTGGATGAAGTGTCCTTGTGGGTGCAGAAAGGATGCAGTGGGGGGCGCCAACAGTCCAAAAAAAAAAAAAAGCTCCTCTGCTTTGGCAATAAAGTTTGATCCAGATAGATTCAATAGTAACCAAAGCACATAATCCTTTATGCAGGCAGCCAATGTATCTGTGGTGTGTGTGTGTGTGTGTGTGTGTGTGTCTGGGGGGTGGTGGGTGCACTTGACCGCCCTGTAACATCTACCTCCCTGATTTGCAGTTTAATGAGTTGACTCAGCAGGTCAGAACGGTACTGACTGACTTTGGTTCCTTTATCAGATGATAAGGTTGTGTGTGTGTGTATGTGTGTGTTATAATGATACTCACATAAGATCTTTCAAGTATCAAGAAACACTGACCGGTATCGGCCTAAATTCATGACAGTTAGAAGTGATTCTAATGATAACAAGTTGTTGTAGCAGAAAAAAAAGTCTAAATGTCCTTAGAAACTTTTCATTCCTGAAGCAAAGTCTCCAAGTCTCCACTGCCCAATTGAATGCTCAGCAGGCAGCGATGGAAGATATGTTACTTAAGATATTTTACTTAAGTAAGACCACGATTTAAAATTGCTTTATCACAAGTAAAGGTCCTGCATTCAAGATGATAAAATAAATAATAATAAATAGAATTATAAACACATACAAATATATAAAAGTACAGAAACCCAATCAGCAAATCTGCTTATAGTGTCATAAGTAAGTTCAATTGTAACATTGGATATTTATTAATGATTAATTAAGACATAAGCAGCTTTTTATTGTTATAGCTGGTTAAGATACAGACACAAAATTATGAAAAAATAACCCTGATGACATCGTTATGGCTTGGTACTCTTCAAACCCTAAGGACAGAATGCCTTTGTTACAAACTGGAGTGTGGTGTTTAAACAATTTTGGCATTTATAAAACAAACAAAAGATGTTATTGAGCTGTGTGGGGATTATGGGAAATCTACAAAACTATTACTGACCATAAAATGATACAAAGTTTTTGGCCCGTGACCATTTTTAGAGACTAAAGTCAGGATATTTTAGTCACTGCTGCATTAATTTTGACAACACTTGACCCCATGTGTCTTGCACATTTCCCAACTTCCCTTTTCAACTAATTGTTGTATGAAAAATAACTAATTACAACAGCAGTCAGGTAAATCTAGCGAAATAAAAAGTCATCATGTTTGCCTCTGAAATGTAGTGGAGTAGAAGTATAAAGTGGCATATCATATAATTTTTTGAAAATACTGTGTCTATGTTGTGCTATCAAGTTCTGACAATGATTTGATTATTCAAATAGATATTTTATGGACATTTTGATACTTGTTTCCACTGTGAAAACTTGTCCCAGTTGAAATCCATTGGCAACTGACTAAACTCAAGCTGACCACAGTCCCTGTTCTCCATCTATGAGGAAACATTTAACAGCCACCTTTCAAACCTACAGGGGGTCAGTGTTGGATACTCACTTTAGGTGGACTATCACTTTAAGATGCACAAATACACACTTGCACATTTGTGTATATAGTGCATGTGTGTAAAGTGAGTCTATGAGTCCGGGTTCAGCAGTCCCTCTGCCATGCATACCAATGCTGCTGAATCACTTGATGACTATGGTACAAAAACCTGCATCCAGTTTAACTTTTTACGGTGATTCTATCAACAGCCACGCCTGTCCTCTCTTTGAACACACGTGTGGCCATGTTTTCAGTATCTATCGCTTACAACAGGATGCAGGCAAACACACACACACAGGTAGAGAACAGGGAAAGAATTAAAGGCTCCTAGTGTTGACTTTGGAGGGGATTAGAAACAGGGAGTGGTTAACTTGAGAGTGTTTATGTCTGTGTAATCATGTAATGAATACTACATTAACTTTATGTATTTCTTTTAAATGTTTATAATCTGTTAGCATTAGTCACTTTTTAAATTAAGTTTCATATAGTCTCATGTGGTTTTAGAAAAAGTTTTGATAAAGTGACTATTAAAACACTTTAGAAGTCAATCTGGCATTGCATTTTGAACACAGCAGCATTGTTTATATGTAGAAACAATTTTAATTACTAAAGTTACTATATTTGTGACTTAAAGTGAAATGCCTTCGGTGTACATCTCAGAGTGGTTACATGCATACATAAAGATTTACTGTGTCAAAACACAATCTTAAACTCATGATCAGAGGAGACCAGTAGCACTGGAGGAGACAGAGTGAAGGACTGAGAGTGAAGGGGGATGAAAGACAAGACAAGCCTGGTGAGGCAGGCGAGATGGATGCTTAGACTGAGATGCAAAGACAGACATGCCTCATGCTCGAGTTAGCTGGGGCTTAACATGGATTTTACGGGGATAATTTAAGCCTCTGGAGCAAGATACTTCAGTGAGGTGGAAGATAACTGCATCTTATAGTCCATGTTGTCCTGATAGCCTGGAAAATTCCACCACAGCCTTCTTACCTGTATCTGTTTCTCTTACCCTAGCTACTGTGTCCCTTACAGAAAACAAATTTAAAAGTTTTCAGGACATTTTCATGCTCCCTAGAATTACATAAAATCCTAATTCTGACAAAAGTAAAACATGCTATGAAACTGAAAATGGGTAGAAAATTAAAAAAGACTGTTGCTTTCTGTTGATTGGCAATTTCTTGATCCTTTAAAAAGAGAACTGACTACCGTCATACATGCTCTGATGAAGGCTTCATGGTGAAACACGTCAAGAGATTTTGACAGCCTGTTGATTAAAAATAACATCCACCCAAAAGATCAATACATCAGGTGATTCTTTGCTGATTTCGATCTCTGTTTCAGCCACCTTTTTTCCTGCCTTTGTCTTTTGGAAAATACTGACACCACTACAGTAGATCATTTCACTCACCTTATTAAAATAGACACTGTTGGCCACACCTTCTATATGGCTGCAGGCAAAAAGTACATTTCTTTTTTATTAGGTTTTTGATTGTGTATAATGGAGGTTTTAAAAGACCCCAGGGGTCATGGCATCAAACTTTTAAAACACAAAAGATCTTGCAATCTTTAGGTTCAACCAGTTTGAAAAGTAATTCCCCGTTTCTTTTCTTCTTACCTACTTGTTCTGTTTGTCTAAGAAGATGATATAATGTAATATGTCTTATAACAGTATCTTCTTCATCATAAAATGTATTTCCCAGCATTTTGAGTGATCGTCCCAGTCTTTAATTTTGGTCGATGTTTATATTGTATATTCATTAAATTGTACAATTACAGCTTTTTAAGACATAAACTTTAGCTAAATGCATAAAAACATGTTTAAAACACCATTATCCATTCAAATGAATTCCTCAGTATATTTTTTTGCCTTTACCCATGTTTTTGCAAAACAATAGAATTATGATTGTGCCATAAAGCACTAGCTTTTGTGACGTAGGAACCATATAGCTTGATGGCACACAATTTAGGCTTCTCTATTTTCCTTATGTTGTAGTAATTTATTGACGCTGTTACGTATAGCACCTTTAAAATCTCTTTTTCACAACAGTTTAAGAGTGTGTTTTACAGGGCTACAGAGAGGCCCACAGAGAGTTCAGTGTTTCAATAATAAAATATAACTGAAAAGCCCGAGTTGTGTCTTTTTTGTATAGACATGGCTTTTGTACAGTAAGTGGCCATATACATTATGATGTGACTTTCCAAAACTCCTAGGTCGCCAAGCAGCTGCAAAAGGACAACATGTCCTGAAAGCCACAGGCATGGCTCAGAGGACAGAGGGAGGGGTAACGTCTAGACCACAGTACTTATAAGGATCAAAAGAAGAGACGGGAGCTAGAGGTGAAGGGTCAGAGGTTACCACCAACCAATGGGACCAGAAAATGGTGAATCTGAACACAAAAGGCAAGGACTGTGTACTCAAAATGTTGTGCAAGCATGGAGTAAGGACACATGCAGTGTGAGGACAGATAATCACCTAACTTTGTCAAAAAGATGATTTTTTTTTTTTTTTAGCTGTCAACGGTTTAAAGACATTTAGGGGCGGTTTCCCAGACAGAGATTAAGGCTAGTCCTAAACTGAAAAGGCCTTTTAACACAGACTAACGGAAATCTGCTTTCTTGGTCATGTAAAATAGTCCTAGACTTCGCCTAGTCTTGAATAAACTAAGCTAATTTCCCAAAGGAAGATTAGAGATACTTCAGGACTAAATTGAGGCTTAAATTAAACCACCCAGGAGCCAGGTTTGACTTTAGATTAATGTTGTTTGTTAAAGAAGACACATGGATTACTTAGAGTATGTTGTCAGTGAAGAACAGCGAATACCACCGATTAGGCAAGTTCTTGCTGACATAAGTGACCAATTGCAATGTTTTGATGAAATTAGTTTTCGAGAATGTTTTCAAATGCCTGAAGTAAATGCTGTGGCGCTCATTTCACTTTTGGAACCCAGGCTTTCATCTGTTACCCAACGAGGACAGCCTGTAGCAGTTTGTCTGCAGGTGTTTTTGGCATGTTGCACATTTCACAGAGAAACATCCCTCCACTCCAGATGCTGAGGAGTGCAGGAATTGCTAGAACTGGTTTTCCATAAATGTTCAAGGTGTATACACTCCCCAGTTACAGTTTCTGGATCTTCCTTTACTCATCTCTGTATTCTCAGTTTGAAAGAGGAGATCACAAGGGATCTCCTCAAGGGCTACAACCAGGCTCATTTGCGCACTAGGGATCTGGTAGAGGGCATGTTTGATGTTTAGAAGTTGCTGCACTGTCATCTTTTCAACAGCTGTTCTTCACAACTAACTGAAACGGTATGGATGCCCAGATCCCCCAATACAAGAGGCTGACAATCCAGATGTACCACCATTTACAACAGACCACACAGAAGAAATTGCCTACCGAGATGCTTTTGCATTGTGTCACTTTAAGTAGTTATTTTCGACATTACTTTTTCATACTTCTGCTGGGATCAGATACATTTTCACATGTAATGAGCATATTGCTGTATTTTAAAAGTAAAAGTGCATTTTGTCTGGTATGTTAAAGAAACATCCCAAACATGATTTAATTAAACAATTTTTATTTCAGATTCATGCATTGTTGTGATATTTGAGACAGTTGCATCTCTCTCCTTCATCTTCATTTCCAGTTCTACTTGGAATATATTTATTTTCATTTCATGCTCCTTCTAAAGGTACTTTAACTTCTGCTTATGAAATTCAATAGCCAGCTTATCGTGGATTATGACTCTTGTTTTGGTCAACAGTACTGGCAGACACTGCCACCCCTAGCTTCTGAGGATATGGAGGGTAAATTACCTTGCAACTCTTCAGTTTTGTCCCCAGTTTATATAATCAAATAAATACACATTAAATGGGAAATGTTTAACATCAGATGAAAGAAACAGAAATAAATACAAGTTTGAAAGGAGAGTAAGAAAAGGCAAAATATACCCAATGTGTATGTGTGTGTGATTCCTCATCTGATCGGTCTAGATGGTCATCATCTGGTATGTTCTCCAGAGGTTGGTGGTTCTCCTGTCAGTAAGTTAAGCCTCTCTCTTCGGGCTTCTGGAAACGTTTTAACACACAAAAAACCTGTATTGAATTTAATACTGTAATGTCAATCTAGGTAATCAAGTTGAACATTTTTAACCTGTATGTAAGTTGTATTGTTCTTGTAGATGTTTGTTAATTTGCACTGAATTCATTACAGATGGATTCCCATGCATTCCTTTTATTTGATTCCACAGCACGTGTGTGCCGTTTGTCTTCAATGATGGGGTGTCTTGATACTATTATCTTCAAAAGAGTTTTCTCATGCTCACTAAAGTTTTTTGATCACAGTCTCTTTCCTGCTGTCAGACGTTGTTCCAGACGATTTTAGGCTTTTCTTGGTCCGTTCCATGTTTTATAGGCAACCTCAGTCCAGCTAGCACAGGTGGTTTTAAAAATAATCTTTTTACTTTAGTTGAGTCTTGAGTCTTCCCAACAGCAAATGGCTGCTGCACATCAATTGCACAATATCCACCATATGGAAAGTATGATGCAGGAATAGCATGTAAGCAGGTAGCAATTTAAACAACCGGCACTTGTACTTACAGTTCTATACAGTACAGCTGTGCTTTACGTTTGCCTCAAGGCAGGTTTGTTCAATAAAAAAAGATTAATGGCTGTTAAAGCCGTTTGTCTTGTAAAACAAAGAATGTTAAAAGGAGATAACTCTCATAGTATAGCTTTATTACACTGACAAAGTTGATTTGACATTACATAGGAACATGTACCTTCAGGATTTTTTTTTATGGACAACAAAATCATACAGACACCCACACACAGAACAGACAGTGTTAAGCACATACAAAATGGTGGAGAATCACATGATGAAAGTGACAGCAGTCTTTGAGTATCGTGTGGGGTGGCTCCAATTTGTTCAACTTAATGTTCATTACTGCACAGTGATCTAGCAGTAATGATTAGAAGCTAAATGAGCATCCACTCACGTTTATCAGACATGCTGCAAACCCACACAGATCCCTACGATCACTTCTCTTTATTTACAAAATGGCAGTGGTAGGTGTTGAAAACGAAGGGTTGATTAGGTGGCTTTATTCATTGTTCGTGGCACTATTCGCTCACCACTGGTCTTCCACTGGGACCAGATTTAAAGAAGAGGCTCATCAACAATACAAAAATATAGTACAGCACATTTTCTTGTCATAGCAAACATTCATACCTGTCTGTCAATGGCCCAGTCACATCAGCAGCCATTCAGATAAAAACAAACATTAAAAAAAGCAAAGAAAAAAGGGGCATTGACCACAGTGGTTTTAAAGTTTAGCCTATTTGGGACAAATTATGTTTACTTTGTAACCTCTTTGTAAATCATGCTTATATGTTTGAGAAAAAATTTCTGTTTTTTCTACTGTTCAAAGCAGCCATTAGTTTCTATTCATTTCTGTACAATATGAAAATCCCTTGAAGACTCTTCAAACTTGATTGAGTTGTGAAATATATGACAGTATATCACATAGCAAATGTGCTGAAGGCAGCAGACATTTGGCTATTTTCTAATGTATTTTAGTCATATATGAAATACTCATATAAAGTAAAGAAGTAGTGGATTACTACAGCGAACTGATATGGATTGTTATACATATTGTGAGTACATGTTGCCCCACCCTGCAAACAATAAGTCCTTGGCTGCCTAAGGAATCTAATCAATTATTAATGGTCAATATGATCATCAATTGGCGCATCTCTACATTAAGTATGATGTATTGTCGTACACAAAAAAATATATATGCGCTTTAACTGCATTACATTTACCACACGACAAAAGTATATATAATATGCTGTATATATAATACCATTGACAAATCTCTATGCAAGTTTTAAGAATAAGATTTTCATATTGCAGGGAAATGAATGGAATGCCTGATATGGAAGAAACAATAGTATAAAACAAAAGTATAGCATGCATTTAAAAATGGTCAACAAAAGTGTAAATTGTACATGAGTTGTGGTTAAGAAGATTAAACTTGCAAGCATACTGGTATGCTTTTTTAAAAAACATTATTTCTTCATAATGACTTGCACATGCACAGTCATCATGAAGATACAGTGATATACAGCCGTCACTGATAGTCACATAATAACACACTAAGACAGATGAACACAGGGACCCTTTGAGGTAAAGTTTTCACTTGAGGCTCTTAGTGAATTCTTTCGGGGACAACAAGCTCTTTGTTGAAATTCTGAAAGTTTTTTAATTAATAAACTGTTGGAGATGAAAGTTTACGTCTCTGGTTAAATGAACCAAATGTAAAAAAAAATGGGTCTGGCTGCAAACCCTCATGGTCTTGGTCTAGGTATCATTTTAATCAGGTATAGCGTGTTCTCTGTTATACGAAACAGACACAGATCTGACATGCAGTAAGTGACAGTTCATCAACTAACAGAAAAACTCCTGGACATGGTTCTCATTTGTTCTCCTTCTTTTCAAGAAAACCTCAAAGCTTTCAAGAGTGTGCACGCTGTCAGAGTTGTACTGTCTTGACACTTCAGGTTTTAACCCCTCCCCAAACAAAGGGAAATAAAAAGGCGCTTCTAACTCTTTTCACTTGGAAACATATGGGCCTTTCATACTGGTGGGTCATGGAGAGTCTGCATGATGTTTTTTTCTAAGCACATCAAAAGCTATTCGTCCAAAGATAATTATACAAATAAACCTTCCAGTGAAATGCACACAGGCATTTTTTTCACATCCCACTTTACACCTACATTGCCCTTCCCCTATTTCCAACCTCCAGAGATCCTTGGTTTACTTACCCTAGGCGCCACAATCTCACAAAATGGGCTTCATTCTCTGAGTGCGGGCGCAGGGCATGCAGTCATATAGTCTTGTTTATGGCGTGTGGAGGTGTGACATTTTCTACACGACACAATACATGGCCATTTGTCAAACATTCACATTACAGACAGCAAAACGGTCCAAGCCACATGTACGTATCGAAGCACATGCCACCCAGAGGAGAACGGAAACATGAAATCTATCCTCTCCCTGCGTGGGTACAGCAGTCAATGAGATTATTTTGTTTGAAGAATAGCCTTGTGCTTCTGTGACAGTGGCTTTGTCCGCTGGGAATCTTTGAGGATGAGTTCCTGTGCCTTGTAATTGTCTTGTAGAGGACGCAGGACGGCTGACCTCGTGCTCCACAACGTCGATGAATGGTCAGAAAGGTTGACTGAAGTCGAAAAGGTCAGCCCTATAGTTCATGGAGAACCCTGTCGTCAAAGATCAACGATCTATGTACATTGAGTGAACAGTCAAAGCTGCAAAATCTGTGTTTTTCCTCAGCATACAGTGTCCAGTGTTTGGCAAGTACATACAGTAGTTCTTCATCACCTCACTGCTTTCTTCCTTGCTCTTTCTCTCAGTCTTTTTCCACCTGCCACTCTCCTTCAATTTTCCTCTCAGGTGCAGCAGTCTCGCCCCACGTGACAAAACAGGGATGATTGGGTTGGCAGGGAATTGGAGGCGGAGGGGTCGTCGTCTTCGTCGTCGGAAGACGAGGAGGAAGAAGTGGTGGTGGTGGAGGAGGCAAGGTAAGGGCTCATCTTGTCGATGTTGACGTAGGTGGTGTTGAGCAGGATGTAGTGCTCCCCGCTGAAGCTAGAGAAGATGGCGGAGATGCGTGACACCAGCTCAGAGAAGGAGGGCCGCCGCTCTGGCTTTGGATGCCAGCACTCGATCATCACCGTGTAGCTGGAGGGAGTGGAAACGAGAGGAGTAAGGACAAAACTCAGACACTAGAAGAGCAATAAAATAACTTAAATAAAATTAAAACTGTACTGAAATGATTAGTCAGTTAATCCATTAATTAATCAATAATTTTTTTCTCCTCGTTTCACTGTTCTGTAGTTTGCACCTTTTTTCATTTGCTATTTCAGTTGTGATGTGATGTGTTTTGACATTTTCTTTTTTTAGACTCCTGCTGCAGATTCCTCTCCTCTTTTAGAAATTTTCCATGCAACAATAAATCATTAGCCACCATTTGAACCAGGAATCTATGTTTTCAGATATAGATATAATAGATATAAATAATACATTTAATCACCCAGTAGCCCACATACTTAAGTTACTCCCCTCTACAATTCTGTTACGCATATGAAACGAAAAGGTCCTACAATTGTTTACAATGTGTCTTCTACGTGCCGAGCAGACCTTGCTTGTTTTTTCTGCTTGCTGCTCTGTTTTCTCCTCTGTCCTCTTCAGGTGCAAAGGGGGTGATTGGCTTGCACCTGTGCAGTCTGGCCGTGCAACTCATTGATTAACGGTTCTGAATCAAACCTATCGTCATGACAAGCCCACAATGAAAGAAGCCTTCCAATAGAGTTCGCTCTCTCACCCTCGGACATTGCGACTGCTTTGTGTATGAATGCATTTGGTAACATTGTAGAAAGATAAGTTTGACTTTCACACCATCAATAAATCATTTTTATCATTTTGCAACAAAACTCTGTCCTGTCCCTGTCAGGAGTTGACACCTTTGATATTGCTGTTATTGTTTTCTTTCCCTGACAGATAGACCCTATCATTGTTAAAAAATAAGAATAATGGCCCCATTACCACATATCCAAGGTATCTGTCAGTGACTGCTATCACCACAGCATACTGTGAACGATCAGGAGTGAAGAATTGCCGGAATGTTTGCAGACATGCATCACGTCCTGATGTCTCTGTTTAATTTACAGCTTGGGAACTTTGGGCCTCTGCCTCCCTCACCTGAACACTCCCACTCCCCTCTAATTTCTACACTATAGACATGCAGTGTACCTCATGATGTTATCAGCACGGTATGAGATCACCCTTGGCATTCGTTTCACAGTACCAGTGGTGCAGAGTTTAATGAATAAGGACAACAAAACCTACGGTTTACATGAGTTGATGTGTGTGCTGTGTCAACACCAAAATAGCTACCTATGATTTCATGTGACATTTTTAACTAAGTACTGATTATTCACAAACTAGAGGTTCCTCTTGTTTTAGCCACATCTGGTAGTGGCAGCATTTTATCAACAGAAAAAAAAAAAAGATTTTTTAAAGATTAAGAATTAAGTTCTGTTGAGCTACCACCCACGTTCACCTGAAACAGTTAAACAGTCTGGTTTCACCATATCATGTCAGTGGATGTGAACAGATCCAAAGAAAGCTAAAACCGCCTCGCAAACTCTGCTGACAGAAAATTCAAGGAAAAAAGTAATCTCAGCACTGCCAAGCCTGTTCTGTATGATGGGTGCTCTGTAGGAGCTTAACTACCACAGCAACAATACTTAGCAACAACAAAAAAAAGACAAATAAAAAATAAATACTAGATGGCATTTTCCATTTAAAAACTTCCTTTTTGTTTTGTGGTTAAGCAAGAAAAGTGACTTTTATTTGACCCACAGCTGCAATGAGATGTAACACTAAGAGACTAAGGAGCTGTGAGTGTGTTTAAAGACTGGTCTAATCTTGAGTGGTTTTAATTTATGACTTCCATTGCTTATGCTCTTTCACCTTCACTATTTTTCCCTGCTGCTCTCTCCTGATTTCAGATTCTCCCTCTCTCTTCATGATGTATTTAAGTGCAGCTCTACAGTATATCACTCACACTAACTGAGCTGTGGCACTTTGCTAGAGGAGGTGAATGACAGGTGAAAAGAATGTGTTTATATATATGAGTATGCACTTACAGGGCGTCAGGGCAGAACTCGGGCTGCAGCAGCCTCCTCCCCTGCAGGAGGAACACGGTGATGTCGAAGGAGTTCACATCAGAGTATGGAGGGGCGCCACGGGTCATCAGTTCCCATAGCAACACTCCAAACGACCACTGTAAGAAAAACAAAAAAACTCCTTAACTCCTTTTTGTACTATTGTTTTTTTTTTTACTGACTTATGACGTTTTTTTACATCAGATTTTTGTTCAATATCGTGATTTTCCATTATAGTGGAGTTCTCACCACATCTGACTTAGTGGTGAACTTGTGTGTCTGCAGACTCTCCAGAGCCATCCATTTGACAGGCAGCTTGACTCCACTCTTGTTGTGGACACTGTAATATTCTTTATCATAAACGTCTCTAGCCAAGCCGAAGTCTGCCACCTTCACCGTGTAGCTCTCATCCAGCCTGTCAGAAAAAGAAAGAAGAAATTATTTCTATTGTACTTTTGTTTTTATTGTTTTTGCATTTTGCAACATTTTCTCTTGTGTTATTATTCATTTTCTTTTTGTTTCAACAATGATCTCTTTATGTTACCTTGGTCTCACTCTTTAACTCTTTTCTACTTTACATTGTTTTATATTCTTTAACATTCTCTCTCTTATATATGTATATACACACACACACACACACACACACACACACACACGTAGTAGGTATGGTAAGGTATGGTAATATATATCAGTCTATTCTATTGTAGCTTGACATTGAATGAATGAACGTGAACTCACATGCAGTTCCTGGCAGCTAGGTCTCGGTGGACAAACTTCTTGCTGGCCAGATACTCCATCCCTCTGGCCACCTGCAGCCCGAAGCCCATCAAGTCCTTCACTGTTGGATTCTGTAGGAAAAACAAAGAGATAAAATCTCACCACATCATGTACGTATGTCTCAAATACGTAATAAAAATCACAACATGCATGCATCTATATTATGTGTGCCCATACATGTCCCTCATCACGGATGAAGTTGCGCAGGTCGCCATGCTTCATGTAGGGCAGAACCACCAGTGGCGAGCCCTCTGGTGGCAGACATATTCCCAGCAGAGAGAGAACGTTTGGGTGGCTGAAGTCCTTCATGATGATCCCTTCCTTCAGGAACTGGGACACCTCTTCCAGATCTGTGATGCCTTCATAGGAAAAATTTACAAAAAATTAACATTTTGGAGGTAACGAAATAATTACATTGTGCAGGGCAGGAGGAGTTGTGATGTGGACAGCGTTTCAGACTACAGTAGAAGACAGGATGTAAATCTGCTACACTGACATCAGCAAGGTCATTCCTTATATACCTTATATACCTTTGGGAAAAAAGGATGAGGATGGTAATGAAGCCCCCCCCCCCCCCCCCCCCCCCCCCCCCCCCCCAAAAAAAGAAGCCCTAAACATCCTCACCCAGACCAGACCTACACCAAACCTCCATTTGCCAATTGCATCCCTGTCTCTGATGTCCTACACTTTACCCTTTCTAACTCTGGTATAATCTGGTTAGAGATGGAAGCTCTTTAGGCCTGGAGAAACCAGCCGACTGGCCTTCAACCGAGGTTAGACCCCAAAGATAGTAAGAGATGACATTTCATTTAAGAGCCTCAATTTTAAAGTTAAAGATGAAAATGACGTTATCGCTGTGTGGAAGATGGATATTACTCTTTCTATCATAAGCTATGCATTCTGGAAATGCAATATATCTTCTACTTTCAACTACTTATTTTAGTAATTGTTACTGAACATCAACTCAAATATATCAAATATAACAAAAGAAAGCAAAAAACAATGACATGGTGCCCTGGGAAATTACTAAACCTAATAAAAATGTCCAAATCCCAGAGGACAAAACCCCAGCAGGCCGGACTCATCCCATCCCACTGTGGTTGGTAGCTCCTTGTGACTGCATTGAACTTTCCTCCATATTACTCCAGCATCAATCTCCCTGGTCCAACTGACAGGTTACATGATTAGGGGGAACCCTAATGCCGTCCTCACTATTGGACACTCATTCATCACCATTAACTCAGCCAAAAAGGATTCAGGTCTCTGATGAGATGAGATCCTTAATGCTATTGGAGCGTTGTGATATCATACAATATGTATGTGATATAAGCAGATGATGAAATAATTATGGTTGGAAAAGAATATATTTGTACAAGGAGACAGTCTGTTGAGTGTGTGTGTGTGTGTGCTGAAACTGCTGCATTTGATTGTAAATTATATCTATGGACTCCCCCGTAAAACGCAGCATAGGAGGTCAGGGGCATTTTGTTAAAAATTAGCTCATGACAACATAAATATGGCTGTCCAACAGTAAACAAATATAATTTTTACAAGACTGTATGCTTTTGAAAACACATCTAAGTTAGAATTTAGCATGGCACAATTTAAAATAAAAATACAGATAAAGCAATTAGTTAGTTGGTTTAATTACAAATGTGTAATTAAATACTTCTTGTACTCTTCTAAATAAAAGCAACGACACTATGCTATGTAAAGAAATCAGCATCACAAAACCCCTTCAGCTGTATCACTTCCATCTTCCCATTACAACAGCTTATGTTGTAATGGGAAGATGGAAGGGAGAGGAGAGAGAGGGAGAGATGTGTGTAAAAAATGTATAAATGCGAAGCAGTTTGTTGCTGAAAAACAACATTTATGCTTAGCACACTGTGGCAATGTCACTTTCCTTATTTATAAAGAGTTTGACTGACCTATATGCATGTGAAGGGGTTTGTACTTACGGTTCAGGGACTTGATGGCACAGTGCTGCTTCTGCCCGTCTGGCTCAAGAAGAGTTCCATGGAAAACACAGCCGAAGTGACCTGCAGGTTACAACATGATGTATTAGTCAGAATTAGTCAGCATCAGGGAGTTGAAAATCTCACGTTCAAACCTGTAAGGTACTTCTGAATAACATTTCTTTACCCCACACAAAAAAAAGCCTCTCTGAAAGAGGCCCATTGTAGATGGTCTTAATTACAGGAGAGGTCGAGCTGTGAAGGTGAGCAATGGCAGCCAGGCCCATGTCAGTTGGCAAGAATCAGTCATCAGGATGTTAACCACTGATTTCTTATTTTGTTTGTTATTTCAGGTATTTTCACTACCTTTCAGTAAATAGTGTCACCAGGGAGGGACGGTATGGCACCTACCTCCCTCCACGCAGGTGTCTCTACCAATCACCAAGAACTATTAGATCGAAAAGGACTTCCCTCACTGGCTTCTCACTTCTAAACATAGCCATGTACTGTCTTTGAAAATCATGACTATGGTGCCATTACTAGAAACCTGGCTGGAAAACATTTCCATTTTAAGCTCAGTGTGTTGATTTTGTTATGGCTTACTAAAACCCTTGAGGCCCAAACAGAATAGACAGCAGACATAAAATTTGATGCCTCATTGGTAACACGAGTGTCTGAATTTCACCGTAACATCACTGGAGCACATACATTTATTTTGGCATAGACGTACAACTTCTCACAGCCACATTCCTATTCCTTGTATGTGTTAAAATACTCGGCCAATAAAATAATCATATCTTCCATGGCTTGTTCCTTAAATGTACACATGGATAAGTAAGTAAACCACAGTTTCTAAATCTTGTCCATAAATGGTAACAACTGTATGGCATCTAAATGACCACTTAGCTTGCAGAAAGACATTGCATGCGTTTTTTTGGATTTTGTGCAATCAGCATCATTCATTTATATTTTGGCTTGTTGAAGCCTTCTTCTAGACAGAACCAACATGATTAAGATCATGCGTCCTGCCAGTTGGCTCCACGATCACAGCACTTCCAAAAATCAGATAAAAATATTTCTGTCCAGTGCTGACACATAAAAATTACAATTTGGAGCAGAAGGATTAAAGTGATTAAATAAAATGCTGGCAGCTTTTTATACACATTGGTTCGTGAAAAACAACTGGCTGGTTTGAAAACAAGTGTGTCTGACTCTTGTGTGTTTTGCCTATTTTCACACCTTTTACGGCTAATTCTGATTATCTTAAATTACCATCACCCTCACACTAAATCTGCCCCTCAGGTAACCCAGTATGAAGCTTTATTCATTAATACCCTATGCAAGCTAATAGGTTATGCCAAACCCCCTAGAGTTATTGTGCATTTTATTGAATTATATCACTTAAGACAAGAGGGCTTGCCCCAGACTGTAAGGGGTGCAGGAATAAAATGAGCACGGCGTTCTCCTATCACGTCCTCGCAGATGGCTGAGGGTGTTGGATTACGACTCCCAACAATGGACCCTGGGAATACTAGCTGTGAACAAATCATCCTACGCCACTTTAAAAATCCTGCCTTAAAATCCAGGCTCTTTTCTTCAGGGGATAATTCAGTAGAGGGGGTAGAGGGCTGTTTTCTGTGACACGGAGAAGTTTGGGGTCTTTCTCCTCTTGATGTTGAATTTGATCTGTGGGTCTGATCCGCCTACTTAAACGGCACAATATGAGCCGATTTTGTGTCTGCATGTCAAGCTTGCGGTTTGATAAAGCAGGCAATTAAGCTCTTTGTGGACAACTTTAGCTTTTGTATAGCATTACATAAATCCCAAATTTAATCTAAGATCACTGGATAATAGTATCACTCCACATCAGCTACAATCCCATAATGAATTTTTTGCAAAGAAATAATGTTTTGCTATTGTTTCTCATAGGTCAAAAGTCACAAACATGAACAAACATGACACTGGGTGCAAAATGTATTGGATATAAAATCTAGAATCAAATTAAACTGAAAATACTATGGACATACTTTAACAGAAGAGAGACTGGAAACGTACACTTCGGATAGAGCCTTGAGAGTAGATGCTGATGTACTGAAATTAATGTTTTACTGAAGTGATTACAACCATTTGACTGATTAACAGACCTATTCATTAGGTATTTAGCTATTCCACTGTAGTGTGTTCTTTGTATTAGTGTTTCTTTTTTTGCACATTGTTTTTTTTTGTTGCAGTTTCTCCTTTCTTAATGCAAACATTTAATTGATACTGCAAAAATTAAAATATCTACACAGTCTAAGTGAGTTGGAGTAAATTTACAGAATCTTGCAGTATAACTTCCAAATGACAACTACCTGATTAAGAATAAGAATTATTTTATACATTATATGAAGTTAAGTCCTACCTCACATCCAGACAATCTTTAATGCTTTATTGAATTATTAATAAAAAATGTCATGTTATATATGACTATGCACATCCATTTGTAGCTGCTGTGATTACAGATATTCAAAAGCACTGCATCACCACCCACTGCCCTGAATATGTTCTGGCATTGTTGCTACACTGGCACTTGGATTAATGATTGAACAGTTCTGCATATATGCTTAAAAAGTTTGTATTGACTAAATCTCCTTGTTTAGAGTAAGAAGAAGAAGAACAGACAAAAAAACCCACCTATGACAAAAAAAAAATACTTAACAGAAAACAAACCATAGAGGGTATAAAAGAAGTAGACATAGCCACCGTGACGTCACCCACTGGCTTATGGACTACCTTTTTGAAGCCTTGAGTTTGGCATTTTGGCCTTGTGGAACCAGAAGTGACCATATTTGGGCGAGAGGGTGGAGCTGAGGAGGATACGCATTGCTATACCTGACAGGTCGCCAAGTTAGCAACTTGTCAATCACATGGTAGGCACTTCCTAAAGCATCCCCTGTTTATCATCTATTTTACTCTAAATGGGACCATAATGTATAAAATGAACATCATGCTGCGTTGAAGAAGACTTGAAACTAGCGATTGCGACCATAAACTCATTAGGAAAGTGTTTACTGAGGTAATAAATCAAGTGAGGAGTCGGGTCATTTTGTCATAGACTTCAATACAATCAGACTTGTTTTTGCAACTAGTGGAATTGGCCCCTGCTGGCCATAAGAATACAAGTTATGAAAAACAGTAATAGCAAATTATTTAAGGAACAAGTAGGGCTGTACCAAATATCACTTTTTTTTTTTTATCATCGGAAGCTTATTGAGGTTTTTGAATGAAGCTTTTAATATTTGTCTTCATGTTTCATATTTGAAATATATTTTATGACACAAATTGAATAAAGTGATTTATGTGATTAAATGTCTTTTATTGTTAAGTAAAGGCAAAATAAGTAGAATTAAGGAGGAGCTGGCTCAGGGGTGAACGAAGACAGCGAGCACCATTAGCGAGAACAAATCAGAGAAATAAAAAGTTATTTTGTGATTGTGTGATTTACATTCTAAAGCACAAATAAACATGGCCACAACTTCACTAAATCTTGAAGGAAGGAGCCACGTTGCAGGATTTAAATGTGCAGCATTTAAATGTTATCAATGAAGATTCGACATTTTGAACTATTCTGTACAGCTGTAGCAACAACTGACGAAAACAGTGCTAAAACACTTAGCCTTTATTTTACCAGAATAAAAAACATTACCACTATGACAGACCCAGTAATATGTTAAAAAGTATCTATTTTAACAGTAAATATAGTATTTTTGTGACTGACCTCTGCCTATGACCTGGTTGAGGTGGAGCAGCAGCTGCTCCCTGGCAATCACCACGTGCTGCACCTCAGTTAGCAGGTCTGGGTGGAGGCAGGACGGGTCGATGTGGACCGGGGTCATCAGTAGGGGTGACACCAACTCACCCTCCAGACCCATTCCAGCTCTCAGTGCCCCAAGTCTGGGAGACAGCAGCTCACCGTTGCCCCCGTAGATGGGAGGAGCCCGGCATGTCTCTGGCCTGTCGGTGCCCTGATCTGGTGAAGCAAAGGAGATCGTGGGGGGTCAAAGGTCAGCCACTGTATCAGTGGGGCCTCCAGAGGTCAATGTGTGTTACATGATCAGAAAAGGATGGCTACAAAGGAGAGCTACTTGACACTGTGATGCAGGGTAGCTGAGCTGGAAAAACAAAGTTTCTGATTTCTCCTCTGAAGCTGTTAGTGGAAGGATAAAATAGATCAATATCAATCAACAATATAAAAATATCTACATTTTATTGAAAAAAACAGAAGACAGAGAGGACTTAACAGACATAACGGTGAGCTCAGATAATGTGCATTTTCAATCAGTCGACCCTACACCCCAACTCTCCCTGAGGACAAGCATTAGTTCATTAGTAAGTCTTCCTTCTCAGATTTTAAGCCTTTCAAGTCACTTTTAAGTAACAGGAAAATAGCTTCTCCCACCATATTCAGGATCATAATACATGGAGCCCCCCTCACACCCTCAGGATTCAAGCTTGGGAAACCGAAACCACAGGAAACCACTCAAAATTCCATCGAAGTTTTGGAAGATTGGCTTGTTGGTCAACTTTCGTGTGATGAGAACACAGACTTGAAAATCAGTGTTAGTTGTTATCACATGTTAGTTCAGAACATGTAAGGCATGCCGGGTAGCATAGCGTTCAGCCCCACAGGGAGGGAAGCAGGTAGATGGGAGGGAGGAAGGTGGTATGTGGGGATGTTCGGTCGGGGTTGAGAGGGGCTTATCTGGTTGACCTACCCTCCAGCAGGGTTGTTCTATAGTCGACTGACTCGTGGGAGACCATTTCGTTAGTGGGACTGACGCTCCTTGCGTTAGCCAGCCTGTCCAGATGCTGGATGTGCCCCCGGCCATCATACCACACCTCAGCCAGATCTAGAAATAGAGGGAAGAATTGGGGGGGGGTTGAAGAAGAAATGATAGAGACATAAGGGGATAAGAAGTGCGTAGAAAGAAAGGTGAAAGGGAGAGAAAGAATCATGAGAAAGAGGAAGGGATAGAGAGAGTGAGGAAAGTGAGAGAAAAGGCAAGTGAATAAGTATGAGATCAAAGATAAAGGGGGGGGGGGGGGGGGGGGGAATTACAAAGAAAGGCAAAGCGTTTCACCAGTGCGCCCCACACAAAAACTTATTGTAAACCCACCAGGCAAAACAAAACTCAGCAGAAACACATGCACACAGGTTAGAAAAGACACACTGAACTCCCTTTGCAAGTATGCAAATAATATAAATATGTATAACTTATATTTCACTTCACATCTTTATTTAGTTATAGTTTTATTTTCCTCTTATTTGTGACATGTAAATTGTGTCTAGAGTTCATTCTCACTTTCTAAAATCCTTTTCATCTTGATTCACTCACATACTTCATTCTTTTTAGTAACTTTTTACAATTTACATATTTTCCTGAGTTTACATTTGCCTGCTTCTGACTTGAGCAGCTACCTTCTTATGCCAAAATATTTAAAATTCATTAAATTAGCAAGTATTCCTGTCAAACCTACTTGCTGAAAACATTTCATAAACTAACCGGACTAAACTTGACCTGACAGGAGAGTCTGATTAACATAATATTTCAGAGTAGATAACATTTCAAAAAGACTGTGAAATCATTGCCAGTGCCGTGTGCAACCACTGTCCGATATTTAGAATGGCAGAATATGTGGCAGCCACAGAAGTGAAATGACCTGTGACCCTATGACCCTACCACAATCTGACATGTCTGCTCTTACCATCAATGTGTTTGTTCCTTCTCCACATGAGCAGCATTCCCAGCAGCAGCAACAGCAGGCTGACACACACACAGCCTACAATGAGGCCTGTGTAGTCCTGCTCCTGAGCTAGCGTCACCTTGCCCAGATGCCTGATGGAGTCCGCCTGGCGCCACTGAAAGAAGCGAAAGAGTTTGGGCCGTTACAGAGCGAAGGAAGTTATTAATTATTATTTAACACCCCACATCCATACAAAAGTCCGAGGTCAGGTAGCTGGTGAACATTCAGTGTAGAGGTCTGACTCCCAGCTCAACAGGACGGACACTAATTAATCTGGGTTGGGTTCGGTGTGTGCAGTCAATGCAGTGAACAGTACTGTTACCACTCTGAGAGCAGTGGTGGCAGAAGTGGAATTAGACGGCCTTTTTGCATAAGGATGGTTGTAGGATATAGTTTGCTTTATGTGCCAGGGTGTCACGTGAGTATCAATTGCACGATTCCTGTCCAATTACTGCCTGTTTTCCTAAAATTGTAGTAGCACCACACATGCGATAACACACACACACAGTCTGTTGCTACAGTCTGGAGGCAGATTACATCAGTGATATTGCTTCTGCCATTATTAGGTTTAGTGGAAATGAGGTTTTTACTGCTGCCTGCTGCTGCAGATGGGACTGTGTGTGAGTATTTGTGCGTTAGTGTGTATCTGGACATATCTGGAGGTAGGGGATATATGAATGTGTGTGTGGAAATGAGGGATATTGGCTGAACATCCCCTGAGATAAAGACTTTCCTCTGAAGGCCAGTTCACAAGTCAACAGCGATGAGGCTGATGATGTCTGGTCTGGAGCACGCCACTTTACTGAGGCTCAAATATTAGTTTGTATCATAAAGATGATAACTTCTCTTATCAAACCTCGTCTAACCTCATAGGATGTTTTCTGGCTGTTTATTGCTAATTTGAGTAACTCCCAGAACACAAAATATGAGTTGCATTTGAGTATATGGTTTAAAAGAAACAAAATCAAATCAAAAAGAAAAGTGCAAATAATTAATGTGTGATGTCTAATGCAGAGTTGTGTAGTCTATAGAAACTTATTTCCCTTAATGTGCCTCAACTACTTCTACTTCAGTTTGATTTTGTACATTTCCAAGAATGCCTTTTCACAACCTCTTGAAACTGAGTGAGAACTCAGTGTGAAACTCAAAACATAACTAGTCTTGTAGCTGCATAGGAACCTGGTTTATATTGAATATATAAATTGGTCCAAAATGTTTCTCTTGACGCCCTTGCTCTTTTTCTGACTCCAAAACTGGACCCCCCCCCAATCTGGAATTTTTCTATGGAACACAAGGAACCAAAAGTCATGGTGGTCCTGGAGTACACCTGTACATCACATCATTAAAAATAACATTTTCAGGGGATGTTCAGTTACTGTGCTATATGATCACGGATATAAATCTGACAAGTTCCTGTTAAACTGTTTATCATTAATAAAAGACGTGTGTGTGTGTGCGCGTGTGTGTGTTTCTCTGACATTTCTATACTGTACGTCCACCTTCTCACGACTCTCTTGACTTATATTCAAGTGACAAGACAGCTGGATGCTGAGCCCTTTCACTCAACACACTGTGCAATAAATTCTCCCTGAGCTGGTTTTATAAGGGACTGCATTAGGACAGGAGAGTTATTGAAGTTTCCTGTAAACGATCTGGAACGCTGAAGGAATGTGGTGTTCTCCATGAATTTCCCAGAGCGCAGAATGAAGAGCTCAGAATGGCCAACGGCAGAATGATCCTGTTACTGCTTTCAGAAAACTGAAGTATGTCTTAACTTTCTGTTTATTATTGTCAACCTGGAATTAAAACCTGAAGTGGTGAAATGCTGATATAAAAAAAAAAAAATATATGAGACAAAGATAAATCATGTCAGAACTCTGCTGAAAAGGTGAAATTACTTACTAACAGAAGCCTAAAAGGTTTGTGCCAAAAATGCCTGGTATTTTGAACTGTTCATAATTCCCTCCACCTTGCATAAGGCCCCGGTTCCAGCTGAAGAAAAACAGCCCCAAAGCAAGATGCTACCACCACCATGCTGCACTGCGGGTATGGTGTTCTATGGATGATGTGCCAAACATACCTTTTGGAATTTTTTAACACAGCCACATCCCCAGTTATAAGAGGGTGTGTGCAGTTGCAACCAAGTTATTGTAAATTTTGTATTTTTTATTTTCCCCCCTAAAAGATTTCAGTTTGTTTTTCAACTAAATTGTTCAATTTATAGGTCACGTTAAAGGTGGAAAAAGTTTTTTTACATGACTTATCGTCGTCTAATTATTTTCCATCACAAAAACCTGCCATTTTAACAGGGGTGTGCGGCCTTTTCATATCCACTGTAAGTCAAATTGAATGAAATATAGTAATACTGAAAATAATCAACAAGACTTACAAACTAGTTCTTCACATACTCCATCCGTCTATCATCATTGTGTGTTATGTTGTTGCTATGTGGCGAGTCAGCCTCTTCATCTTCAGAAGCAGGTGCTGTGATATGATGATAGCTTTTATTGTTAAAATTCCTTCCGTGAGCCTGACAATCCAGTCAACAGAGAGGAATTTTTCATATAAATGCATTATAAGCGGCTTTATGGATCTCTACTGTATCATATCCACTAGACATGATCATTCTTGGTTCACGGGAATATCTGTACTCTTAGAACTAGAGTTTACAATAGGAAAATCTAGTGCCGTCATTGCAAGAATAATCCATCATAGAGGGTCTCATATTTACATGAGGTTTTTTATAACGCAGGAATAAATTCTGCAAATGCAGTGAGTGATAATTCCACTTCACAGTGCTGTTTCCAGTTTTGGGTTTAGTGTTATTCCCTGTTTTATTTTGTTAAACCCTTCCTCTTGTGTCTACTTCACTTCCTTCTCTGTGTTTTCTTGTTCTCAGTGTTGTTTTGTCCTGTAACTTTGGTTCACCTCCTCTCGTGGTGTTTTTTCCACCTGTGTAATTGTCTGCCTCACCTAGATTGATGCCTTGTTAAATCACCTTGCTTGTGTCTATATAGTGTGGGTGTGTCTTTGTTACTTGTGGGTTCCTCTTCAGCCCTATGTCAAGCTTTCCAACTCGTTCCTTGTGTTTTCTAGGATATTTTCTACCTGTGTTTTTTTTTTACTTCTGTTTACTTTGCAAGCAAATCCAAAAATCCAGAAAATCCAACAGAAGAAAACACAGGTAGAATAATCCAGAGAACACGGGAAACCACTAGGAACGAGCTGGAACGCTTGACATATAGCTGAAGACAAACCCACGGTGTGTATACATACACAACTTAGGTGATTTAAAAAAGACACAGGTGGGGCCTGTACCACGAAGCATGTTCAACATACTTATCTTTTGGTTATTTGGCTTGACTAACCCTAACAATCATGATCGGGATAAGAGGTCACACGAAGCAGGTTATCAACTCGGTAAGTCAACCCAGGGTTTAGCAACCAACCATGAGTGCGTAACATAAAAGAGGCGGTGTTAGCAGCAGATGGCCAATAGCAGACAGTAGAACAAGTCTACTGGCAGCAGAGCATCATATTTTACAAATAAATAGCAAACTGTAATATTAGACAAATAGACATAGTCTACATGGCCCAACTGCAGCTGACATATGCAGGAGGACAGAAAATTGCAGACACTGCAAATCCTAGAATGAACAGGAGTAGCCTATAATATGAATATGTTGATTTAATGTGTTCTCATGGCGTCGGTGTTTACACATTAAAAGCATCAGGCACTGAATAAGTTGTTGTTCCACCTCACTTTTACGAACTTCAGACAACACAGAACAAGAAAACACAGAGATGACGGTGACGTTTGGGGTGGTGATGGAGCAGTGGATAAGACACATGCCTTTGGTGTGAGAGACCCAGGTTCAATTCCCCGTTGTGAGACACACCGGGGACACCTTGACATGACAGTTTCCCTTGTTTTCAGGAATTTGAAAGACAAGTTCAGGCACATTTGTGCACTGGTTTAAAGACAATGAACCCTTCTAGTAAATTGGTTGAAGTTTAGAATGGTCTCACCATTTTTGTCGATCTTTCTTTACTTGTTCTTGTTCCAAGAGGTTTTAAAAAGAAAATACGAGTGTAATAATACAGATTGGGGAAAATTCTACAGTTAGTATGACTTTACAATACTTGTGTGTTCTTCACTTCAAAAGGATAATGAGCTACTTCACTAACATGCTAATTAAATTAATCAGAGCATCAGTGAACAGTTTAACACATCTCACACACACACACACACACACACACACTGCTATCCAAACACCACTTCAAACACACACTGAAGCTTTTCTTTGCTATCAACATGCAGGAAAGCTGGAACAAGACATCTATTGAGTAGAGTGAAGAGGATGCGTTTGTGTGTGTGTGTTTGGGTGTGGATGTGTGTTTGTGGTTAGCTGGGTGTCTGAATAAACAAAAGTCTTAATTGATTAAAGTAAGTGTCTTTGTTTACCAACTGTTGCACAGGTGTGCACTGTACACCTGTGCATGTGCACCTGTGTATTAGTATTACTATATATGGGGTTGTAGTCTGTATGTGTGAGTATATTAATGTGTCTACATCTACATCCTTTTTGGGTCAAAGGGCAGAACATAACCTGAAGAGAAAAAAATAATATAGGCAATAAAAGGCCTAAAAGATTCAACGATTTAAAACTGACCGCAAAGTGCTGTTGAAGAACAGAAGAACAAACAGACCCTTTCCACTTTTGATGTAAACTAAAAAGCGAATAGGCTGTGTCTTGGTATGTGTAAACTGCAGGTGTCTTACCTCCACCTGCAACTCCTTGGACGTGGCAGCCTGCAGCTGGGTGGGAACGGTGCACTCAAGAGTGTTTCCAACCAGAATCAGACTCTCACAGCTGTGGTTGGACACAGTGAGAACCTGACACTTCATCGCCTCCCTGTCCATCCGGTCACCCTGCAGTCGAGGGTGAGAGGGAAAGAATAAGGGTAGATAGAGGGAAGTTGTGGGGAAAGACAGCAAAAGAGAAGGAGGGAGTAAGGGAAACAGATTGAGAGACAGGGAAAGAAAAAGACATATGAGGTCAACAGTTGCAAACAAGTTGAGGTCAACTTTTAAATCAGAAACATTACAGGCGACCATTACTAAGGTCAAAGATTAGTGCATCCAGACATGGACAGAATGTTTGGCAGCTGTGGCTCAGGTGGTAGAGTGGTCTTGTCTAGTAATCGGAGGGTCGCCGGTTCAATTTCCCGCTCCCATGCTCCATGGCAACACATGCAGAGTGATGCAGGTAAAAGCCATGTAAAGGAAGAGAAGTAGTGATTGCAGTGGTGTGGGTTTCTAAACCCCAATTGCTCCATATGCAGTTGGTGTGCTTCAGATATGAAGCGTCGTATCACTCCCGGTGAGCAGCTGGCAATGGATAAATACAAGTCCATTTACCATTTCAAAATAAGATAGTAACAAGCAAATAAAATATCTAAATCAAACGCTCCTTCATGATTTTTAGGTGGAAAAAAAATACTTGCCTGTCTGGCTGCAGGAGAGAAGAGCATCTTCCTGGAGGTTTACTGCCTCCAGGAAGGATCAGTAAAAAATCAAGCATCAAGGAGTGAACACACATGTTGGAACTCACCAACTTAAATCAGTGGATAGAAATGTGATCACATGCAATTTGGGAATACACACAATAGGAACACAATGAGAGCAGCATTAGGGGGAGCTCCGTGTTACTGGCCAGGGTTGACTCCCTGTTATGTAGAAAGAATCTATTTAAAGCCATACAGTCCTTATCATGTGGATATTCTGCCTGTATGGTGCACATTCTTAAAAAGATTGGCACTTAATTTAATTACCACAAACTAATTGTTACAAGACAAACTGAGCCCTGTTACATTCCTTCATAAGGCAATTTGTTAGTTCAATATTTCAATTTATATAGACATATATTTAAGTTGCATAAAGTTCAGATTGCAAGATGCTGACTGCTAGTGAGCAAGGGCAATTTGGGAGGTAAATCTAGCCCTGTACTTTGGTATAAATCACCAGCCACATACAGTAAGTGTGCTCTTTACAATTTACAGACTTCCATATTGGAGTGCTAAACATTAACAAAGTTTCCTTGTGCAGCTTTTAAACTGTTTATATTAATTTTAAAAGGCCAGTAAATGACATGGGTGCATGGTGGTCGAAATTATGTGAATGTTAATGATTGAAATGATATTGTAGTAGCAACCTTGTGGCTTGTTTAGTACATATTGAAATTTAGCAACAGAAGGCTTCAAAATGTTGGGAAAAAGGGAAGAAAATATCCTCAGTGAGTAATACTGAAGTAAATTAAGTGCATCAGGCTGAAGAGGCAGATCTCTCTTCCTGGCAGAGTTCATTATGTTTCATAGTGGGCATGACTTTGCTGCTGATATGAGTAACACAGAGCAACCTATTCTGGTCGCGTGACCCCTAGTGGGATGACAACAAACACCCCCTCTGACATCTGACTGGAAGAACACACAGTAATTGTGCACGTGAGTGTGTGTTCTTTGACGGGAAGCGGTGAAAGAACAAAGCAGCCTAATTTGTTGTTCTTCTCCAATCTGTGACTTGTTGTTCCCTTGCTTTCTCTTCTCATTCACATTTCATTGCTCTCTCTCTCTCTCTCACACACACACACACACACACACACACACACACACATAAACACACTTGAGTGCAGCAGAAGGCAATAAAGAGAATGATCACATTCCTTGCGTGACAGCTTGGGATTTTCCAATTTGACACAGAGTGGAGGCTCGCACCTGTTCCTCAACTCTCTTGCTCTCTCTCTCTCTCTCACACACACACACACACACACACACAGACACACACACACACACACACACACACACACACACACACGTTGGAAAACACAGTAACACAAACCATTCATTCACCCACTTGCTTGCAATTAGGACTATCATAAAGACAACACTTCATCACAAGATCATCCAATACAATCCTTACTCAGTGTGTGTCCCGGCTGTGGGCGTGACAACACTGTACACACAGCAGAGAAAAGTTATTAAAAAGCCATCAAAGTAATACCAGTCACTCTAAATAAATTGTCATGAAGATAATTGGTAGTGAGATGCTTCTTAGTCTCCCGTGACGTGATCGGAGGCGATAAGAGCTTGGCCACATACCAAAGTCTGCTGCCTGGTTCCTTCATGTTACCGCCATAGTGGGTGTCAGTCAGAGCTAAATATCCCTTTTTTCTGTTATTGGCAGCCATTTTGGGGCTAGAGTTATCAGATGGTACTAAATGAGCCCTGCATTTGCCCTTTACTGCAGGCCATTGCAGGGCAGGGTTATCAGATGGCGTTAAATGTGGCCTCTTTCAGTGCAATGCCTGGTACCATCCCCCTGGGTAAAAACTAGGGGTTTGTCTGGGCTGAAGGGAGGGATGATGGGGGATAGAGGTTGGGTTGGTGGTGGATTTAGCATCAGGGCCAAGGTCACGTCTGGGAAAAGAGAGAAAGAAGAAGAAAAAAAAAAAAACACAGCCAGCATCCCCTGCGAGAGGTTCAGCACAGCTGCCACAAACACTCAAACTGCAGTCAACAAAAAAATGAAAGAAAGAAAAGAGGAGAAATATGTATTTCATTGTGTTTCTAAAACAGGCTCTGGGGATTGTGGTGGCTCGTTTGAAAAGCAGCGTTAATATGTCAAGAGCTTTGACCTCGACAGCCAGAACAATGCACGTCAACAGAGAGAATACATAGAGGTATAGCAGTAGAGAAGGGATGGAGGGGGGGGGTGTAAACGATGGGAAACAGACTCTACTTCCTGTTTTTCTTTCAGTATTGTTTCCTTCCCAACTTGACCTGGACCGTGGATGGGTGTACGTGTGAATGTGTGGATTGGGAAGCAAAGTGGTTCCAAATTGTTAATTCATCTCATTCAGTAAAGTTCTGCAAATTACATCTCTGAATCTAACAAAACTTTAAAAAAAAATTCTGGGTGTTTTGTGAAGCACTTCTTTTAGAAATTTGCTACAGCACATAAATAAAGATTATCTTACTTAACAACCTTAAAGTGGGAGATCAGAGTTTCTACTGGTGTCTTGAGTTTCTGCACCTGTTCCTGTAGGTGCCCTGCTAGAGTTCAATTGAGCAAGACGCAGTTCTACAGCTGGCCCACACCTCTGAACATCTGATCTCTAACCTTTGGTGTTCTGTGAAATTTACATTATAATGGAGCTGAAGTCTTACTGTAGTCTTACCTTAAGCTCCACGATGCTCTTGTTGTCCTTGGAAGTGAGCTTGGGGTCCTGGAAGAGGGGGTCCTCCACGTAGATCAGGTCCCACTGCTCCGTCGAGTAGCCGTCCAGGACAAATGCAACCTTGGTGACCACAGGTGGCTGCAGAGCCAGTTTGGCCAGAGAGGGCGTGGTGCACTGGATGGATGTCCGGTTCTCACCATAGACACAGCTCTAGAGAAGAGACGCAACACAGACAGACACAATTTATGGGTCAGAAAATTGTACACCTGGCCTGCAGGTATACATATGTGAATGCAGGTACTTAGAAATGAGATCCGCATTTTGTTTGTAAAATTTTCAACTGATATCCTTTCACACTTGTTTACTATTGTACAGATCTGTGGTATGTTCAGGCACAATTTCCTCATTAAAGTTATGAGGTTTAACACACTTATTAAGAAACAATGTTGGCACATGTTTTGATGTGTGCAGGGAAGTTGAGGAGCAATGCATGGGTGGTCACATCCACATTAGCACAACTAAAGAGAGATCTGTAGGTGCTGCAACTAAAGTAAGGAACATGCACCCATCTTCTACTATTAAACGTTATGTTTTTCTTATACCTCAGTGATTGTAACTTTTCTATACTAACGAATCAGGAATACCAATAATAATGTTATGATATGTGCAAACTCATAATTCCTGTGGGAGTATATTGCATTTTCACTGCACACTAACTGCAGTTTAACTGAAACTACGATCACCTTCAATCAAATCTTCAGATCACTGTGACAGTTCTATGCACCCTCAAACAAATTAAAAGAAAACAAACCCACAAACATAACTGCTACATACTGGACATCGACCCTTACCCTTACCTAAAGCTGATCCTGGTTCAGATCAACCGGTCTTACACTCACTTACAATGTAAAACAACAATGCAGTAATCCTAAGTTTGGCAGCTTCTTTTATTCTAACACATGACATGAGACAACGCCTGTTTTCTGCCACTGAGGTATTTACACACCTGGCCTGAGGGCACAACAGAGTTTTATCCAATTTTGGATTCAGCCCACATAGCCCTATCAGTTTTTGTTTTCTGATTAAGACTACCCAGTGAGAGACAAAAAGCTTAGAAAAACACCCTAAGTCCTTCTTTATTGACGTGTGGAGTTTCAACATGGGTATCTAATGGGATAGAGAGACTGAGGTTGACGTCTCCTGTGTTTACATGGCAAAGATTTAAACCTTTTGTGTCTGCTTTGAGGTTTGAATTGGGGGGAAATGCAGCATGCACTGTTCTGATGGTACAGAGGAAAAATAACTTGTGCAGAAGAAAGTATGGTAGAGTCATCAACTGGCTCATCGCGAAATATCTTTTGAATTATCTATGTTTTGTTTCCTTGTGTGTTTTCCTTGGCTGAACTATATACTAGGGGCCTCAACCGGATGGTGGAACACATGGACAGTTGGGCAGAAACAATTGCTTTAAATAAAGATTAGAGCTTTAAATGCAAACCAATTATTGTTAACAATCTTTCAAAATGTAAAACGTGGTTCATCTTACCCCGTTTACCTACAATTTCTTGAAGATACATATTCCAACACAAGTGCAAAACACTGTGTTGATTTAGTAAACACTAAAGTCACTGAGCCATCCACAGATTTACAAAAAAAGAGTAGGAGGACAATCGCGGAGGAAGCCGTCCTGTAAGGGAACAGCATCCAAATTGGGGTGTTACTGGGATCTCAATTTGGGGCAATGTTCCCAGAAACAAGAAATCAATAGAAAGACTAAAGGGATATGGAAAATAAATGGGTACACTAATCTGAAAGTTGTTGTTATTGTGTGACTTGACATGCAACAATAATTAGAGCAGTTAAGAGGCCAACAGTGATTATAAAATGATCTAGCATAGTCTTTTCTGCCTGTCAGTATGCTGTTTTATTCTTGGATCACAGCAGACACCTCCCCTTGTTAGTTTATTTTCAGACTCCAGGATGTAGGATCCATATTTCTGAGGGTAAACGGAGGTGAGGAAAGAATGAGGATGTGTTTAATCATTATGCACATTGTGGTCAATTCTATCAGCAAAGAAAACATAAATGTAAGTGATAGAAACACTGTTAAATAATGTAAAGGCATCATATTCCTCTACACAGGTGCACTCAGAACAAACCAGACTCGTTTGGCTGTAAGTGGAGAGATCAATGTTATTATTTGCGCAGTGGTGGCCAATGATAGTGAGTGTTTATCTTTTAGGGTACAAAGGTAGATGTGTCCTTGAGTCAATGTCCCACGAGGACAGGAGGTAGAAAGATAAATGCGCCTCTCGTAACCTTTGAACACCACAAATGCCACTTTTCACACTGTTGTTTAGTGAGTGGGTGCTAAGATAGTTGTTGTCATTTAATTGATTAATTTTCAAAGCGTGACTGATAGGCTACTGAGAGAGCAGGGAGGGAGTGGACATACTGACTATGGAATAGATTAATAAAGGCACAGACTCACATAGTTGTTGACCCCTGGTATATATTTTAATTTTATTTTCATTGGTGAAATAAAACAGACTGGGTAGCAGCCTATGTGATTTGATAACAAAGAAGGAATGTGGACTTCTTGAGGCTAGACCAGTAGGGAACTACTGCACTATTGACTATGGTCTGTAAAGAAAAAAAAGCTCCACAAACTGGTTGAAATCTGACTTCCAACACATTGACTGCAGTAGCAGCAGCTCTGTCGAAGTATTGCTGAAACTTCCTCATACACTTCCTAATGTGACTCCCCAGTGAGCTATATCAGCCTAGACGGACACACACGAACACACACGAAAAAAGTTACGTGCATCCGCAAATGCTGGAACACAAGCATAAAGACATAAACCCATGAATGCATACTGAATGCGTGTGTCCATGTGTGAGGGTAGTGCGGGGTCGCCTAACAAAAGCAATCCAATTAACCTCCCTCCTCCGCACACCAATAAGGAGTGAGTAGAACGGGACTGTAGGGTAAACCCCCCTCTCCAACCCCCTCTCCCAGGGGTGCGGCGAATGGAAAAATATTCTGTGAATTAGTGGAAACCTCAGTCAGTTTCATTGTTCAGTGGATGTCTCCTCTTATTTAAGGGATAGGAGGTGAAGGGCTGTAGGTTGGGAGCAGCTGTAAATACAATCGCTCAGAGAGCTGGGCAGTGAGCGGGCCGAGGGGTTTACTGTGGGGTGATGAGAGAACCAGCGATCCCAAAACCTCCACCGTCCCCGAAGGATCATTAGTGTAACAGCCTGCGAAAAAGCCAAGTCATAACGGCGCTCCCACGTACAAAATTGCTTGTCAAATCTACAGTGATTTATACCAGTTGAGTTTTCTGCTGTTTCCAACCATGCTGTGCTGTATTATTATTTACTCTGGATTTAAGGTCTACAGTTCAGCTGTGTCTTTGCTTATTATGTTGAGTTTTTAGGTGTAAATTTCACTCTTTCCTTTTTGCATCAGATGCTTTTGTAACTGCATATAATGTGTTTCGCATCTTGTCCTTCTGTTTTTTTAAACTTTAGTCTTACTCTATTTGCTTTTTAGACTTCACTTATGTTTTGCATTTGTGCAAATGACCAACACTAAAACTACAATCATTCATCTCTTATCAATACTTTCTCAGTTACAGATTGTCACGTGTTAAAACCTGTACTGTTTTACGTTGACACATGTATTACTTGTTCTTTCTTTATTCTGCCAATGAGCCGCTCTATTCTGGAAGCAGTTGAAGCTTTGAAGCACCTTGACTGCTGACAGACGGGAAAACGTTACTCATTCACTTTCATATATTTCCTTCTCTCAGATACCCGCCAGCTGTGGGGGGTATGGGAAAGGAAAGAGGCTACATGAGGCATTCAGGTGTCAGCTGGATAGATGTAGCCTGCTGGGATGACATAGGAAGAGGAGTCTCACTTGAAACAAGCCAATTTGTGAATGCAGGCGACAGGTGTCTGGCTACAGTGAAGCCTACAGTTAAACTAAACTTAAAATCTGTGATGGTGCAGTCCGGCAAGCAACGCTGGTATGAGGAACTCTACTCCCCAAACTTTGAGAGTGATTTCTGAAAATGCATAGATCACTTGTTTGCAGTGTTTTTGTGTATGTGTAGCCTCCATAGGCTTTGTGACCATGCAAACTTTTCATGACGGATCGTAAAAAAATAAACTCTTTTATGTTTGTGGGAAAGCTGAGATTGGCTGAGACCAGGCTTTACTGGAGATCTGAAAGGCAGATATCAAGTCAACACTGGCTGTTTTTTATGCTCCAACTCCAGCTGAGACCGCTGAACCTCTGCTCTTGGCTGTTAACAAGTCTTGGTTTCTTCCTCTCTCCAATCTGCTTTAGTGTAAAGATCTCTCTCTTTTTTAAAAAAAATAATTCTTTTGCCGTCATTTCTTTTTATAGTAGCTGCCTTAAATGGTCAATATTCAGCCGTTTTTACATGGGCGCTAAATAAAGTGATCCGATAAGATGTGGGTTCACATGCTCTAAGGTATATAATGAGGATATAAAATTTTTGATGTGCGCAAAGTGGTTCCACCCGTGGTGAAGCGTCATATCTTCCTGTGGTTCCGTCTGTTAATACATTTTTCACGATGGACCCACACTGTGTCCTGTAAACAACAACAATTGCATTTCGGAAACAACTCGTTGTTTTGAGCCTTGTCTCAACGGGCCAGATCCAGGCTGCTATACTAAGGACACTTAACCTATACGTGGTGCACACTCTAACAAGTCAAATATTCTTGTATTACTGGAGAATTGATTACGTCAACGGAAGTGAACATCATTCGGCTTCAGCGGCTTCTTGTGGGAGACTAAATCGATCGCACACCCACAGTTTAGGTTTATGAATGTACTGTAGCTCTTGAGGCATGACAGGCTGGTTCACATTACCCAGAGTACTGTTCCAGTGGTGACGGGAACCTCTGTATGTCCGTTTGTGAAAGATGATTTGCCTCTATTTTGAGGGGTTAAGACAATAAGACACTTATACTGTCCCTTCCCAGGCTGAGCCTTAACTCATCCCGTTTACTGGAAGGAATTTAACAGGCGACAGCTGGGGCCCTACAGGGCATGATCCCATCCTAAATCATTAGTTATGATAGTCTTATTTTATACAGGCTCACTTCAGTGAGACAGTTGTTTTTGCCATTACTCTCTGGTTTGTTATTCCAGGTTAAAATGAACATCAGGGCAAGAGTTTTCTTCAACACACAGTCTCTCAGTCATCATACAGCAATTGATTCGCCACATCTCAGTAAGTAAAAGACTCCCAGTTTGCATGGTTTTAAAGACAGTCACAGCATGTGTTATTGACTTGAAAGTGAATTGAACCCTATACCCAGGTGTAAATGGGCAATGCTGACACATAAAGAAAATCCTGAAACACACAGAATGACCCTACGCATCTAAGATTACAGGTGAAATTACAGGTTAAACTTGACTGTTTCATACACAAGCCAAAACTGAAGAGTGTATTTTTGGTCATTTTGTATTTGGCAATTTAAATTTCAAAGCCTATACATAAACAAAGAGTTTATTAAATTATATTATGCTTGGGCCACAAGCATATCTGACTTACTGGCAGGTGTCAGCTGAAACACTGCTCCAGTCTGTTAACTAGTGTCCTAAATCAGTGAGCAAATTATAATAAACTGCAGGTAACCAGGGCAACAGTGCTTCTGCTGTGTCCTACCCACTGATGAAACAGATGTAACCATGCGTTAAACTGACTAGAAACTTCAGTGTTAAATAGGTCATATAATCTAATTTTTAAGGTTCAGCATTTTCTAGGGGTTGTACCAGAATAGGTTTACATGGTTAAATTTTCAAAAAACACCATATTTTTTGTCATACTGCACATTGCTGCAGCTCCTCTTTCCAGCCTGTGTATTGAACGCTCTGTTTTAGCTACCAAGTGAGGCGTCTCTATCTTGTTGGGAGTTGCACATGTACAGTATTGGTAAGGACTATTAGCCAATCAGAATCACAGTAGGGCGGGTCTTGACAAGCAAGGTAATGTGATCCAAAACAAAGCCCCTTCAGCTGCTAACCACGGCTTCGGTTCAGGTACATGTTCGAGCCCAGACAGAACAACCCGAACCAGCTTTGGAGCAAGACGTTTCAGAGTGGTAAGTTATTAATGTCTGTAACAAATTTATTCATATTTTATACGTAACATTTTAGCTGTGCACTGTCTCTACATCACAAAACAACATTTTGTCAATTGACTGTCTGGAAGGTATCTAACTTTATCTATCTAACACTAGCCAAGCATTATTAAGTGGGTTACATAGTGATGCAGATAGGTTACGGAAGTAAAGGCTGGACTACAATCGACTTGCTTTCAGGCAATTCAGAAGCAGTGTTTTTTGTGGGAGATGGTAACTCCCTTTCGGGCTTTTTCACTTTTCAAACCTCTTACATGCACAAAAAAGTGATCTTACACAAAAGTTATGCCAAACAATATTTTATAAATATAAACTATGACTATTGACAGCCTTACAACTGTCCAATTTGAGTTTTTTGAACCTCTAATCATTGACCAAACATACTGCTTTACCTCATATAGATGCCTACATTCACACCTAGAAACTTCAGCAACAGTCTTCTACGGTTGACCCTCAGGTCATTTCCACTGGAGAACGTAGAAACTAAGGGCTCAAAATGGCAACTGCTGAGGCAGGGGGCAGTGGTAGATGCAAGTCCAAATGCTTGCCAAGTGAATCAGGGATTCGAACCAGCAATTTCTGAATCACAAGCTTGATTCCAGAGTCCTCAAGCTGAGTCTGTTCACGCTGTTTGTGTGTAATGAAGCCTGAGCTCCCTAGAGACCCATCAACCACTGACCTGAACACAGGTCAATGACCGGGGAAAGGGAAACTGAAAAACGAGACACTGCATGGAGTGTTTGTGTGCGTGTGTGTGTGTGAGAGAGAAAAAGAGAGGAGAGAGAGACAGAGAGACAAACAGGAAGAAAGACAGATCACAGAATGAGGGATTTTATGTCAAGATTTGAGATGGAAATCTTATTCCATGAGTGTACGCGTTCTGTATCAGTGTGTGTTTTTACGGAGCTTATTATTGTCTCCTGACTGAACCTGCAGCAGTGTGTGCCTCAGGATGACAGATAACATCATTACATAGCACTGCTTGTCCTCAAACTGCCTCCCAAAGGCAAACATCACACACACACACACACACACACACACACACACAGGGAGAACAATACACCTTTGCTTTGTTTGTTATGACGCACTAAGAAATGTCACCTTAACTTTGAAAGAATATGTCTCTTAACAAGCTACCTCTAATTAGAGTTGCTGTTGTTAAAATGTCAATATCTTGAAATTGTTGGAAAGATTTTGAAATGTTTTACCATGTTTATACACAGAGAACATCTCCAGTTGCTATATATTTTTTCTGTTTCAGTCCAGGTAATGTAGGACTTGCAAATAGATTAAATAAATTCTAAACTTGGAGAGTTGTGCACAGTTTGACTGATGAAGATGCTCCATTTCTCTCTTTTTTTTAAAGGATCTGATATCATTTCAGCAACAACTGCAATGAAAACCAAGTTGTGAGGCTGTTATCCAAGTGCACTATATGATAGGATCAGAAGGTCACACAGAGGGAAGCCATGGCGGGTAGTTTCTGTGGTCAGTATTATTACTTCAGACGCTGTAAGTGTCATTTGTCCAGGTCCAAATGCCTGATGCACTGATGAAATCTCAAAATGTCTTCATGACTAAAAACAGCAACTCCTGCTTCATTTGACTTATGACCTGGGTGACATTTTATAAACATTAACACCTTTTTAAGGCCTTTATGATTAAGCTACATCAATTTCAGACATTTTAAAGGCCTGCAGCCAGCGTGGTGAAAGCCTGGTAAGTGTATGGGTCAGATAATTTAAAACACCTCCGGGCCATCGCTGTAAAGGCCAGCCAGTCTAAGGGAGTGATGATGTGATTCAAGCATGTGTGTGTGTGTGTGTGTATCCTGCAATAAGTAAAATAAAGTCTGACGGAGGTGAGGAGAGCCAGAGCACCCTAAATGCCTCGCTCTGCCTCTGCTACTGTGCATGAGTCAGAGGTGACAGCTGGATCCTACAGATCCCACAGATTTCCATTTCCTTTCTTCTCATGTTTGTCTGACACTTTAGCTCTTTTCCAACTCTTTTTTTTCCTCCTAGATGGTTTTGGGGGCGTTAGTATATATAATGACAATACCATGTATGTGACAGCATGGTGTTTGAAAATAAAAAGGAGCTGCAGGAACTAAAGTAAGGAACTAAATCAGAAACCAAAAGTTTCACAAACATCTTACATTTTAACTGCATCTCAAGAACAAATATTAAAACAATAGTTTTAATTATGATGTCAATTTGATGTTTGTACAGATGTTTAAAAGGAGACGCACAGAGATGCAAAAAGGAGATTGACACGCCAGAATTTCTCTTTCTCTACAAATAGTTTCACAGTTTTTAGCATTAAAAGAAATTTCCACCCTAAGTGTTCATATTGATAGTAGTGCAAAGTTGTTGTGGTGATAGGGATTGTCAGCCTTGCCCAATATTGCAGGTTAACCTACACAGTAAGCTGAGAAGAGTTACATTTTTGGTGTTAGCAGCAGAGTTAATCTAACCTGACAGAGTCAAATCCATTATCTTTGACTCTCAGTTGATAAGTAGTTGGTGTCAAAACCGAGTGTAAAAGCAAAGTGTAATTGTATAAATATTAACTCTCAACTCGTTACTCTTAACTCTGTTACACCTGAAGTGTTCATGTCACCCCCACTGCGAAGGCCTACACACACCGGTAGAGTTTTCATGAAAGCACTGACTGCTGCGAATCTAGGGACCGTGCTTTTGACCTGAGTCTAACCTTTAACACTGTTTGATAAGTAAATGAATTAGTATTTGTTTAGCTGATATTTCTCTTGGTCTCTCACATGGCCGTTTTACAATGGTGAGCCATCATAACTTATGTCGCCATACTGTTAATAGCCACCGCACACCTAGCGGTTAACCTGCATGCCTAATCTGCTCATTCTATAATGTAATTCTTTGAGGTGCAAGTGTTAAAATAAATGTTTTAAAAACACCAAATGTGACCACCTTTACTTTCTTTTCCAAGTGTTTTTTTGAGGAAAATAGAAGAGCAAACTTTGTACCTTTAAAATGTTATGGGGCTAACACTTGAATAGTTAGCAAATGATCCCCTGAGAGAGTTAATGTCTAACACTACTACACTAAAATGTTACGAAAAACTGGTCAGTGTTAGGAAGTGTTAAATTTTAACTCCCAAAAGAGCAAAAAATACACTAAATTAGTGTTAAGGTATCAACACTCCCTGGACTCATATAACACATAAAGTGTTAAAATCAACTCTGATATTGTTAATTTGGGTAAGCTTATTTTACTGTGTAACCTGTTAACCTAGAAAACCTCAGGAGCAGGAGATCTTTTGGGAGGCAGGAGCTAAAACCTGCACTAAAATTCTTACAGTCAAAATGCATGGAGAGTGCCTTAAATGTTCCAGAAAAAAGTTCCTTTGCTCAAAATGGCCATGGGGTAAATATTTTTCAGGGGAGTCTTTTTTTTTTTTTTTTTTACTTGACCAAGGCTTAAACTTAACTCGGATTGTGCAAATCTTGTAAATGAAATGATGGATGTCTCATTTTGGATTATGAAATGCTTCCTGTACTCACCACATGAAACACCTCAGCATCCTGAGCGGTGGTGAGGACCATCTGGGGCTGGAGGCCGGACTGAAGAAAGAAGCCATGAGCTGCCACCGTGCAGCCTCCGCTGTAGTGAGGGGGATGAGAACGGATGTTAGCGTCAGCATCAGACACAGTAGATCCCCACTGGGAGGGACCTGCTGTTAGCATTAGCAGCTTAGCCACTCGTCACCTCCTACTCGCTTCCTCCTGCTGGAAAACTAAAGCATTAATCTGTCTGGGCTAATCCACAAATGTTCTCAGTTAAATTCACCCTTGCTTTCTCTCTCTTGTACCTCCTTTTAGGCACGCACAAGCCGAAATTTGAAGGATCTTAGTCAAGTTGACATTGAGAAAGATAGATATCCAAATCATTTCTAAAACATCCAAAAAGGTGTAAGCAGTTCAGCGCAGGCCACCACACGGATGTGGAGAAAAAACCTTTGTGGATTACAACTGAAAAATATACTGAAAACCCCATTATGAATGAATATAACTCTGACCTGACGAAGGAACGTGATGGCTGGATGCTGTTGATGATGGGGTCTTGGTTGTAGGTGAACAGCACAGGGGCGTCACGCTCCACCGAATCCACTGTCAGCTTCACAAGTTGCTCAGAGGGAACACCGTGTGGAGGCGTCTTACAGGTCAGCATGTTAGACGACAAGCTGATGGTGGAGGTTCGGGAAAGGGGGTGAGGGGAATGAGTAAACACACAGGATATACTGTTGTGTTAGTATGTACAGTGGTAGCCATTGTCCTAGCCCCTAATTCATGCGTTTCTCTTGTATTACTCCTGCAGATAATTCCTGATGGTTCTTGCTTGAGAGGGAAGAATGAGAAAAAAAAGAGCGAGAAAATAGGAAAACAATGACTGAAAGAAAGCAAGACTTGTCCGCTTTAACATATCCTCTCATTCATTTTCTCAGCAAAATTACGTTAATGTCAAAAGACATTTCAGTATGTCTAACAAAAACAACCCCTCTACAGCACATGTACATATACAGTGCAACTTCCTCATTCCTTTGTAAGAAAGACAGAAAAAGGCAAAGACTTTAAAAAAATAAAATTTTTGAAGAGCTTTTCCTGTTATGAAGAATGTACAAATACAAAAGACAAAAGAAAAACAGAAAGAAAAGACAGGATAAATAAGTGTGAACTGACCTCTGGATCTTACAGGCTGCTTTCCCTATCGTCACCTCTCTCTTGTTTCCAGTATCCAGGAATGCTCCTCTTATGGTCAGCATGGTGTTTCCGGACTTCGGTCCGAATGTCGGGAAGATCTCGTAGATCACAGGGTCCTGGACGGAGAGACCACCAGACACTTTGAATAACTCAATTTGTTAAAGTGAAATTTCTCTGTTTTGACCACAAATACAGTATGAATTGAAGAACACAGATCAATCATTGATCGACTGCTCATCAGTGTGTGCTATCTTTCACTTGAATATACTGTATGTTGTGTTTGTTTTTTTAACATAATGTCAGACAGATTAATTCATAAATTACAAAATACGCACATTTTTGCAACCAAAAATAAGGACTAACACCATTCTTACCACAAAGGTGAAGCCATCCATCTTGACCGACATGTGGCCACTGATGACCTTCACTGTGTGCCCTGATGGGGTGAAGTTCCCACTGAACACTGGGGAACACTTCAGCTCAGTCCACCTAAACACAACCGCCCCAAACAACACACAGACCAGGCATTATACCCTGCCACAGCCACCCAGCATTAATCCTAATTCAATGATCATCTACTGCAGTAAAACACAAAGAGGCCATCTTCATCTGGCATTGGGTGGGCGGTGTTTTTATTTATTTCCCCAGTTTGTAATGAGGTTGTTTGTAGCAAAAGGGACTTTTGAATGGGACATGGCCCCAGTGGATTTGGAGGAGCGGAAAGTCTGGATGCAGCGATTTTTCCCAGCAATTTTTCAGTTAGAGGAGTCATGCGTTGAATGCAGCAGACAGCAGGAGAGAGAGCGGGGCTTCTTAACATTCTTGCTTCAACACAATAACCCCTATTAAACCTACTCTGCCCCTATAGGACGCCAGTGTAGGGGTCCCTTTCTCTCGTAAACACCCACCACTTAACACACTCTGACTCTCAAAGGTGGCTTTTCAGATACTGTGCAGGAACAGTGTTCATTTAAACAGACATAAGTATACTAGTTTAACCTGCACACTGACTGCAAAAACTAGTACGTCAACAACTTCCCACAAAACACACACAGGCGTGGGATGCATTTAGCAAGATGTGGAACCTGTTTACTCCGTGAACCAAACAAAAAAAACACACACACACACCTGTTGATATTGTCTTGTCTGGGTAGTTTGCAGGGAGCTCCTGCCACCTCCACTGTTACCAGAGAGGCCTTGAAGTTCTCAGTCTTGTCGAAGCCCAAGTTGCGCCCGCACATTGTCACCACTGTAGAGCCTCGTATAGGTCCCGAGGTCGGAAAAATCTAATGCATTCACAAGGAACATTTAACATTTAAACATTTAGTCATCGGTCTGCAGTCATAATCATAACAAGCATCAGTGGTGACCTACTCCTTTTACTTTCATACTGAGTCCTGTATGTATAACTGTTTTGGACTAAAAAATACAGTATTAGTTCTACACCAGCGGAGAAGTACCATAATCAAAATATCTGAAATTTCCCCTAAAGGGGGATTAATAAAGTTATATCTTATATTTGATCACCCAGATTTTGTAAGTGATACACATGTTAGGTATCCTGATATGAGATTTAAGAAAAATAAGCTATCAAGACACTGAAGAATAATGTTCATGCAACCTTTCAATTTAATTTTATTTATATAGTGCCAAATCACAACAATAGTTATCTCATAGCGCCTTTCTGCGGTGAGTTACGGCTCTTTTCATTTTCAAAGTCTGTGTGGTAAAACAGCCCCAGAGGAAGGTGTTTTTACAGATGCTTATCCAATTAACCCATCTTGTTGCATTTAGGGCAGAGGAGGTAGCTTATTGTTGTGTTTTTTTTATATGGAGACTAACAGCATGGGGTGGAACAAAGTCAGAAATACTGAATACCACCCACACTGAGCTCAATAAAATCTCACAATGTCAGAGCAGTGTAAAATAGGACAGTGCAGCTGTAAAAGGTCTGGTATTTCAGGAAGGACCATGACCTTCACAAATGCCACAATGTAGAGACAAACAGTGCAAACAGACCACAGGTTCAACAGATAGGTTATAGGAACTGTTTTTGGAAGGCGAGGAGTGAGAGGGAGTTTGAACAAAGTTTGAACCCAGCATGATGTGATCACATGATGTTCCAGCAAACTGAGTCAGCAGGAAGCTGCAAAGTCACGTAAGTTAGATTTAGGTTCAGGTTATTTGCACAGTGTTGAAACAGCAGCTAAACAATTGAGAATTTATATGTTTAAATGAGCAAAAAAAGTGAACTTCCTGCCCTGATTATCACTATGATCTAGTGGCTGTGGTTACCTTAGTGATGACAGGTGTGCAGTAGTCCTGGGTCCAGAGGGAGGAGGAGGGACACTGATTGGCTCTGGTGCAGTGTCCATCACACCAGCCACATTCTGTCACCCGCGACGACAACAGACAGGAAGTACAGGTGGTCAGCTGACCACAGCCGGGGGCGATCAGAGGGACCTTAGTGATCTAGGAAGAGGACAGAATTGAAGACAGGGAGCATAATGTGACAACTACGATCTAAGAAAGTCAATTGTGTTTCCTCGTTTATGTCTAACATGAATAAAGTGTGTCAGACAGAAATAGATGGGGTTGCAGAACCCTTGCGGTAAGCCCCTAGGAACATTATTCTATTTTATCTGTTGGCTTGCTCCTGGTTTACTGTTGTTTATTTGCTTTCAATGAGAGTGTTTTTGTAATCATCTCACTAGAGCAATACATTTGTAAGGATTATGTTTTTGTTATGATTCACAGATGAACCCAGGACAGTCTTAACCTACCCAATTTGTAGAATGGCAATATGTTCTGACCACAGGTGCATTTTTGTCCTTAATAATCTCTGTGTTTCCAAACCCACCTTGTTTCCTGTGGCCATTAGCAGGGCTCCATCTGAGTGTTCATCGCCTGGCAGTGCTACACTGGCGGAGACGGGTCTCGAGTCCAGGCGGATATTGACATGAGGAGAGGCAACTCGGGAGAACAACACCTGAAAAAAAATAGGACACGTCATTGCACTAGTCTTACTGTGGCAAAAACATTGTAATGAATCTGACACAGAGTATCATTAGTTGAGATTGACTGTAACTGAGATGAGCAATAAAGTCACTTTGTTGTAACAAAACACGAAACTAGCCAACTAGAGATGAGATCCAACAAAGAACAGAAACAACAAACAGGTAACCAGACACCATTCAAAATGCTTTTGTAACAAGAATACTACTTCCTGAGACACTTTACTTTCCAATGGACAAAATATTAGCAAACATCAAAGAGAGGTCTCAACAGTAAACTTAAATCAGACATTTGGGTATTATTATTGGCACTGATCAACAACTTTCTTATAGGCATTTTTGACTGAAAATTTTAATTATTCATTCTTCAAAACATCTCTAGAGAAGACTCCACACATAGCGGAACAATATTTTTCTCTCCACTCGCTACTACTTCTGCTTCCTGTAGATGCAGCCAAACTTTGCCAATGCTGTAGGCATAAAATGAAAAGTGGGGTTTATAATAGCTACATATGTTGCTAAAGATACAGTATGATTTTGAAGCAACCAGGAGACAGGTCTTCAACAAGTCTTTTATTACTGCGCTAGCACACCTTGACTGGGAGTTGGTGCAGGAATATGATCCAGATTGTGTCTTTTTTTTTTTTGAGGTAGTTCCTTGACCTGAATTTGACATCAAGCAGAGTTGTTTTAAAGTAACTCCATTACAATGTTTCCTCTTGGTGTCTTGTCAAGTGTCATAGTCCAGAAGAAATTGTGTTAAAAGACCTCACTGTCAACATTTTGTACTATAATAGCAGGAAAAGCACAAGTGTAACTAATACCACCTGCATATACAATTTCAGGGCTCTTGCCCTAGTACACTGAACTGGAACACAGCCATTATTGTTCATAGCTAAACCTGTGTTTGGCAAATCAAAATATCTGCTCTTTCAAAGATCTGGGGTTGGTTTAGAAGCAACCTTAATTACATGTCATTTAAAGCTGATTTAGATAATTTATATCAGAAGCAGTTTTTGCTATATTTATAATCCTGACAGCAATCGATAAATCAAATGCTCTGACACAAACATGAGTGTCCAATCCATATGTGGCAGTTGCAGGACTGTAATAAACTGGCCTACCTGCCTGTCCACCTACCTGCGTACCTGTGCACATTCTGCCCGTACAATCATATCACATGAAAATGTGCTCTGGGGGAGTGCCTTTGAAGGGAGGCCTGAACGCAGGGGATGGGATTTTTTCAGTTTGATACTTTAACGGGACATTTGATTAGATTTTACGGTAACTGGACATACACAACTTTTTCACTATTTTCCCATTATTTGAAGGTGTATATCACCAAAGCAATTTGAAAAAGTGCTTTTAAAAGGACAGTAAAGTATATGTTATTTTGTCTAATCTGCCTCTAACAATGGATGCACAACGTCAAGTAAACACTTGAAATTTTTGGAAATTCTGTTTTTTGTTATCTTTACGTTGCAAGTTAGATAAAGAGAACAATATCAATTTAATCTTTGTCTAGGTTAACAACCACTGGAATCAAACAGCTTGCTAGCCATCCAAGGTGACTTCAAACAACTCCAAACCTGTATCTGTTTGTTTTTAACATGTGTAGCAATAGAAAACAAGACATTGTGATGTAACAAGAAGTTAGCTTACATATTTTTAACAATGGAAATGGAAACTGCACACACCACATCTAAAGTCCTGTCCTCATGGTGAAGTTGACAGTTCCGCAACCTTTTCTAACTCTACTAAAAGACTGTATTTGTGAATAACTTTGTTGCTAACAAGATGCAACATGTACATAAAACTGGGAGTTGTTGGAAGGCATATATTTTGCCTTTTGGCTGAGTGTAGCTGCGCTCCCTGCTTCCAGTCAATGTACAAACGTAGGATAAAAAAAACATAATGGAGCTACCTTTGTTCTTAAGATACACACATACATTTGATATTGTTTTCCCTCTAACTCTTAATAACACCACACAAGGACCTTTCAAAATGTGTATTTACAATTACTATTAATGGTTCATATTAGATTGCATCGACATTTTGCAGCATTTATCAGCTATGAAATTGGTCTGGCAATCAGTCAGCTTCGGCCTATACTCTGCCTGCAGTCACAAAATCTTTAATTAAATGTATTTTATTCGAAATACATCACTGTCTGTATCCTAATAAGTGCTTATGTGAGACACACACACACACACACACACACACAGTCATCAAACCTGGAACAGCATTTATCATTTGCGGTTACACTGCAATTACAGGCCTGGGAGCAAACAGGGTCTCTAATGGGGTGTGTGGTTGCTGCAGTTGAATGAAGCTCTCTGAATTACACCATTCCTCCATTGTGCGCACACACACACACACACACACAAATAGATATAGTCCACGGACAGACACAATCCCTCTGCCACGTCAAGATGAAGCTGCAATGTGATGTATCCTCCAAAAACATACAGTAGTACTGAAATTCTGAAAACAACAAAAACAAATCACACACCCACATGAAGCTGTGGCTGTTAATTGGAAGGTCGGTGGTTCAATCCCGGCTCTCCCAGGCTGCATGTCGAAGTGTCCTTGGGCAAGATACTGAACCATGAATTGCTCCTGGCGGCTGTTCCGTGAGTGTATGAATATGTGTGAATGTTAAGTTTCTGTTTGAGCACTTAGGCTCAGTGTATTAATGTGTGTGAATGCAGATGTAGTGTAAAAGCGCTTTGAGTGGTCGAAAAGACTAGAAAGGCGCTATACAAATATGGAGCATTTACATACAGTACAGCACACACCTGGCTGCCTGTAACAAACCGATGGGAGGTATGGTACGTGTGTGTGTGATTTATTGTGCTAGACAAAACACCACACAATGCACTTAAAGATATTTTCATCCACTCATTGTAAGGAACTATGCAACAGAGCGTCCAGTAAATACCTATAGCACTGCATTAAAAATTTTAAATGTGATTTCTTTTGGTTAGCTGATGCACTACTCACCCTTGCCTCACCCTCAGAAATGCCTTGTTTTCCAGCATCATTCCTCCCACTGTTTAAACCTCATGATCAATGTTGGATTTTTAACAGCGAGTATAATGGGTGGCTTTCCGCTGGGGACAAGGCCATACAACAGGCATCTCTCTGGAGGTAATAGCGGTGTAAATTACAGCTTATTGTATTAAGCAGGCGGGGGGAAGTTTGGCCTATAAACACGGCCACTGTGTTATTCCCACAGTGGTCCAACTCAAGTAGAGGGAAACACTTCCTGAGCCAGAATGGAGTCCACTGGGGGGGAACAACGCTCTTTTTCTTTCACTGCCTCAACTCCATATTCCCTCTTCTCTCGTCCTCTGGGAGCAACCAGGAAACTGAAATACATGAAAAGTTGACAGGTTCTTTTTATCGTACTAACAATGAAATGAGCTGCCAGAGCAAAGACGACCACCACTCACATATTCTTATTGTAGCTTAGCTTTAGGAGAGAACAGGTGGCCGGAGGGTCGTCAGTTCAAATGCACGCCTTGGAAAATCAGTGGAAGGAAAGTGTCTAAGACATTGCAGTCAGACCTGGATACCTTTGAGCAAGGTGCTTAATGGATTACTTCAGTTTATTATATCTTCGTTCATACCTTCATGTAAGAACATGAGTCCACTTGAAATGTGGGTAATAATCCCTCATTTCACAGGAAGACTGTGAGCCTACCCCGCACTTCTTTAGCTAGTACAGTAGGTGAAAATTGAACCAGGAAGTCGGTCTGCGATGGATACCTCATTTTGTTTCCCACCAGATTTTTGATAATTCTCACTTGACGGACACAGCTTTGCATTAAGCCCTGCCCCCTACTCTGTCTCTGATTGGCTAACCCTAATCGTAAACCTAAACTTAACCAACTTAACCAATCTAACTAACGAGTACTGGCCAATCAGAGGCAGAGTTGTTGAAAATCTGGTGGGGAAAAAAAGCGTGATGATGGGTAACAACAAACAACAAGTCTTCTTTTTTGTTCAAAAAGTTTGGCTGGCCTGACCATCTTATGTTTAAATTTGTCTGGCGATTTTACCCCATTACCAGAACTCTGGAATTACGGTATCTTGGTGAGTACAATATGATTATTACTATCCTTTCTATTGCTCAGTCATTTTTTCCCCACTTTCTTTCTTTACTTTTCACTTGCTTAACATCTTTCCAGCTTTGTTTCCTTCTCCACCCTCTTTCGTTGGTCTCTCCGTCCACATCTCAACTTCAATCAAATTAATTCAGTTTATATCTATATAACCTGCATGACTGAACAGAGACATGCTTTGCTAAAGCAATACCGCTGCAATCAGGATTATGTTTTCAACATTAGCTTTATTTTTACCAACATTTACGGATAACTAATGTTCAATTAATTATGTCAGAAATCTCTGTTCATCTCTGTGTCAATGACAGGCAGATCATACTTGATAAAATGGAGTGTATTGCAGTGCAGGGCAGCTGCTCTCCACTTCAGACCTTCTTAAACCCTTCAGCTAAAACAATGAACTTCAGCCAATTCAGCCAACCACAAAAAAAAAAAAAACTGAAGGAGGGTCTGGGAAGGAGGGTTGATGGTAGAGAAACAGCTGCATGGGACACTCAGTGAGCAGAAAATGCCGTGCAAGCGAATGTGTCAGCGAAGCCCCGCCATTCACCATTAACGTGCCGTTCGGCTTGTAAGCCCCGTTGCACCATACTACCACCGTCTCTAGCCCCCGTCCTTCCCTCCCACCCTTTCAATGCAGCTGTCGGCCCTTTTTTCCATGTCTCCCTTGCCTTTTTTCCCCCCATGCCTGTCTTTTCATTCTTGTGTTTCAAAAACACGTGAGGTAATTCAGCGTTTACTTTATGCGTTTAATTCGATGCATCGTAGTTTTCGGCCCAACACTGATGCACCAATACAATGTCACTCGCTGCACTTTACTCTGCAGCTGTAACCATTGCATGCATACAGTTGTACAGTTAAGAGTGGATTGACACAAAACTATAAACACCACATGAAACAGGAGGGAAAGTGACTACACTGAGTCACAGTCTGAAATGCAGTTACACAGGCTATTCATACTGAGTTAATTAGGTTGAATGCCAAAATGTAAAAAGTGTATTTTACACTGATGATCAGCACACCAAATCCATATTTAAACTGCATGTGCAATGGCACTAAAAGCTCCAAAATTATTGTAGTGTAATTGTTATGTGCCACATCTGGAAAGTCATAAAAATGTATTCTCGCTTAACACTGATTGGGTGATTTGCGCGTCTAGACATGAAACCGGGATGCATTTGGCTGAAAAGAGAATGTTTTTTTCCCAACATCTCAATTACATACAGCCACTGTTTCAAATGTATTTAAATGACCATATTTGAAAGACAGTTGAATGTAAATTGTCTGCCTGTCTCTCATGTCTAGACATCTTTTAATCTGCAAATTACAAAACCAGGAAGCCAAATACCTGCTAAAAGGAAGAGTGGTCTCTGACTCTTCAAAAAATAACATGCAATCAAGGCCAGTGTTCAAGGAAGCATATCTGATGTGAACCATCGTGTGGCACAGCATGCGTGTAAATCTGACAGACTGATCACGCTGTAAACCGGCCGATTCCGGTCACAGGCTGATCAATCGGTGCATCTCTACCTAAAAGCAGTACTGACAGGCCATGTATGAGACGTTGAAAGCAGCTAACAAATGGATAGTTACAATTATAGGTGTAATGGACTGTGTTTGCTCAGATGGCAGACTGGAACATGGGCTTTTTGGAGGCTCACTGAGCATAGGTCAAATGTAAGCAAATTCTGCAAACAGAAAGGTCCTGTTGCTGTTCACAGTTTCCCCAAACCTGCCTCTAGTAGAGGCACCTGCAGCTGTGTGTTGTGTCTCCAGCAGGGCACTTTCACTACTCTCAAACCAACGTCCTGAGGCATTTACATGAACAATTTCTATGCAAATAAGGTTCCTGCCAGTCTTTTAAAAACATTTATTGCAAAAAATTACCAAGGACAGAACCATGTGACTTCTTTACCTGTATGTGGCGTCCGTCAGCGGTGCCCAGGTATGCCACTGCACGGCCATGGACTGGCACCACTGTGATTGAGGTAACCAGGGTGTTTGTCAAATCTTTTTGCCAGTACTCCAACCTTTGGACAAACTGGGTCACCTGCAGGCGATACTCGCCCTCTTTCCCTTCATGGATTCCCTCATGTGGGTCGCAGTCGTCTGATGAACTCTGCAAAGTAACCAAAGGCATCAGTCAGACAAAATGTCTTGTAGTGTACTCAAAGAATAACAACATAGACAGCGAGATTAATAGTGGAGAGAGTGCTTCTTATTGTAATTACAGGCGTGAAATGGATAGGACATAAAGTGCAGAAATCAGAAAATCAGTGTGGTCATGTTTAATATAACCCCCCCCCCACACACACACACACACACACAAAGTATTAAACTTTGCTTAAGAAGGAAAATCTGGAGCAGGAAGTAAAGACTATTGATTGCCACAAATATTAGTTAATGGACTGTACCATTCTTTCTGGGAATCGTCAGCAAGATTGGATCACTTTGTCCAAACAGACTGCTCTCCTAAAACTACTTATTATATAATATCATGTTGAACTATCTCCTTTCATATCTGGCCTGATGGGGGAGGGTTAAGAGTCAAACCTCCTAAGCTCCCCTTAGCTACTCTTTCATCAGGCTGTGCTCGTAATGGAGGTCTCAGTGTGATAGTACCTCAAGGGCAAGTATACTCTTTGTTGAACAGAAGTTTGGGGACGGCAGGATTTCATGGGAAACAGTGAGGAGACTTTCATGCTGTTTTTCATTCCATGAACTGCTTTTTCCCTCTCCAGCTGGGCAAACCCCATGTTTTTTCTCCCTCTTTCTCCACCCCCCTCTTTCTCTTCTTCTGTCTCCTCACTTGAGTTTTAGAAGCAAAATCTGTCACTCCAGTACCCCTTACTTTGGTTTTCAAAAGTCGCTGGGTAGTGCAGATTGTTGTGTCTGGAGCCTTTGGAGCATATAGTGAAAGCTCAGACTGTAGCCAGAGCTGGATTTGGGGGCCTTTCTCTATCAAATCCACCCCCCACCCCTACTCACTAGCCCTGCTCTCTCAGTGCTCCGGCTCTTTTTGTGTTTAGTCATGGCCTCCAGTCCCAGCCTCAAGTTTCATTAATTTTTAATGACCCAGAGGGTGCTGGGCCTCTTATGGCTCTTAAGGTCCTTGACCTGACTGCCTGACCAGGCCTGAGCTTTCTGTTGTTTTCTCAGCTTCAGTGGATGATGACCTCTTCACTGGAGTCACAAGGGGGCGGGAGGCAGTACAGGTAGAATGATTATGACATCCTGCAGGTGCCTTCATTCAGAGTACTTTAAATACAGTTTTAGCAGGAAACAACTAATCCTGAATGCAGTGTTTTCCTCACAACGATGTGTGCGATCTTGACCTTTTATTGTGACTTAAAGGGTAAAAACTGATCTTGCTGCATCAAAAAAAAGTTAGTTTTAATCACTTACAGACTCACAATCTCTTTCACCCTCTACCTAAAGCCCTGCCTGGGTCATAAGGCGATTATTTGTGGTTTGTGTGAAGCACGCTGCGTCATTTGTTTAGTGAAGATCTCAAGGGCAAGCTTTGAAGATGAGGAGAACAATGGTAGAGTAATAAATCAAGAAAGTTTCTTTCTTGGGGACATTACATAGCCGAGACGAACAGGGACGCACGAAGAGGAAAGCAGGGAAAAGCAGAGAAACCCTGGCTAACCGACAAGCACACAGTCACAAAACTTGGTTAAATTAAATGTCCTCAAGGCTAGTGGCTGCAGTAAGAGAGACAATGGTTAGGTCAAACAGCTGTGAGGCGGTGCAGCCAGCTGCTATGCACAGAATTACTTGGTGTTAAAGAAATGACAGTTTGTGACTGAAATTGTTTTTAAATTGGATAGAGATATGGACAAGTAGGTAACAGAGGAGGGTTTGACAAAGTCTGAGAGCGAAGGCAGAAGAAACTTCTCAGGCTTCACAGGTTGTCTTTAATGTGTCAACCGGTGCTAATCACACTTTTAAAATGTCGATCAATTGTAACTCCTGTTTGCATTTTCCGGACTAACGGCTAGCACTGAGCACATATGAAAAACATGGGATTCTGCCAAGACTCTTCTCAAAACTACAGCAGATAGAGACATGATAGCTTTAGTGATTATGCCACGCGGCTCAAAAAACATGCCATAGGATGATTATTTTCAGAGAAAACAAACAGGACTTTGGGGTGTTTGTTGAAGTGGAGCAGGATGATGGGAGGGAGGACTAAATGGGTCTTTGGAGGCATTCCTCTGCCTCTGTTGAGGTATTCCTGAGGATCAAGGCAATGAAATTGGACAGTGGAAAGGCTGTTTTGACAAGCTTCGTTTGAAGCTCCGCTGCTGTTATCCTTGGCTGTTTCTTGGCACATAGACAGGACGTCACGCTGACACTGCCATGTAGACAAACAGGTTCCTCAAGAGAGTAAAGTATGACAAAAAGTCCAATAAAGAATTTAAATATATACTCAAATTTAACGAAGTCATGAATTTATGACAAGTTTAAACCAACCACAGAACTTAAACAACAGTTTACAGTGGCGGACGGAATTTTCACAATGGGTTTTCAGGCTAATTAATTCCCTGTCCCCGTCTAAGGATTTACATAATCGAATCAGAATCGTGAAGTCCTGCCTATAGTCGACTGATAGTCGAATCATGTCACGTGTGTTTTTGTGCGTGCCGATTGCGAGCCGAAGCTAAACTAAGGCTTATTGTTGACCATTTTCTCTCTCTCTTTCTCTCGCCTGCCATTCACCGGTCTTGTGCAGAGTTGTCTGCCGACAACTTCATGCATGTCTTGGTTCCTCGCGGGTCTATTTCAAGTTGCGGCTGTTTAAAAGCGAGAAAATATTCTTTGTGTGGTTCATCAACAGTGATAAACTATCCGAAAGTCCCGCGAGGCGCGCACAACTCGACACAACACCAGTAAAGCTGTGGCTCCGTCTCTTCATCACGTTTTCCTCCTGCCACTACACACATCCACGCTATGCCTACACATGTGCAATGACGACCCAGGGTTAGGGTTCCAATTTTGGATTTATTCACGCACTTTAAAAACATTTATTGGAAGTTTTTTTTCTTTTTATATGTTTATTTACAACATTAAACGTTGAAATGTGTATTGTAATAGGCTGTATATGAACTTTTTGTGAGAAAACTGGTAGTTCTATGTAAAATCACACGTTGAGCTCCCTCATATCGCCAAAATTACATGATCCTTGTTTTGCTGCAAAGCTTCGACTGTGAGATTGACAGTCGAATCAGGCTCCGCCCAACGAAGCAAAAAATACAACAAAAAAAAAAAGTCTAGCAGAGAGAAAGAAAGAAAACTTTAATAATTTTATTGACCATAAAACCATGTAATGGTGGTTTTAGAATGCTGGCAGCAGTTTTTAAACAAGAGCACGAGCTACAAGAATTTCAAAAGGTCGAAATGTTGGAGGTGTGAATTATTTGAAATTTTTCTACAGACTAATCTAGTTTGTAGGTGGAAGCATACAATTTGAAAAATTTCCAAAACCACACGCACTAGGCTTTGCTGTTATCAACTTACTGTGAAGTAAAATCCACAATTCTCTAAAGTCTGTGTTTATGATGATTTCCTCCAGTGTGTCACTGCCTGCACAGTAGTTGGGTACTTTCTACATGTTTACAGCACAAAATTACACTTTCACAATTTGTCATAACCAACTTTACACCAGTGTTTTGAGACTAAATAACTTCCACATTCAGACTGGTTACCTGTACCTATCAGAGGAGCAACTGCTCTCCGTTTCCACCATCGGTAAAAATTTGTTCAGTTTGACTCTGCCACTGCAGTAATGGTGGATAAATCCACTGGCGGATTTCTGATACTGGCAGCTACAAACACATTTTAGCCGATATCTGAAAAGTACTAAGGTTTCCCTAATGGAGGATCAATCACTGAGTAATGAATCAATTATTCCATAAATTACTATTTATACTGATTCAATTTGAAGTTTAGATGAGTTTAATGCACATTTTTCATCTCTCTCTTACATTCATCGTTTGGAAGATTTACAGTGTTGGAAGTGTTCCTGATGTTCTACATCTTTCAGGCCATTTTTCGAATGTGTCTTTCACCTGTAGAACAGGCACCGTGGGGCAGATGTGAAATATTGTACAGCTTTTGCCCCATACTTAACCAGCAGCCATTGTCCCCAAAACAACGGCATGGCGATAGGGTTTCTGTGTCGTGGAGCTCCTAAACCCTACGGCATTGCTCAGGAGAGTCAAGAGGGGGTGAAAGGTGATCCGCGTGGTCTTATGTCGTTTTCATACTCTCACTGTGGCCTCTGGGTCCTGTGTGAATAGACACACTAATGCCTGAATTATAAACCATGGACTAGGTTACTGGCAGGAGAGGATTTGGATACAAACACTGTCACTGCCGTGCAAAAATAGGGCTCTTGCTAATGTACAAAAATACACATCATGTTGCAGAGGCTTGGCCCAAGTAAGCACACTTGCACACATGCACAAACCCATGGAGTCTGTCTCGTTGCTGGCTGCTCAGCTGGCTCCCTCACTGGAATAACAGACCTTTGACCTCCGGATTGCATGTGATATTTGTGCACTTCAGACAGCGGAGAGGTTTGGTTGTCGTCGGGTTGTGTGGAAATGCATTTTTCAGAGAAAGTGAAATGCAAAAGAATGTGGAGTGCACATATAGGTCTGTGTGTGTGTTGGGTGGAATGTATTGTTGTTGTAATGTTGGGACACACATTACAGTACTCCACCTGGACTTAGGGTGCACGTTATTCTGTAACCTGACCCTCAGTAGCTGTAATGACCGTGACGTGTGTGTATAAGTACGCAGGTGGCTGGTCGCTCCAAGCACATGCAGTCATGTGTTAATGTGTGTTTGCGTGTGTGTATTGCTGTAGGGGTCATGGTGTTGGGGACAGTTAAGGGAGTGAGAGAAGCTGACAATAAGCCGAGGACCGACCCTGGCACTTGCAATGCAGCTGGCCTCGCCCTTGAGTGGCCCCCCAGACGCCAGGCAGGACTTTGTTTATTATGGGGTCCTGAGGTGGGTGCAGGCAGAAAAATGGCCTCACACATAAACAGCTCCAACAGAAGGCACGGAGAATAATATGTGGAGATTATAGTAAAATTAGACATCCTGTTTTTCAGAAATGTAAACAGTTATAATTGACACTATTTCAAACCCCTTTGACTTATGTGACAAAAACATGTGCTCTGAACCTGTTATCTTTTTTCAGGTTGATATTTTCACATTTTGACACATTTTACATGGTATTAAGTTCAAGAAACATCCTATTTCCTCTGATGCTTCTCAACAAACAGCTTGTTACACCCACAGATAACGGTCACTCTGTGTGGCCAAAAATTGGGATCTTGGATTCATATAGCATGTATAAATATTTTTAAAAATAGACACTGCTCTGGAAATGACTGTCATCATGGTGGCACTTACTGCGGCTGTCTTGGTGCAGCGAAGTAGCAAACTGGAGGTTTCTAAAATCACTGGTTTCCAAAAGACATCCTTCATGTAAAATTCCACAACTGTCATTAGACAGAATGTGAGGCTGCAAGTAGCTGAAAAGGTCTTTCCTTTGTGTATGAACGGTGAGATAAGCACATGTACAGTAATGTATAAGGAGAGGCATTAAATTTTGCAAGCTTACCAAATTTTTAGGATGTGACATTTCCACCTATAAGGTCATCGTCAGGCAAACATGAAGAAGAAGAGGCAGGCTTTTGCCTCACATGCTTTGTATGCTGATTTTGCCCTGCATTTGTACCCAACTGTGGTGCGATGTACAAACTATCCACTTATTTTCAAAATAAAATCTGTCTTTCACAAGTCCCCAAACTTTATAGCAATGGAATACTAAATTTCTGGAGTACTTAACCAAAGACATTCAAGTTGCCCAACCATTAGCTCACCTTTCCACACAGAGAAAATCTATGGTGTCCATGATGAGATATTGTATCCTTTCCTGCGAAGGAATGCAGTCTTTACATTTCCCATGCTCACAACATGCAATTTGCATTTGAGAGTTGTGACAAGAAGTAGGAAACACCATCTTCCAAAATTTAGAACATTCCATTACCTAATTTTGTCCCTGCCCACAAACTAGAACTAACAATAGCTCACAGATCATGGTGTAATCTTTTGTCTTTATTTTTCTAATATGTAAGACAAATCACTTCCTGTGCAAAATCTCTTTCTGACAAAGAAAGAATTATCATGCACCACTGGCAGGATATTCTCCTGTTCAGTCCAGATACTGAAAATAAGATCTTATTGTATCATTTAAGCTTCTCTGTCTCTCCCCCATCCCTCTTGAGTAAAATTTTCGCACACCTACTCTCCTGACCACCCCCTTCAATTCTTCTCATGACTAACCACCTTCCTCTCTTTTTTCTATTTCCTTTAACTCCACCCGCGCACACACACACAGTCCATTCTAAATAATCTATCAGCATGTGTGTATATTTGTGTGTGTTCTCCAGGCTTCTCCTACAGAGGAACAATGCAGCTTCCAGTCGCTCGGTGCCACTAAATCACCATAACTCTATGAAACCTGGCTAGGTGAATGATGATCGTGCATCCTCCGTATCCTCTGCCTCCAATAAGAGACTAAAATATCATCTCTAAGAACACAGATGGGGGTGATTTTTCATCACTGCTTGACAAAGCCACTTCTTTTCCTGCATGTATCAACACATTTTTCTCCTGTTCTTCTTCTCAGAGACCGGGGATTTATGCAATTCAAAACAAGGGGAAGGATGATGGACTGCTGAGTTTGGTGATCGGGGGCCAAAAGACACTATTTCTGCTCTGTCTGAGAACTTACTTGATTCCACTTCAACTAAACGGCAACAGCACATTCTTCAGATGAGCTTTCCAGAGTTGCACTGCAAATTCCCATATCGGTCAGACTGACACAGTAGCTAAAGTTACAGTCTGCAGATCAAAGGGAAACAGACTGGTCAACTCCTTAATACATTCATAAATAGAGATGAACTATTAAGAGAGAATGGTTTTTTCATATGGGAAATTTTCAAAAATGGTTCAATAAGGCCAATTTCTGTGGTAAGTACATAACAAAAGTTTTCCCATTGATGAATGATACTAGGTTCCATCCATGCAGCTCTTATCCTAGGTGTTTCATAAAACTTCCTGACATATGAGATACATTACACTATATAAACCCAGGCTTGTCATGCTTGGCTTGCACTTTCCGCATGAAACATACAGTAAAACATTCCCGCTGGACTCACACTTTTCTCCCTGACTTTTATTTGTTTAAATACTGAGGTCACATCGATATTTGTGACATCTGCTTTAAGGATGCTAAGGGAGGGAACCTCATGATGGTTGTAATCTAAGTGAGACGGGATAGTAAGCTTATTCTACCATCATACTTTTATTAAGATGCACAGGATATCAATTGAATTCTTTGTATTATCAGAAATTGTATGTTGTTGTTTATATATTTTTTGGCATTATAGGAAAGATGCAGCACAAACACTGCTCCAAGTTTCAGGTATTAACAGCACAAAACTGCCTATAAAGTCCTTTCTTTTTTTGCTGAGTCATATAATTTATTTACAATTTTCTCACAGCTCAGTAGCAAATGATCCCTAGTGCAATGGCGGTCTATGGCACGGGGGTGGGGAACCACTGTTCTAGGAGACTGAATTTGAGGTTTAAGTGCTGACTTTCAGCTCTAAAGGGTTAGTACACCCAGAAAAGCGCATATTTCTTTGCTTATAATAGTGGTATCTGGCTTAATTTGTGATTGAGATATATGTCTCTTATATATCTGCCTCCCCCACAATAAAGTGGGGAAACATCATGTCATTGTTACTCCACTGTCCTAGCTGTGAGGAAAATTTTCAGGTAGAAAGTCCCATTAACACACTGCTGTTTTTACAGTAAATGTAATTTTTCAATAGTGTGAGCAGCACAGACAAAAGTCAATTTGCCTCAGTTGTTCTGGGTGTAGGCAAAAGTCCCAAATATGGACAAATAAAACCAAAACTATCTGAAAGATTAGAAAAGAAAGTGTGTTTTGGTTCCCTTGAGTGAACCCAAACCTTTAGTTAACATTTCACATCAGATGTAGGTATCACAATGCTTTTTATATATATAGTCCCCAAGGTTAAAAAGGTATAAACAGTATAATGTTGATGAATATAGATGGGAACACCCCCAAACACCCTGTCTTAATGCTTTCTGACGGCACTGTAACTAAATGAGTAATGACACTGGGTAATTTTTAGGGTGCAAATGAGCGCCACATCATGCTTTGCTTTTTCAGCCGGGATATTACTCACTCAGAACATTACTTTAGAGCGTTAATGTCTTTCTGAGGTGAGATCAATCTCCAATCTGACAGCTAAGCAAAGTGATCAGTCGTATTTACTAAAGCAGCTGCCATTCCTGCATGTGCTCTTAATTATAGAAACACATGAACATAATGGGGAGGGGGGTGATTTATTGTCAGGGTGACTTCAGAGAGTTAGCACCAATAATTTACTTGCATAACTTTATTAGCATTACCCTCTCCCAATGATGACTACATAGGTACTACAGTCACAGAGGTTTAAATGTACAGTTTTTCTGCTGTGCACAGCCAACAGCTTCACTCACAATGTCAAAATAATTGGTCCTTTTTGCCGAGGATGAGTGAGGATATGCACACAAGTTCTAAAATGATTCAAACTGACATTTTTCAGTTACTGAAGTTATTCAGCCAAATCACTTTTTTTTTCCAGAATTCCTGCTTCCCAGCAGTCTAGAATAATCAAATCGGTGCAGACAGTTGGCAGAATCTCCACAGCAAAGATTTCACGGTGAGCAGAAATTGCCAAACAGTTCCTCAAGCCTTCTCGCTACCATTTAAAGCATACTGCCTTTATGACTGTAAGAGGCTCTCTCTGCTTCTCATCTTTCTCAGATCTGAGAGGCGAGACAGATTGAACTGCTGGGGCTCATGCGTACAAGATGTAAGGAAGAGAAACAGCATCTGGAGAGCCGCAGCCCAACATCAGCCATTCAGGAGCAGCCAGATAACCTCAGGTTGTAAACAGCACTGGCCTGCGCCTCAGCAGCAAGGCAGCTTATCAACCGAGGGTCAACATGATGTCTGAACATGCAGGCCTCCTCATCTCAGCCAGGTACTAGATGAGATGAGATCACTGGCCGGCATTGTGCTGGCAGAAAGACAGTGCTCGTACTCATGGTCGCTCTCAGATCAGAACCAGATGAAGAAAACCAAACAAACACAGGCATTTATTCTTCACAGGGAATATACTTTTTTTTGCTCAGCTGCACTGCCCTTCATATTTGTTTCTTTTCACCAAGTGACACAGAAAAGCAAATGTAATATTCCGGTAGCTTTGCATGGAAACTAACAGAGATAAATATAGTTGAGAAATCCCATGAAACACAAACAGCCAAAACCTCATCTAAAAACTTCAGAAAACAGACGTGTTTTTTATAGAAGCAGATCTTTATGAAGTCACCATAAAATGTTTCACTGCATGTAATCACAGTTTGCAGGTGGCAGCCATTTGTGTGCTTCAGAGTCTCTATACTGCATGATGAAGCAAACAAAAGACAAATCTGCATTGCCTCTGTCCTCAGAGAGCGGACTATGAGTGCAACAATACATCACTGTGCTACTTCTTCACACTCCACAAACTCCTGGAAGTTGGCATCTGGCTTTGCAGTGTTGCTCAACCTCCAGCTCACACACTTGTACAGATATATCAAAGATCTTCAGGGATCAGGCTCTGAATAAGTTTGCTGCATCTGTTTGTGCTCACTTACTGAGCCACCAGGCCTGAAGACAGAATTGTTAATGCTCAGGACTGGAGTATACCTCTCAGTATACCGACTTCATGATGAGGGCTCAGTTCTATGTTTTAAAATGTGCAGGCTGGAAGGTTATTTGATGCAACATAACAATAATTGCGGTTTCTTGACCTGAAAGCAAACTAGTAATCATTTGAGACAAAACAATAAAAACAACAATTTAGTCAGGTTTGCAAACCCAACAAAAGCTCTGTCTTACCATAAAACTAAAAATAGCCAATAGCTGTTTTGGAATATGTTTAAGACTTTCTTCTTACTCTTTAAATCAAAGCAATCCTGGCAGAGTCCAGCTGCTGATAAAATTAGGCCTTAACCGTAAAACACACTATTCACTTCCGAGAACAGCTACTCAACCCTCTCAGGTGTGAGCTTGCCTTCCTCATGCAATATGATTCAAGCCAGGATCACCGATGAGGAGGATAAGATCAAAGCCTGCAGGAGACAACATCCGTGGTGTCCGAGGGATTGACTAAATAGCTTCTCTGTTTGTGGTGTATTGTTTGGGAGCGCAGCAGGGTGATAAAAGCCGTACAAGTGTGCGGACAAAGAAATGGGGAGGGGGATTTCTTTTCTATTTGCCTCCATTACTTGAGTACACATTCAGCTACAATCCTTTGCTTGCATTGTGTGGGGATTACTGGTTGAATGGAATGGGGGGGGATTAGTCCTCATCTGAGGTGAGACCTTCCCCTGGAAAAGCATTTTGTCCACTTCCATTTGGTTAAAACATTTAGATTACTTAGACTGGTTATTTGTGTATTCAGGAAGCACATTGGAATGATTGACAGAGGGCTACACGTCAAATTTAGCAGATTGCTCACATCAAAGGATCAGTTCACCCCTATCTTACTTATGGTGGTACCTATGCAGATCGTTTTCTGTCTCTGAGATTTCGACATAAACCCTTACACAATCGAAGTGAATGGAATTTAATTTGTGTTGCCCAGGGCATTGAAAAGTTTAATTTATTATAAAAAGTTCAAAAGCATCGCGTCTTTGGAACCACTTTCTTTGAAAAAAAATTTTCCTGTGAAACCTCGAGCAAGTTCTGTAGATTATTGAGTAACAATAAACTGTTTTGCTTTAAAATCCCATATACAGTAATTACAATTGAGTAAACATACATCTAGTGGATGAGATGCCCACAAATTTCTGTCCATGTTTCTTTGTGGTTTCAAGCAGGTCATCAACCATACTATGTACATAAACAATCTACACATTGCATTTTTCCATCTACTCATTAGTATAAGTACTAAAGCTTAAGAAAAATGCAAATGAGGGTTCTGTCCACTCAGAATCTGTGGCCGCAGGACTGCCAGGACCATTTGCTGCTCTAGTGACCTTTGTGATTATGAGCGTTTCAAAGGACCAGACTCAGACCTTATGACAAAGCTTGAAGGATCCACAGCAAAGGAAATGAGAGAAATGGGGTCGAGGTGAGGCCGCTGCTCAGGACAGCAGCAGGAGAAAAGGAGATTGCTTTTGGCCCTTCATTTAGAGCACAGGGGCTGACAGATAAGCATCCACAAGCCTCATTTTAGTAGAGAGCAGGATATCACCATGTGGTGAAATAGAAGAGTAGGAGGTATGCCACTGATTAGGAAATAGCTCTGGGGCCTTGACTCATAAGCTCAGTGGAGCAAAGCTCCTCCATATTTGACACTAAACAAGTGTATCACGAATGGCTTCTGGCACTGCTGGCAAACGCCTCCATGCTGGTAAGGAAAGAATTTAGGAAATCCAATCAGAGCAGAGTCTGTCAGCTGGATGGAAAGTATCTAATTTGCAAGACAGTGTCAAAACAAAAAGATGACTTGACTCAGCCACAATCATCACCAAGGTACTTTGTGTAATTGGCTGGAAATAAAGTATTTTATCCATTAGCCAACCACAGGGAAGGATAGATTTCAAAATTCACAAACTATGCTTGAATGTTTGCCATAGAGTTGCAACTGGTGACAATTTTTATGGACAAATTAATTAATCAATCAATTAGCCTATAAATTGTCAGAAAATAGAAAAAAAAAAGAAAAATTGCCCCGGCCTTTCTGTGTGGAGTTTGCATGTTCTCTCCGGATGCTCCGGCTTCCTCCCACCATCCAAAGACATGCAGGCTAGGTTAATTGGTGTCTCTAAAATTGTCCTTAGGTGTGAATGTTAGCGTGAGAGGTTGTTTGTTTATGTGTGGCCCTGCGATGGACTGCCGACCTGTCAAGGGTGTACCCCGCCTTTCGCCCGAGGTCAGCTGGCATTGGCTCCAGCCCCCCGTGACCCTGTACGCAGGATAAGCGGTTGACGATGGATGGATGGATGGAAATGACTTCTTCTGTCCCACTAACTATCCCAAAACACAATATACTCATTCATAACTGGGAAAAACAGGCATATTTTTAACATTTGAGAAGAGATGTGAAAAAAACAAGTTTTTTTTATCTGACAGGGTCGTAGTTAGCACTAAATATCTTATCAGCTGTGGCCTGAATTGAACAGTATTTGGCTGATGGTGGCTGGTGGTAATTTCCCACCCTGATTATTGAAAGACAGCTTGCAGGCACTGACGGTTTGCATATTTACTACTCTACTCTTTATCTAGGGAACAAAGATAAGATGTGCATACAAAGGCCCATGCAAAAGGATTTACACACACTTCCAAAACAAGAACCCAAACTCCTGGGCTAATCATTAACTGTGCGGATTCAAAACTAAACACTGACATTAACTGAATGTGAAATCATGTAGAAAATCGCTCAGGAAATGCCTGCAGACATGAATAGGCTCACGTTGAGCCAATACTGGTGGACAGTACTGTTGAAATAAAGTTGCTGCAATAAATGCATGATTGATCTTCTACCATCAACGTATTGTGAAATCTCTTATTCTGGTGGTTATGGGGTAGGGTGATCATTAGTAAGACAAATAATCTATTATAGCATAAATCAACAGGGCTTGTCACAGTGGTACAGCTTCAAGGTAAGGTCATTTCAAGGGTAATGTATCATACATTATAGGATAAAGTCCATGCTTTTATGTCTTTTGCCGGATCTGGTGTGAAGCTGTGTGCGGGTACTGACCAAATCTCTTGTCACGTAAAGGGACCTGCCTGGACCCGACTGCCAGGTGACGCAACGGCCCACCTGAGGGTGGATGGGCTGATGGCACACAGCTGCCAGCTCTCACAGAAAACACATCGCCATATGGCAAGTGAGAGTGCGCCGGGTCAGTGCACATAAACTGTTACACAGACGTTATGACATATAGACAGTAGCTTGCACCTGCCTAAACTTGCACTCACCGATATGGCTGATTGTTGCAGTGAAGCTGAACAACTTGACAAGTAGTGTTTTAGGGCTGCAGCTAATTATTATTATTTTTATTATTATCTATCTGTTAATCCATAAATTGTCAAATCACAATTTCCCAAAACCCTGGTTGACACTTTCAGCAGTTCAAAACCCAGATACGTAGTTTAATCTCATTGAAAATTAAGAAAATCAGCAAATATTCACATTTAAGAAGATAGAACCAGTGAAATTTTGATATTTTTGATGAACTGATTATCAAAGTTGCTTTTTGAATTTTTAGTTAATGGACTAATAATAATAAATTGTTTAATTAAATTAGCTATTATTTGCTGTTTTATAGATGTAATGTAGCTGACCTCCTACTTTTAAAAAGACAATATATGCAGGTTATCAAAACACATTAGATCTAATCTCATTCTCATTACAAACGCATTTGCAGTCTTCTCTTTCAAAACGAAGGCTTACCAGGGAGTAAAATGAGGACAGGACAGGACAAGAACATTATTAGTATTTTCATTCTTTTGTTGATTCCTGTATGCTGCTGGAGACCTGCCCGCCTGTTGAGAGCACCGCTGGGTTCTGCACCCCGTTTGAGCCCGTTTGAGCCTGTCCATGCGATGGCATGGACAGGCTCGGGCATGTGAGACACAATCCGTGACATCTGTGGTAAAAAACCTTGAAAAGGGCAGTGGCGCCTTTATGCTAATTTTCATAATTGTTATGTTTATGTTCAGTTCATCTTACAATAGGAAGAATTAGCTTCTTCTGTAGCATGACAGAGACATAATTTTACACACAACTTCCCCTTGTAATATGAAATAAAACCTTTGCATCCATCAATAATTGTCTGGTAGATTCCAAATCAGGAAATCTTATTTTACCACTCAAATACAGACTCCTTTATTATCAAGATTGATATTCTTAAGTCTCTAAGAGATTTTGATATTTCATATCTACCCCAAAACGTTTATACTTTATGTAATGCACTTTGATGACTATACATTGTAATTATGTTTCTCCATAGTGCAAATCTGCTACTTGTGCCTAATCTGTACATGTGGCATCCATTGCATGTCTGTCTATCTGTCATAGAAGGGAAATGGAAAATAGTTTGGAAGCTTAATCCACTGTAGTGACTTCTACATGTCCAGTGAATGGTAGTGCATTTTATGCCTGCTAATAGTGATAAATGTACTGTATTTTATGGTGAGAGTTCTGTCTTGTCTAGTAGTACCTAATAAACGTTATTAGTATTCAAGGATAAAATGGCAATAACACATTTCCAAAATATGATTAAAAAGGTCAAAGGACTACACAAACATAGATATCTCATTATTCATATATAACTAAATGATGATAATGTTGATGTTATGTGTACCAGCTCCAGTACAGCCCGCTGTTCAGTACATCTGGTTCGCGCAGACGAAGAGCTCAAAGGAACAAATACCAGCTTAATGATGGCATGAGCAGGTTCGGGCATGTGGGACTAAAAACAGTGACATTCACAACAGAACCCTTTGAGTCAGCAGAATTACTGAGAGACTGACATTATCAGGCTGCTGCGGATCTCATCATCTGTCACTGGAAAACTACAATGACACTTAAACTGATGATTGATTTATTAGTTATTGCTTTGATTAAAGCACATCTCCTCACAGTAAGAGATGTAGATTTTGAGGCTTTGCTATTTTTGGCTTGTGAGTTTTAGCTCTAAGGCAACTGATACATGTCTGAGAAAGCAAATAATAAATTTTATATTACAGATTCATGGTAAAAGCTCATGGTGAAATACAGTTTAGAGGTAGATAGGCTGACACTGAGAGTTTGCTATATGTTTCTACATATTTCATACATGGTATTTTCTTGATATGATAACTTTATAATTGTTAGTTTTATGTTTTTATCATGCTAACCATCTCTTCTTCCACTTTTTTCTTTCTTT